>NC_142873.1:132564696-132867727 GCF_051225735.1 Oryctolagus cuniculus
AAAAAAAGAAAGCAGGGTGGGACAAGTGTTTAGGGGACTGTTTCTTGTTTTTGGCAGAAGGTAATAGAATGGTAAGAATAGTAGTATAGATGGTCTATTGGAAAGGAAATACGTGCAAAGTCCTTAAGAGAATGAAAGATAGTAGGATCTGGAGCAAAAATAGAGGATTGACTTTTGATAAAACAGATACTCCATGCACAATAGTAGGAGAGAAGTCAGAAAGAATGGTGAATGAGTAGGTTAATTCACTCACCCAACATTAAATGAGCACTGTGTCCTTGGATATATACCATTAAATAAGAGCAAATTTAAAAAATCAAGGAAGGGTTCCTGTAGTTTTTTTTTTAAAGATTTATTTATTTATTTGAAAGAGTTAGAGAGAGGAGAGGGAGGGAGGGAGGGAGGGAGGGAGGGAGGGAGGGAAGGAGAGAGAGAGAGAGAGAGAGAGAGAAAGGTCTTCCATCCATTGGTTCACTCCCCAATTGGCTGCAATAGCTGGAGCTGCGCCGATCTGAAGCCAGGAGCCAGGAACTTCCTCTGGGTCTCCCATGCGGGTACAAGGGCCCACGGACTTGGGCCATCTTCCACTGCTTTCCCAGGCCATAGCAGAGAGCTGGATCAGAAATGGAGCAGCCGGGTCTTGAACCGGTGCCCATATGGGATGCCGGCCCCTCAGGCCAGGATGTTAACCCACTGCATCAGAGCGCCAGCCCCTCCCTACAGTTATTTTTTTTTTTCTCAGTGATCTCTGAATTAAATGCACAGTTATTCTTAAGTGTTGAAAATTAACTGAAATGTGATCACTGTTGAACATGGTGGTGGGAATGGGAGAGGGAAGAGATGTATAATTTGGGACATGCTCAGGCTGACTTGCCCCAAGTGGTGGAGTTGGAAGCATACCGGGGGATTCCAATTCAATCCCATCGAGGTGGCATGTACCAATGCCATCTCACTGTTCCAGGTGATCAGTTTCAGTTCACAGTTGGTCATGGTGAAGGGACTGGGAGTCAAAGGGAACACATAGACAAGTCTAGTACCTGCTAACGCTAACCGATGGAGTAAATAAAGGGGAGAGTGATCCAACATGGGAAGTGAGATACTCAGCAGACTCATAGAATGGCAGATGTCCTAAATAGCACTCTGGCCTCAGAATCAGCCCTAAAGGCATTCGGAGCTGGCTGAAAAGCTCATGAGAGTATTTCAGGCATGGAAAGCCAAGACACTCTGGCAAAAGATCTCTGCGAGTGAGATCCCAGTGGAAAGAACAGGTCATCAAAGAAGGAGGTACCTTTCTCTGAAGGGAGGAGAGAACCTCCACTTTGACTATGACCTTGTCTAAACTAGATAAGAGTCGGAGAACTCAGAGGGCTTCCATAGCCTTGGAAACTCATGACTGGAGCATAGGGAGATTACTGAAGCCATAGACAGGAGTGTCAATTGGTAAAGTCAACAACAGGAGTCACTGTGCACTTACTCCTCATGTAGGATCTCTATCCTTAATGTGCTGTACCTTGAGATTTAATGCTATAACGAATACTCAAACAATATATTTCACTTTGTGTTTCTATGGGGGTGCAAACTGTTGAAATCCTTACTTAATGCATACTAAACTGATCCTCTGTAAAAAAAAAAAAAAAAAAAAAAAAAAAAAAAAAAAGAAATTATCAATTCCCAACTTGACTCTCACTGGGATTAAACATGACAATAGGTCTGCTCTGATCTCATCATCATTTAAAAAAATCATCTATTATTTTTCACTTTATGTTTCTGTGTGGGAGCAAACTGTTGAAATCCATACTTAATGTATACTTAGCTGATCTTCTGTATATTAAGATAATCTAAAATGAATCTTGATGTGAATGGAAGGGGAGAGGGAGTGGGAAAGGGGAGGGTTGTGGGTGGGAGGGACGGTATGGGGGGGAAGCCATTGTAATCCATAAGTCATACTTTGGAAAATTATATGCATTAAATAAAAGTTTAAAAAAAAAAAAAAAAGATCTTTCCCTAAGAGTGAAGTTGGAGGAGGGAATATTTGGGAGATTGAAGAAAAGGAAAAATACATGATTTTTTTTATTGGAAAAGCAAGCATAATGGGAAAATGTCTGATTTCTGGCTAGTATGAAGTGGCATTTGAGGATTGTAGCCATAAGTTTAAAGTGAGACCAGTTGGTTAGCGTTTGTTTTTCTTTAACACTAGTGAGCCGCTGGGGTAGAAAAGGTATAGGTTGATAATGGCTTTAAGCAGAGTTTTGATTATGACTTGTGAGGCAAGTTTGACAAACAGGTGGAAGGGAATTACGAGTGCTTGCCAGAGAGTTATTGTAGTGAAGAACTGTGGAATCTGAGCTGGATAAGAAGAGAATCAAAGACATCATGGGTGATTGAGCGTGAGAAAATGGTACTATAGAGTCAGTAAATGAATCTGAAATTTCAAACAAGGAAAATAATTCCTATTATATAAAAATAAGTGATACATCATCTTTATAGAAAATCCATTTCAAAAATTATAAGATTATAAAACAAAAAGAGGGGAAACCCAGTACCACCACTCAAATATAACCAATTGTCTATTTATTTCCATCTTTTTTCTAGTGGTAGTTTTTGGTGGTTTATTAATTTGTTAGGGCTACCAGAAGAAAAACCAGAGAACTGGTGGTTTAAACAAGAGAAATCTGAAATTAAGGTGTCAGTATTGTTGGTTCCTTGGTGTCTTTTTTTTTTCTGTCCCACCCATGTCCAAATTTCTTCTTTTTGTAAAGACACCAGTTGTATTGGACTAGGGCCCACCTTAATGTAACTTCATTTTAACTTAATCACCTCTTTTTGTTTTAAATTAGTTTATTTATTTATTTGAGAGGCAGAGTTATAGACAGGGAAAGACACAGAGAAAGGTCTTCCATCCACTGGTTCATTCCCCAAATGGCCTGAGCTGGGCCAATCCAAAGCCATAGGGGTTGCCAGTGCCTCAGGTGGAGGCTTAGCTCACTATGCCGCAGCATCGGCCCCCTTACTTACCTCTTTAAAGACTCTGTCTCCAAATACAGTGGAGAGTACAGACTTCATGTAGTTTTGTAATACACAATTCATCCACTAAGATGGGTGCTCTTTGGGGCCGGTGCTGTGGCATAGTGGGTAAAGCCACCACCTGCTGTACTGGCATCCTATATGGGTGCTGGTTCTAGTCCCAGCTGCTCCACTTCCGTTCCAGCTCTCTGCTATGGCCTGGGAAAGCAGTGGGAGATGGCCCAAGTCCTTGGGCCCCTGCACCTGCATGGGAGACCCAGAGGAAGCTCCTGGCTCCTGGCTCCTGGCTTTGGATTGGCACAGTACTGGCTGCTGTGGCCAATTGGGGAGTGAACCAGCGATGGAAAACTTTCTCTCTCTCTCTCTCTGTCTCTGCTTCTCCTTCTCTCTATGTAATTCTTACTTTCAAATAAATAAATAAATCTTTAAAAAAAGTTGGATGCTCTTTGTTTTTAATTTTATATAATTGTGATTTTATCATTGATATAATTTTATCCCATATTTTGCCTGACAGCATTATAGCCTAAACATTTTCCCATTTTAAAAATTCTTTTATTTAAAAAATTTTAAAGAGATATTTTATTAAAATTATACCTATTTATGAGGTACTATGTAATGTTTGGTACATGCATACATTGTATAATGTTCAATAATGGTCAATATATTTATCTCTTCAAACATGCAATATTCCTTTATAGTGAAAATATCCAAAACCCTATCTCCTAGGTTTTTTTTCTATAGGAAAAAAAACATTATACATAGTCACCCAACTGTGCAGAAGAACTCCAGAACTTCTTACTCTTATCTAGCTATAACCTAGTATCTATCAATCAACCTTTCCCTCCCCCTCTCTCTCCCCTTCCCTTTGCAACCCCAGATAACCACCATTATATTTCTTTTTTTTTTTAAGATTTATTTTATTTTTTTTTCAAAGAGTTACAGAGAGAAGTAGAGACAGAGAGAGAGGTCTTCCATCTACTGGTTCACTCCCCAGATGGCCACAACAGCTGGAGCTGCGCCAATCTGAAGGCAGGAGCCAGGAACTTCTTGCGGGTCTCCCATGTGGGTACAGGGGCCCAAGGAGTTGGGCCATTTTCTACTACTTTCCGAGGCCATAGCAGTGAACTGGATCGGAAGAGGAACAGCCAAAACTAGAACCGACACCCAGGGCATTAACGTGCATTAACGTGCTGACCACAGCACCAGCCCCAAGACACATTCCTAACCATTTTTCTTGAGGACTCCAAATTATTTCTTTTTTTTTTTTTAAAGATTTATTTATTTATTTGAAAGAGTTACACAGAGAGAGGAGAAGCAGAGAGAGAGAGAGAGAAAAAAAAGAGAGAGAGAGAGGTCTTCCACCTGCTGGTTCACTCCCCAGTTGGTCGCAACAGTCGGAGCTGCGCCTGTACAAGCCAGGAGCCAGGAGCTTATTCTGAGTCTCCCACGCAGGTGCAAGAGCCCAAGCTCTTGGGCCATCTTCTACTGCTTTCCCAGGCCATAGCAGAGAGCTGGAATGGAATTGGAGCAACTGGGTCTTGAATTGGCGCCCATATGGGATGCTGGTGCTTCAGCCCAGAGTGTACACTGCGCCACAGTGCTAGCCCCTCCAAATGATTTCAGTGATCTCAAGTTGTGTTCTCTTTATTTCTGATTTATGAGAAACTACTTTTATCATATACCAAATTAAGAAATTTTTTTTTCATTTTTATAAACAAATGTTTATTGAGGGCTAATTTTCTTTCTTTTTTTTATTTAGTAAATATAAATTTCCAAAGTACAATTTATGGATTACATTGGCTCCCCTCCATGTAATTTCCCTCCCAATCGCACCCCTCCCATTTCCCGCTCCCTCTCCCATTCCATTCACATCAAGATTCATTTTCAATTATCTTTATATATAGAAGATCGATTCAGTATATATTAAGATTTCATCAGTTTACACCCACACAAAAAAAACACAAAGTGTAAAAATACTGTTTCAGTACTAGTTATAGCATTACTTCACATTGGACAACACATTAAGGACAGATCCCACATTAGAAGTAAGTACACAGTGACTCCTGTTGTTGACTTAACAATTTGACACTCTTGTTTATGGCGTCAGTAATCTCCCTAGGCTCTAGTCATGAGTTTCCAAGGCTATGGAAGCCTTTTGGGTTCGCCAACTTCGATCTTATTCCGACAGGGTAATAGTCAAAGTGGAAGTTCTCTCCTCCCTTCAGAGAAAGATACCTCCTTCTTTGATGGCCCATTCTTTCCACTGGGATCTCACCTGCAGAGATCTTTCATTTAGGTGGTCGTCTTCTTCTTCTCCTTCCTCCTTCCTCCTCCCTCCTTCCTCCTTCCTCCTCCTTCCTCCTCCTCCTTCCTCCTCCCTCCTTCCTCCTTCCTCCTCCTTCCTCCTCCTCCTTCCTCCTCCTCCTCCTTCCTCCTCCTCCTTCCTCCTCCTCCTTCCTCCTCCTCCTCCTCCTCCTTCCTCCTCCTCCTCCTTCCTCCTCCTCCTTCCTCCTTTTTTTTTTTTTTTTTTGCCAGAGTGTCTTGGCTTTCCATGCCTAAAATACTCTCATGGGCTCTTCAGCCAGATCCAAATGCCTTAAGGGCTGATTCTGAGGCCAGAGTGCTGTTTAGGACATCTGCCATTCTATGAGTCTGCTGTGTATCCCGCTTCCCATGTTGGATCGTTCTCTCCCTTTTTGATTCTGTCAGTTAGTATTAGCAGACACTAGTCTTGTTTGTGTGATCCCTTTGACTCTTAGACCTATCAGTGTGATCAATTGTGAACTGAAATTGATCACTTGGACTAGTGAGATGGCATTGGTGCATGCCACCTTGATGGGATTGTATTGGAATCCCCTGGCACGTTTCTAACTCTATGATTAGGGGTAAGTCCGAGTGAGCATGTGCCGAACTGTACATCTCCTCCCTCTCTTATTCCCACTCTTATATTTAACAGGGATCACTTTTCAGTTAAAATTTAAACACCTAAGAATAATTGTGTGTTAATTACAGAGTTCAACCAATAGTACTAGAACAAAAAAATACTAAAATGGATAAAGTATTACATTGTACATCAACAGTCAGGACAAGGGCTGATCAAGTCACTGTTTCTCATAGTGTCCATTTCACTTCAACAGGTTTCCCCTTTGGTGCTCAGTTAGTTGTCGCTGATCAGGGAGAACATATGGTATTTGTCCCTTTGGGACTGGCTTAATTCACTCAGCATGATGTTTTCCAAATTCCTCCATCTTGTTGCAAATGACCGGGTTTCATTGTTTTTGACTGCTGTATAGTATTCTATAGAGTACATGTCCCATAATTTCTTTATCCAGTCTACTGTTGATGGGCATTTGGGTTGGTTCCAGGTCTTAGCTATTGTGAATTGAGCTGCAATAAACATTAAGGTGCAGACAGCTTTTGTGTTTGCCAATTTAATTTCCTTTGGGTAAATTCCAAGGAGTGGTATGGCTGGGTTGAATGGCAGGGTTCTATTCAGGTTTCTGAGGAATCTCCAGAACAAACTCAATTTCCAGTGCTGGTGCTGAGGCTCTCGACAGCTGGAGTCCTGAGCCGTGGGTGCCCATGCCCTCCACGTAGGTCTACTGTGTCCCTCTGATTACGGAAGACTTTCCTCTGCTGTTTTTTTCCCAGACTCTTCCCTGAGACTACACAATCTCCACTTTTATTAAACTATCTACTCCTGGATTATCAGTAAGCTCACTCCCTATTCTGCCATCTTGGAACCTCCACCACCATTATATTTCTAACTTCTATGAGATCACCTTGCTTTATAAATCCTACATATGATTTCATGGGAAACTCATCTTTTTGTGCTTAGCGTATTCACTTAACATAATGATTTCAGTTCTGTCCATGTTGCAAATGACAAGATTTTACCCTTTTTATGTCTGAGTAATAGTATCCCATTGTGTATATGCGTCACATTTTATTTATTCATCAATGGATGGACATTTCTGTTATTTCTGTTTCCTGGCTATTGTGAATAGTGCTGTAACAAACATGGGAGTGCAGATGACTGTTCCATAGATGGATTTTATTTCCCTTGGATTGCTGGATCATTTGGTAGTTGTATTTTTAGTTTTTTGAGGAACCTCCATACTGTTTTCCACAATGGCTCAACTTCCTACAGTAGTGTGCAGTATACCCTGCTAACACTTGTTCTCTTTTGTCTTTTTTATAATAGCCACTTTAACTGGAGTGAGATGGTATCTCATTGTGATTTTGATTTGCATGTGAAATCAGAATTTGATTTGATTAGTGGTATTGAATATTTTTATCAATTGCCTGTTGGCCATTTGTATGTCTTTTGAAAAATGACTGTTTAGATCTACTGCCTATTTTTTAATCTGGACTATTTGGGTTTGTTTATTTATTTTGTTCTTTAGTTGTTTGAGTTCCTTATATATTCTGAATATTAACCCCACGTCAGATACATAACTTGCAAGTTTCTCCCATTCTGTAATTTCTCTCTTCTCTCTGTTGATTGTTTCCTTTATTGTGTAGAAGCTCTTTAATTTGATGAAATTCCATTTTGTTTCCAGTGCTTTGGGGGTGTAAGCCAGAAAATCTTTGCCCATTTCAGTGTCCTGTGGTGTTTTCTTCTAGTAGTTTCAAAGTTTTAGGTCTTACATTTGTCCTTAATCAATTTTGAATTAATTTTTGTACATGGTAAGAGAGAGAGGTCTGGTTTCATTGTTTTAATGTGGATAGCCAGTTTTCCCAGCACCACTTTTTGAAATGACTCATTTTTATGTGTATTTTTAGCACTTTTGTCAAAGAAAAGTTGGCTTTAAGTGTATGAGTTTACTTCTAGTCTTTCTGTTCCATTGGTCCATGGATCTGTTTTTTTGTGGATACCATACTGTCTTAACTACTGTAACTTTGTAGAAAGAAAATTTAACAAGAGCAGTTTGTCAAGTGATCATATTACCAAATCTTAATCAGTCTTCTGATTTGAACATTGAGGTGGTGTTCCTTCTCCCTTTTTTCTGTTAATATAAACTATACTAAAGCTTTTAAAATAAAAGTATTTTTCTGTTTTGGAGTATTTACTTAAAACAGAATTTCAGAAATTGATCAATTTATTATAAACCATTAAGACATACTGCTGAAGTGGAGTGTATTACATCATGTTTTTTTGTTCACATGATTATTTTCTCTCTTCCTGCGGTAATAGACTGGAGTGATATCAGAAAACATAAATATGGTCACCTATCAGAGTCTCCATCCCAGTGTCAAGGTAAGATTAAAATCTATGTAGCATGAAAGGGTTTTATTTGACATTTCTTTTTTATGTGGATACCATGCTACCTTAATTAGAAAACATAAATATGATCACCTTTGCTTGTTCTTAGAGGTATGAGTTTACAAATAACTCATGCAATAAGGCAAAAGCAAATACTGAATACTGTCATTTATACAGGCATGTGTTAAGGACAATATACCTTGTTAAGGTGGAAATTAGGACAGCTAGATTCTGAGTACAGATAATCTCAAATTAACTTCATAGTTTTAGGCACAGTTGCTTAGCCTCTCTAGATTGCCCTAGTTTTTACAAATTTAGACTCAAGACTAGGCAGAAATTGATGGCGTACTCCACAGTCACCAATGATAAACTCAGTATCTTTTAAAATGAGAGAATTGGACTAGGCAAACCCTCAAAACCCTATTTTACTCCAGAATTTCACCTTTCTGTCATTTTGATGTTTGTTGTATTGACTTATGCTGTAACGTATTTTCTCTTTATTAGAAGCTGCTGATATCCTGGAGTTAGGTAAGAAACTCTGTTTGTGTTTATGTTAAATAAGTGGACTTACTAAGCCAGGGGTTGAATTTGAAACCATTTTTATCAGCTAGGAGAAGAATTCCATGTGTCTCTGTTTTGTAGTCCAGTGAATTCTGTGCTCTTATCTGCCTAATTATACCATGTAGTTCATCTCAGTCGTCACATCAATTCCCTGTTATCAGGCAGCCACAGACTAAGCTAACAAAAATGGAGGGGATCTGCTTAATGGCATAGAATACAGGGAGGAATGGAAACTAAACCAAACTGGAAGAAATATCTTAATTTGCTGAATCCAGAATTAAATCTCCACCATCCATAAATCAGACTTTGGTAGAATTTTCCCAATAGAAATTACTCATGAAATAAATTGAACCATACTTAAACATAGAGATATTCTAAATTTATTGACTAAATGAAAACTGACATATTAAAATATTATCAAGTAACAAGTCAAACTACTGGATTTGATTTTCATCCTTGCGTAGTGTACTTCAAGACTAGAATTTGAGGAATAAAACTAATATTTATTAATTAGCTTTCAGAGTTTCTATATGAAAATTAGTTTTAATTTCTTAGTAATCTGTTAAAATCCTCCTAAATTGACATAAATATGGATATCCTGATAACTTCATTTTTTTGTTAAAAAATTTTTGTTAAACTATTTTTTATATATTTTATTATTGTAATTTCATGTGTTCAGCTTCGTTATCTGTTTCCTCTTGCCTTGTCTTCCTATGACATATTTTCCATTGCCCACTGACATGGAGATAGCATAAATAGTAAGACACTAAACTAGGAGTCAGAACCCCTGGATTTTTTAAGCACCAGCTCCACCACTGAGTAACTTTGTGACTCTGATCCTTATTTTTTGTAAAATGGGGATAATAACCCCATTCTGCCTGCTTCACAGGGTTGTGAAGAAAATTATGTGAGCTAATGGATGTGAAAACATCTTAAAAACTCTCAAAATTTTTCAACTTTGGAGGATTGTTGTGGTTTCATTCTGGCCAGCAACTATACTCTGACTTTAAGTCAAATCTTGACATTCTTTGAAATGAAGTGTTCTATGAATATGAACTGAAGAAATGAATGAAATGAAATAATGCAGGTAAAGGTGCCTGGCAATTGATAAACCAATGATACTTATTTTTGATTATTCCTAAAAACTTTCTTCAAACTTTCCAACGCGCTGATGTATGGTGAGAAAACCATGGACACAGGAGTCAGACGGGCTTCAGTTCAAATTCCTTTTTCCTGCTTACCTTTTTTTGTTTTTGTTTTTTTTCCAACTTACTTAATCTTCCTGAGCCTATTTAATCATCTTTAAAGGGAAAATAAAGCCTGAACGTGTTGGAGTAAACATAGGAAATACTGAATGCAGTCTGGAGTGATGCAGGCACATGGAAAGCATTTAGTGACAGCCACTATGTTAGTTTCTATGCTGATATGAATGATAACAGTTACAGCTTAATGTCAACTTCAGGCATGTTGTAAATATCCTGCTAGTTAGTGGAGAGTTGTGAAATGTTGATATTCAATTTACATAAGGTATATTTAGTTATTAATGATAGTAAAATTTGAAAGTGTTTTTTCTCATGAGAGTATGGGGTAACATATACATATATTCTGATACACATTTTTTAATAGGATGTAATCATTTTCTGGTTTTTTTTTTAAAGATTGATTTATCTATTTGAATGTCAGAGTTACAGAGAAGAGAGAAGGAGAGGCAGAGGCAGAGAGAAAGAAATCTTCTAACCGATGGTTCACTCCACAAATGGCAACACTGGCTGGGGCTAAACCAAACCAGAGCCAGGAG
Source organism: Oryctolagus cuniculus (assembly GCF_051225735.1). Taxonomy (NCBI): domain Eukaryota; kingdom Metazoa; phylum Chordata; class Mammalia; order Lagomorpha; family Leporidae; genus Oryctolagus; species Oryctolagus cuniculus. The sequence continues at coordinate 132,575,346 of NC_142873.1, forward strand.
CTTCTTCTGGGTCTCCTATACAGGTTCAGGGGCCCAAGGACTGGGCCATCCTTCTGCTTTCCCAGGCCATTTGCAGGGAGCTGGATTGGAAGTGGAGCAGCCGGGACTCGAACTGAGAGACTGGAACTGATTCCCATATGGAATGTTGGCACTGCAGGTGGAAGTTTTACCTGCTGTGCCGCAGTGCCAACTGCGATATAACTCTGATATGAATTAATCCTTTATTCCTATCAGCAGACAGCAGACAAGAGTCAAACTGAAATAAAATTCAGATTTGTGGAATCTCATGAGTTGGGAAAGACATTAAAATAATCATCATTTGTCCAATATTTCTAATTTCAATATTCTGAATTTCTTACAAAATGTTTTAAACTCTTCAAGCTGGTGGGGACTTAAACTCTTTAGGTAACTCACTTCATACTTAAGTATTAATTGGACTGAAATTTGTTTCTTCATAATTTCTATTAGTCATACTTCTAACTTTAGGGCCATGTAGAACATGTTTAGTCTATTTTTCAGTCACTGGCCTCTGGTTATTAAAAGGAAGCTCATGGCACTACCTCCTCACTGCCACCGTGCCATTTTCTCCCTCCCTCCCTGCCTCCCTCCCTCCCTCCCTTCCTTCCTTTCGTAAAGATTTATTTCATTTATTTGAAAGACAGAGTTATAGAGAGAGGTAGAGACAGAAGGAGAGAGGTCTTACATCTGCTTGTCCACTCTCTAAACAGCAGGGAGCTGGATCAGAAGTGGAACAACCAGGACTCGAACCAGCGTCCACATGGGACACCAGTACTTCAGGCCGGGGCTTTAACCCACTGCACCACAGCACTGGTCCCTATGTTGCTTTCTTAATTTGAGTCACCATCATCTCCAGCTACATTATTGGCACAGTTCCTTTAACTAGCCTTCCTTCCTTCAACCTTACTGCCCTCCAGTGTGTTCTTCACACTGCAGCCAGAATGGCACCACTTTCAATCTCCTCATTAATCTGGGATGTGAGACCCTTTGATGCCTGAACAGTGCCTTTACCGACAACTTATTTTCTAAATTACTCTTTTTCACCCCACAACCACATCAAAAGATCCAGTTTTTAGAACTGATCTTTCTCCCTTCCAAGACTTTATGTGTGCTTTTCTTTCTGTATGAAACAAATAAAAATGCCTTTCTTTTTGATAGACTCCTGCTTATATTCTTTTATATTGTAGCTTAGAAGCCTAAAAATTGCTTCCTCTGTAATCTCCCTATGCACCAGTCATGAGGTTCCAAGGCTATGGAAGCCCCTTGAGTTCTCCGACTCTTATCTTGTTTAGACAAGGTCATAGTCAAAGTGGAGGTTCATAAGATAAGAGTCGGAGAACTCAAGGGGCTTCCATAGCCTTGGAAACTCATGACTGGTGCATAGGGAGACTACTGATGCCATAAACGGGAGTGTCAATTTGTAAAGTCAACAACAGGAGTCACTGTGCACTTACTCCTCATGTAGGATCTCTGTCCTTAATGTGCTGTACATTGAGACTTAATGCTATAACGAGTACTCAAACAATATATTTCACTTTGTATTTCTATGGGGGTGCAAACTGTTGAAATCTTTACTTAATGTATACTAAACTGATATTCTATAAAAAAAAAAAAAAAACAAGAAGAAGAAGAAATTATCAATTCCCAACTTGACTCTCACTGGGATTAAACATGACAATAGGTCTGATCTGATTTCATCATCATTTAAAAAATCATCTATTATTTTTCACTTCATGTTTCTGTGTGGGAGCAAACTGTTGAAATCTTTACTTAATGTATGCTAAACTGATCTTCTGTATATAAAGATAATCTAAAATGAATCTTGATGTGAATGGAAGGGGAGAGGGAGTGGGAAAGGGGAGGGTTGCGGGTGGGAGGGACGTTATGGAGGGGAAGCCATTGTAATCCATAAGCTGTACTTTGGAAATTTATATTCATTAAATAAAAGTTAAAAAAAAAATTGCTTCCTCTGGGAAGCCTTCCATAAACCCTCCAGATGCTCCTATAGCACCCAATGTCTTTTTCAAGTGCAGCAGTTACCACAGTTTGTTAACAATTGTTTAGTCCAGTCCCTCACTAGAAAAAAGCCCTGTGAGGGCAAGGACAATATTTTGGTCATGATTAGCACCTAGCCTAACATTGTAATTATATGTTTTTGGGTGAATGGATGAGGAAATGGCTTTGAGACTTCACTTTCATTTTCATGCGAAGTATTGTTTCTTAACTGGTCCTCAGAAGACATGGTTTGGGGTCTATGTACCACTAGGTTACCATTAGACTTTGATTTGCTCTATCTCTCTTGAAGTATAGCTCCAAGAACTAAATTTAATATCCCACGTGTGATTTTACTAGTTTGGAAAAGAGTAGGACTTTTACTTGTGTGTTTCTTTGCTGCTTTTCATTCACTCAAAAATCTTACTGTGCTTCATTAAGTTTCAGGTATTCTATTAATCAGGGAAGATTAAACACAAATAAAAATAGCCCCTATCCATAAAGAGTTTACAAAATCATTGTAATGCTATGATGTGATGAGTGTGAAAATAAAGATGTAACCCGATGTGGTGGGCAATAGGGAATGGTGGAATTTGTTCTGGGAAGACAGAAAAAATGAAAAGGTTTTTCAGAGAAAGTAGCATTTTTGCTGCACTTTAATCACCAGCTGTGGGCAGAGATATGAGGCCTGTAAAGGCAAAAGTTTGTTTTAGAAGACTTTATGCCCCTTTCTGGCTTGATTTTCTTATTTCAAGCTACCTGCTTCAACCCTCCAGAAAGCCTCTGACTTCTTCTCCCTAATACTTTCTTTCTGTTGCCTAAAAAGAACAATGAATTTGCTCTAGCAGCTTTATTGTATTAAACAAAAACACTTCATGTGGCTTTTATTTTTTATTCCTTTTATTTTTTGAGGAGAAAAATCATATAAAAATGTTACTGAAACAGTATCATGGTTGAAACTGCTTTTTATACAACTGCTCCAACATTGAGGCATTTGATGAAAGACTATACCTGAGTATTAAATCACTCCTACTTTTCTCTGCATGTATTTTTGAAACCAAAGACCATGGAGTAGGTATGTGTAGTAATGAAGTCATTGCACTGATACTGAGAGCTGAGCTTTTTCTTAAAACCTCCCTTCTTTAACCAGTGTATTTCATGAGTTCTTTCTAGGAGATTGTATCATGGCATATTTTAAAAGAACACTAAAGAAACAATTTAGTTACAGTTATTTATTTTTAGAAATTACTTTTGCCTAATATTTGATTTTCAGATGACTCATTAAAAATATCAAGTCATTCATAATGAACTGCTTTATGTCTTATTATTTAGATATTTTATTAAGAGTTTAATAAGTTCAATGCCACAATGTATTAATCATCTAGAAAGTGCCAAAACAAGATAGGACTGAAGGTATAACTTTTGAAAGAGACTTGCTATATCAGATATTTTAATTTATTGTGAAATTACATAAAACAGTGCCGCTGGTGTTGGAATAGACAGAGTAATGAAGAACTGAATATAGCATCTAGAAATTGATCTAAAATCATATAAAAATTAATAAAAATATCAAGGTGATATTTAAAATCAATGGAGAGAAGATGACTTAATCGCTAGATCTCATTGGAGCACATTCATTGAATAAATGTGAAAGGAAAAAACTATATCCTTGCCTTATTTGTTTCACAAAATAAATTTTGAATAGATAAAATGTTTAAATATAAAAACATGAATTGAGAGAAGTCCTAAGAGAAAAATAGGTTAACATTTTTATAATACCGAAGTAAGGAAAGCATGATATGAAACCAAGAAGTCTTTAAAAAAAAAGACTGAGACTGATAAACCTTACTAGACTGAAAAAAACTTCACCATATATGACATCCAAAGAATTAATATCATTAATTTACAAGGATATCTCAGAATCTGTGAGAAAATAAAAGAATACATCAGCATAAAAATGGCAAAAAATAACCTGGCTCATAAGCCTAAAAGTATCCTCAACTTTATTCATAGTCAAAGGATTGTGAATAAAAATGTAACAGTATTTTTTTTCACTGATGAAATTTATCAGCACTCTTCTAGCAAAAATTTGAGAAACACACTCATGAGCTTTTTGTGGAAATAGAATTGTCATAATCTTTTTAGGGGATATTTTAGAAGTATATAATGTGTCAAAATCTAAAATGTGCATACTTTTTGTCCACTAATCCTACTCTTTGGAATTTTTCTTAAGGAGATCATCTTAAAAGTATTCAAAGATATGTGCACACAGATACTCTTCAAAAAATTAGAAGACACTTAAATGACCATGGATGGTATTTAATAAATATTCGTATTAAGTTACATAAATTATGGCACATATAGACAACAGAACACTAGACAATAATATTGGAGTGGGATTTCTGATCTAAAGATTTTGATTACCCTTTGATTACCCTTACTGCTTTAAGGAATTTGAATTCCACATTAAGATGGAACAAAGTAGAATTCTTGTAGAGGAACGTGGCCAGAATAGCAGCCAGCATGAATAGCCAATATGGCAAGTTAGGAGCAGTTGAGAAATATGGTACACATTTAGAGAAAGAGATATAAAATGTCTAGGACCAATGGAGGTAGACTTTGACTATAAAAATTATTCATTTGTACACTTGAACAATAGCCAAAAAATAACAAGTGTCCCATTATTGGAATTATCCAAACAGTGGGTGGAGGGACCATTCAGATTTCAACTTTTGTATTACCTCATTAGTATGCCTTTCTTGACTATCCTTTCTAAAATAGCACACATTTCTTCTCTCACTCATACCTTGATTTATTTTTTCCTTTCTGAAAAGATTCAAGAATGGTATAATTCTTTATTCTCTGGACCAACTGACATATATTTATTTGTTTATTATATACTCTCTACATTGTCCCTTAGAATGTAGGCAGAGACTTGGCTGTATTGTTCATAGCCATATGCCAGCCACCAAAGCCTTGAACTATTGTATTATAATACGCAGTAAATGTTTGTTGATTGATAGATATTGGAGAAGGGGATTCATACATTCAGTTAGGTAAATTTTATGGGCCTTTCAATTGTTCAAAGATTTTTTATATTATTTGTAGGTCTCTTCAGGGGAGGGGTCATTCTTCTCATAAGTATACCTATCATATGGTATACAGTAGAGTTTATAAGACATGTTCTTAGTTTTGTTCATATAATAACAATACTGATATAAATGAGATGTCTGGGTTTTTCCAATTTGTAAGGTCTCAGCGCAAGTATTTCCTCTGTAGAGCAACTGTCCATAGCTTACTAAGAGAGCTCATAGTCTGTATGACATCACTTATATTTATTCTCTTAAAGTACTTACCACGTATTACCTTGTTTTGTTTCTGTATCAATTGTGTCTCATCATACACCAAAATGTAAATCCAATGAGGGCCAGGAACCTGTTATACTGCCTAGTATACACAGGATACTCAGTAAACATCTATCAAGTGAATAATTAAAAACACTCAAATTATATGTGTTAAATTATAAAATACTAAGCCCATTTTAGTTAATAATACTAACCTTCACAATAATTCTGACCCCAAATATAGACTAAATTTCCCTGTTGTGCCTTCTGAGGACACTACCTCATTAGCATAAATTTGTCATCACTATAACTGTTTTATTTATTTACTATTTCTACTTATCTTTAGACTGAAAATGCTGTGAATTTAGGAACCATGTCTTTCTTGTTCCCCTAACATTTAACACAGTTCTTTGCACTTTGGAGAAGTTTATTTACTGGATGGTGGATGTAGATGCAATCTTGTGAGATAGATTCCATCTCTCTCTTTCAGATGAGTAAATTGAGGCTTGGAAGGATGAAGTAACTTACCTAAGATAGTTGCCTAAGACTTGAAATGACTCCTTCTGACTCTCCATATCCCATTCTTTCAACCCCACCAATAGTTCCTAGATACAGATTTTAGTTAGAATTACCTAAGGATATGGAAAGCCAAGATACTGTGGCAAAAAAATGTTCTGCATAAGGATCTTTGTGAGTGAGACCCCAGCAGAAAGAAGTGGCCATGAAAGAAGGATATACTTTTCTCTAAAGGGAGGAGAGAACTTCCACTTTGCTTATAGCCTTATCTAAATACTAACGGAATTTGTGGATTCACAGAGCCTCGGGTGGTCACTGACATCATACATGAGTATTAATTGTTAAATCAACAACAAGAGTCACTGTGCGTGAACTCCCCATGCAAGACCTCTGTCCTCAATGAGTTGTACTATGAAAATTAACTGTAAAACTTGTTCTCAGTTTTTTTGTGTGTGTGCAAGTGTGTGCAAACTGTTGAAATCTTTACTTAGTATAGAGTTCGTCTTCTGTGTACAGAATTAATTGAAAATGAATCTTAATGGAGAATGGGACTGGGGAGGTGAGAGGGAGGAGGGGGAGGGGTGGAAATGTGGGTGGGAGGGTGGGTATGGTGGGAAGAATAACTATATTCCTAAAGTTGTACTTATGAAATTTGTATTACTTAAAATATAAATATTTTTTCTTTTTTTTTTCTTTTTTTTTAACTTTTATTTAATGAATATAAATTTCCAAAGTACGATTTATGGATTACAATGGCTTCCCCCACATACCGTCCCTCCCACCCACAACCCTCCCCTTTCCCACTCCCTCTCCCCTTCCATTCACATCAAGATTCATTTTCAATTATCTTAATATACAGAAGATCAGCTTAGTATACATTAAGTAAGGATTTCAACAGTTTGCTCTCACACAGAAACATAAAGTGAAAAATAATAGATGATTTTCTTTAAATGATGATGAAATCAGATCAGACCTATTGTCATGTTTAATCCCAGTGAGAGTCAAGTTGGGAGTTGATAATTTTTTTTTTTTACAGAGGACCAGTTTAGTATACATTAAGTAAAGATTTCAACAGTTTGCACCCCCATAGAAACACAAAGTGAAATATATTGTTTGAGTACTCGTTATAGCATTAAGTCTCAATGTACAGCACATTAAGGACAGAGATCCTACATGAGGAGTAAGTGCACAGTGACTCCTGTTGTTGACTTTACCAATTGACACTCCTGTCTATGGCATCAGTAGTCTCCCTATGCTCCAGTCATGAGTTGCCAAGGCTATGGAAGCCCCTTGAGTTCTCCGACTCTTATCTTGTTTAGACAAGGTCATAGTCAAAGTGGAGGTTCTCTCCTCCCTTCAGAGAAAGGTACCTCCCTCTTTGAAGACCTGTTCTTTCCACTGGGATCTCACTCACAGAGATCTTTTGCCAGAGTGTCTTGGCTTTCCATGCCTGAAATACTCTCATGGGCTTTTCAGCCAGATCCGAATGCCTTTAGGGCTGATTCTGAGGCCAGAGTGCTATTTAGGACATCTGCCATTCTATGAGTCTGCTGAGTATCTCACTTCCCATGTTGGATCACTCTCCCCTTTATTTATTCCATCGGTTAGTGTTAGCAGGTACTAGACTTGTTTATGTGATCCCTTTGACTCTTAGTCCTTTCATTATGATCAATTGTGAACTGAAATTGATCACTTGGAATAGTGAGATGGCATTGGTACATGCCACCTTGATGGGATTGAATTGGAATCCCCTGGTATGTTTTTAACTCTACCATTTGGGGCAAGTCAGCTTGAGCATGTTCCAAATTATACATCTCTTCCCTCTCTTATTCCCACTCTTATGTTTAACAGGGATCACATTTCAGTTAATTTTCAACACTTAAGAATAACTGTGTATTAATTACAGAATTAAACCAGTCATATTAAGTAGAACAGACAAAAAAACTACTAAGAGGGATAATGTATTAAGTTGTTCATTAACAGTCAGGGCTATGCTGATCAAGTCACCGTTTCCCATGGTGTCCATTTCACTTCAGGAGGTTTCCTTTTTGGTGTTCAGTCAGTTGTCACCGATCAGGGAGAACATATGGTATTTGTCCCTTTGGGACTGGCTTATTTCACTCAGCATGATGTGTTCCAGATTCCTCCATTTTGTTGCAAATGACTGGATTTCGTTGTTTCTTACTGCGGTATAGTATTCTAAAGAGTACATATCCCATAATTTCTTTATCCAGTCTACCGTTGATGGGCATTTGGGTCGGTTCCAGGTCTTAGCTATTGTGAATTGAGCTGGAGCCTTCAAAATATGTCCTCAGGCCATACTTGGGACTGACTGAGAGAGAACTGCTGAAGTTGGGACCCAGAACTTTGTTTAAAGAAATAGAGAAAAGTATGAGTATTGCTGTGGAATCAGTGCTTTATACCAGGGTTTGGCAAACTAATGTTTGAGAGCCAACTCTAGTTTCCTCCTGTTTTAGTATAACATAATCATACTTATTTATTTATGTGTTGTCTGTAGCTGCTTTCACACTACAATGGCAGAGCTGAGTAGTTGTAACATAGAGTGTAAGCCTACAAAGCATAAAATTCAAAAAATATTGATTTGAAAGGCAGAAATGCAGAGAGAGAAGGAGAGAGAGATCTTCCATCCACTTGTTCATTCCCCAAATGGCTGCAATGACCTGAGCTAAGCCAGTCTGAAACCAGGAGCCAGGAGCTTCTTCTGGGTCTCCCACATGGGAGCAGGTGCCCAAGTACTTGGACAGTCTTCTGCTGCTTTCTCTGATGTATTAGCAGGGAGCTATATAGGAAGTGGAGCAGCCGGAGCTTGAACCAGCACTCATATGACTGCCGGCACTGCATGCAGAGGTTTAACATTCTACACCATAGCACTGACCCGTATCTTGTCTCTTACAAAAAGTTTATGAGCTCCTGATGTACATCTTGCTGCATGTCCTATTTATTCCTTCTTAAAAAAATTTTTTTTGGATTATTTATTTGAAAGAGAGAGGGAGAGACAGAGAGATGTTCCACTCACTGGTTCACTCCACAGATGCCTACAATGGCCAGGATTTGACCAAGCTGAAGCTAGGAGCCAGGAACTTCAACTGGGTAGCAGGGGCCCAAACACTTGGGTCATCCTCCTCTGCTTTTCCCAGGCCCTTAGCAGAGAGCTTGAACAGAAGTAGAGCAGCTGGAGCATGAACCATTGCCTATATGGGATACCAGTATTAGAGGCAGCAGCGGCCATTTGGGGGGTGAACCAACGGAAGGAAAACCTTTCCTTCTGTCTCTCTCTCTCTCTAACTCTGCCTGTCAAAAAAAAAAAAAAAAAAGTAATGAATGTATTTAGTCTTTCCTTGAGGGTCCTCTCAGCTAAGAGCAAATTTTTTATTAAATTCTGATAACCTCTTTAAATCTTGATTCCAGGAAATATCCATCTCATTTACCCTATGGACTGTCTAGTCATGAGGATTAGTCATTGGCTAGTTCTTGAAATGATTCAGAACTGACAGTGATTTCTGCCAAATCTACTTGGCTCAGTTAAGGATGGTGGGAAAGGGGCCAGTTTTAAAACAGAAGCTACAAAGTCAATAAAGTATATAGACTTGGCATCATCTTTGGAGTGATTTAGATTTTATCATTCAGTGACTCATTTTTATTCCCAGCATCTAGTGCTTTTTGCATTGCCCAAAGGGGCCCTGTGCTGTTCCACCACAGAGGAAACTTCAAGAAATGCTGGTTTGCTACAGTGTTGTAGCTTGTGAGAGTCTCTGGGACCTTCCTTGCTCCATCATGGGGTCACCACTAGGTGGGTATTAGGGGAAGATTGGTAATTGGTTTAACCTTTAAATAAAGAATTTGATGATCTTTTGTAGTCCAATGGTTATGTGTTTAACAACCTGCCCCTTAAAATGTTTTCCCTGTATTTAATATAGTACCAACCTTAAAGATTATTTCTTCGTCATAATCTTCTTTAAACTTTGAGAAACTCTAAGTCCACCTCAAGAGGCTAAAAGATTTTGTAGACTCCTAAGCTTGTTCTTGCTTAGTATCATCAGAAAAGCTTCTCGGGTCCTACTTGTCTCTAAATTACCAGATCTTTGTTATTTTGCACCTCAGAGCAATACAACTATGATTGGAATAGGAAAGGATTAGGGTGAGAAAGAGCCAGTAAAATCTCATCTATCTTCCACAGCCCCCCCAATTAAATCCTCTCGCCTTATGTCTCTAGATTGCCTATCCTTCACTCTTCCTGAGCTGAAATGGTGGTATCCAACCACATTGGATGCTAAAAGCTGTCATTTGACAGCAATAAGCAACCTCTGCAAGGGTCAGATTGTTCAAAAGAAATCACCACATTCGCTTTCTACTTCTTCTGTTTTTCATGAGCTTCCTGGGCACTTCTTTAAGACATTGGTGTATCATTTTTGACATTTTGGGTCACTTCAGGGACTAATGTGAAAATGCCTCAGGTCATTTTCAGACTGTGATTTTAAAAAGTTAGTCTAAAAGATCTCAGGTCACCTAGATTCTCCCCTTAATAATCTTTTGAGTCCAAACAGGAAAAAAAAATTTTTATGCTCAAAACCAACTTACAAATCGTTTAATGTTTAGTGTAGATTATGTCCCAAAAGCATTTTTTTTTTGGAAGTTGACTGTGATAGAGATTTCTGTTTTCTTTACAGGTCATTTTACTTGGGACAAATACCTAAAAGAAACATGTTCAGTCCCAGCACCTGTCCATTGCTTCAAGCAGGTAATTGATTCTCAACAGCTTTAGTAGGTGGGAGACAAATAGTTTTATTCTTTATGTTTTTGGGTTTTTTTTCTGGTTCTTATATTATCAAAACATGAGGAGGGATCCCTTGGGCTTTTCATCACAGGGCTCCAGAATAAACCTCTATGAGAGGAGCACAACTCAAGAGGTAAAATTTGGTGACTGTGAGTTTTAGCAGCAGACATTCTCCCCAACTTCATCCCTAACTTCTTACCTTCTTTACCTCTTGAGGATATTTTGTGTTATTGGAAATAATTGCTAATTTTTACTATAGCTATTAACTCAGATAGGAAAGAGTTAAAGTTATATCTCCTTAGTTCTTGAAATTGTAGGAGTATTCCTATACAATATTGTCTTTCTGTAAGAATGTTGACACTGAATCTCATTGGGGACCATTTTGGGAGCTCTTCACAGGTCATCTAGAGCTTTCCACATAAGCTCAAGTGCTACAAATGATGTTGATTGTATCAGTATGTGATAAGAGTGGTGAGTAAAGAAGCCTGCTGCACTCTGGCCTCAGAATCAGCCCTTAAGGCATTCAGATCTGGCTAAAAAGCCCATGAGAGTTTCTCAGGCATGGAAAGCCAAGACATTGTGGCAAAAAAAAAAAATGACCTAAATGAAAGATCTCTGTGAGTGAGATCCCAGTGGAAAGAACGAGCCATCAAAGAAGGCAGTAGCTTTCTCTGAAGGGAGGCGAGAACTTCCACTTTGACTATGGCCTTGTCTAAATAAGATCAGAGTTGGTGAACTCAAGAGGTTTCCATTGCCTTGGCAACTCATGACAAGAGCCTCAGATGATTACTGATTATCAATAAGTGTGTCAATTTTTAAATCAACAACAAGAGTCACTGTGTACTTGCTCCCCATGTAGGATCTTTGTCCTTAATATGATAATTAATGGTAAAAATAGTCTTCAAGCAGTACTTTATACTTTGTGTGTCTGTGTGGGAGCAAACTGTTGAAATCTTTACTTAGTATATAGTAAGTTGATCTTCTGTATATAAAGATAATTAAAAATGAATCTTAATGAAGAATGGGATGGTTTCTGGGTGGGTGGGTGGTTAGGGGGGGAAAAGCCACTATAATCCAGAAGTTGTACTTTTGAAATTTATATTTATTAATAAAAGTTTTCTAAAAAAAAAAAAGGAGAAGAAGCCTGCTGCTACTAGACATAGCCAAGTACCAGGAAGTTATTTATATATCTCTTCCTTAATTACACAATGGTTATTTCATCTGTCTATATTTCTTTTTCTTTTTTAAGATCTATTTATTTGAGAGGCAAAGTCACAGAGACAGAAAGGGTGAGACAGATCTTTCATCTGCTGGTTCACTCCCCAAATGGCCATGATAGCTGGAGCTGGGCCAATTTGAAGCCAGAAACCAGGAGCTTCTTCTGGGTCTCCCACATGGGTGTAGGGACCCAAGCATTTCAGCCATCTTCCACTGCTTTCCCAGCCATTAGCAGGGAGCTGGATAAGAAGTGGAATAGCTAGGACTCCAACCAGCACTCATATCGGATACTGGCAGCACAGCAGAGGCTTAACCTACTATGCCATGGCACCAGCCCCTCATCTGTCTACGTTTCACTTCAAGTTTGAGTTTTTTCTATATTCTAAGTAAACATAAAAATTTAGAAATTGTACCCATTTGAAAGTAATAAGAAATGAATTCATACTTCTACCTGAAACATTTTTTGAAAAGACAAAAATATAGTAAACCATAGTTTAAAGTCACTGAAGATAAGACAACCAACTAGTGATATCTAAAGATGGAAAACAAATGTGTTTCCTACAATCCCTGCCTACTGCCTTCAAGAGAGTTTCCTGATCATGGATCAGGGAAGGGGAGAGCGAGCAAATTCCCTAATTCATGGAGATGCTTTTAACAATCCAGGGATACCAAAAATGACTAGAATATACAGGACAAAGTACTAGAGATGAAAGAGCTGAACAGAAAGAAAGCTAGAGATCTGCATAGAACTCCCTTCAGGTAGGTGCTACTGTTCAGGACATCCTTGTGAAGGAATATACATAAAGCCAAAGAAAAACCCATCTGAAAGGGTTAGAAGGAACTGACCCTGATACTCACAGAAAAGTAGGAATAGTTCCTGATCCTACCAGCTTATCTAGAAAATCTTGTAATTCAATGGGCATTTTTAGAATGCAATCCTCAGGAAGAACTTGCTTAGTAGCAGGAAATAATTAAATAATTAGCACCGGAATACCATGAGGACTATTCTAGACCTATCTAGCAAATCATAAAAGTTGGAGTCAAATGATGAAACTATTTGTAGGCAACTCATCTGGGAACACAGCATAAGGAGATTTATTTGTGGGAATATAAGAATATCTAATACCCAACAGGTAAAATTCACAGAGCCTAGCATCTGGTCAAAGATTCCTAGGCATGCAAAGAGGCAGGAGAATACAAGCAATAATGGAGAGAATGATCGAATGATCAAGTGATTGAAACCAACTCAGAATCTGCCCAGATCATAGAATAACAAGCAAACACATCAAAATAGTTATTTTAACTGATATGCTTAAAAGTTAAGCAAATGTGGAAGATGTAAAAAATCTTATCGAACCACTAAATATGCAATGAAAAATACATTGGATAGTAGTGATGCCAGAAGTAAAGATTGGTAAATATGAAGACATAGCAATAGAACCTTTCCAAAATTAAATGCATAGGGAAAAAAATTAGAAAAAAAAAGAGTACCAGTAACATGTAATTAGAGTCTCCAAAGGAGAGAAGAAATGGTGTCTAAAGAAATAATGCCTAAAATTTTTCAAAAAATGAAGAAAAATATAGATCTATATATCTAAGAAGCTCAGTGAATCCTAAAAATAAAAGAAGAAAACAACACTAAGACATATCAATAAAATTTCACAAAAACATAGGAAAAACCTTAAAAGTTGCTAAAGAAATATACTTTTCATATGGGATAACTAATATAAGAGTGACATTGTGTTTCTTTTCAGAAATAATACAAGCAAGAACAAAATTAAGCAACATCTTTAAAGTACTGAAAGAAAAAGTTGTCACTTAGAATACTATACCCAGCAAAATTACTTTTCAAAAAGAAAAGTGAAAAATATTTTCAGATGTACAAAAGCTAAAGAAATTGATCAGTAGCAGCCTTACACTACAAGAAGCATTGAAGTCCATCAAGCAGAAGAAAAATAACACCAAGTAGAATAACAGATCTCCACAAAGGAGTGGAAGTCACTAGAAATTGTAATTATAAGAATACATATGTCAGATGTTGTTGTTAAAGATCTCTGTAAAAGGTAGTTAGTTGTAAGAACAATAATTAGCCGGCGCCGCGGCTCACTAGGCTAATCCTCCGCCTAGCGGCGCCGGCACACCGGGTTCTAGTCCCGGTCGGGGCGCCGGATTCTGTCCCGGTTGCCCCTCTTCCAGGCCAGCTCTCTGCTGTGGCCCGGGAGTGCAGTGGAGGATGGCCCAGGTGCTTGGGCCCTGCACCCCATGGGAGACCAGGAAAAGCTCCTGGCTCTTGCCATCGGATCAGCGCGGTGCACTGGCCGCAGCGCGCCGGCCGCGGCGGCCATTGGAGGGTGAACAAACGGCAAAGGAAGACCTTTCTCTCTGTCTCTCTCTCTCACTGTCCACTCTGCCTGTCAAAAAAAAAAAAAAAAAAGAACAATAATTATTATGAGGATGATAACATATATAAGTAAAATTATAATGCCAGTTACAAAGGCAGGAGAGGAGAAACCTAAGTATACTATTGTAAAGGTCTTTTGCATAAAGTAGTATATATACTTGCAGTTACACCATGGTAAATTAAAGATATTTACTATAGGGGATGGTGTTGTGGCAGAGCGGGTGAAGCACTGCCTGTGATGCCAGAATCCCATATGGGCACCAGTTCAAGTCCTGGCTGCTCCAATTTCAGTCCAGCTGCCTGGGAAAGCAATGAAAGATGGTCCAAGTGTTTGGGCCCCTGGACCCATGTGGGAGACTAGATGAAGCTCCCGGCTGCTGGCTTCAGCCTTAGCCAGCCCTGGCTGTTGAAGCCATTTGGGAAGTAAACCAGCAAACAGAAGATATTCTCTTTCTCTCTCTCCATCCCTCTCTTCTCTCTCTCTCTCTCTCTCTCTCTCCTTCCCTCTCTCTCTCCCCTCCCTCTCTCTCTCCTCTCCCTCTCTTCTTCCCTCCCTCTCTCTTTACCCCTCTCCCTCCTTCCTCCTCCCCCCTCCCCCTTATCCCCTCCCTCTCCCTCTCTTTCGCCTTTCCCCCTCTCTCCCTCACTCCCTCTCTCTCTCCTCTCTCTCCCTCTCCCTCTCTGTCTGTAATTCTGCCTTTCAAATAAATAAAATCTTTTAAAAAATATGTTTACTCTAAACTAAAGCCAAGGCAGACATCGTGGCATAGCAGGTAAGCCAATATTTGGGACCCCCACATCCCATATCAGAGTACTGGCTCAAGTCCTGGCTCCCCTTTGTTTGCTTGCTTTAAAAAAATAATTTTTTTTTCTTGAAAGGCAGAGAGAGAGATCTTCCACCTACTGGTTCACTCTCCAAATGCCCATAACACCCAGGGCTAAACCAGGCCAGAGCTAGGAGCCCAGAACTCAACACATCAAAAAAACTTAACCTGATTAAAGAAATGCAAATCAAAACTGCAGTGAAATACCACTTTATATCCACGAAATGACTAAAATTAAAAAGGTTGATGATAGCAGGTGTTGCTGATGATATGGGGAAATTGAACCCTCATGCATTGATGGTGAAGTTTAAAAAATCCTACAGCCTATATCTTGCAGGGTTTTTCCAAGAAGTCTTTGCCAGTACCTATATATATAGGTAGTATATATACTTGCATATATACTATATAGGTACCGGCAAAGACTTCTTGGAAAATACCCTAGAAGCACAGGCAGTCAAAGCCAAAATTAACATTTGGGATTGCATCAAATTGAGAAGTTTCTGTACTGCAAAAGAAACAGTCAGGAAAGTGAAGAGACAACCGACAGAATGGGAAAAAAAATATTTGCAAACCATGCAACAGATAAAGGGTTGATAACCAGAATCTACAAAGAAATCAAGAAACTCCACAACATCAAAACAAACAACCCACTTAAGAGATGGGCCAAGGACCTCAATAGACATTTTTCAAAAGAGGAAATCCAAATGGCCAACAGACACATGAAAAAAAATGTTCAAGATCACTAGCAGTTAGGGAAATGCAAATCAAAACCACAGTGAGGTTTCACCTCACCCCGGTTAGAATGGCTCACATTCAGAAATCTACCAACAGTAGATGCTGGCGAGGATGTGGGGAAAAAGGGACACTAACCCACTGTTGGTGGGAATGCAAACTGGTCAAGCCACTATGGAAGTCAGTCTGGAGATTCCTCAGAAAACTGAATATAACCTTACCATACAACCCAGCCATCCCACTCCTTGGAATTTACCCAAAATAAATTAAATTGGCAAACAAAAAGGCTGTCTGCACCTTAATGTTTATTGCAGCTCAATTCACAATAGCTAAGACCTGGAACCAACCCAAATGCCCATCAACAGTAGACTGGATAAAGAAATTATGGGACATGTACTCTATAGAATACTATACAGCAGTCAAAAACAACAAAACCCGGTCATTTGCAACAAGATGGAGGAATTTGGAAAACATCATGCTGAGTGAATTAAGCCAGTCCCCAGTCCCAAAGGGACAAATATCGTATGTTCTCCCTGATCAGCGACAACTAACTGAGCACCAAAGGGGAAACATGTTGAAGTGAAATGGACACTATGAGAAACAGTGACTTGATCAGCTCTTGTCCTGACTGTTGATGTACAATGTAATACTTTATCCATTTTAGTATTTTTTTTTGTTCTAGTACCATTGGTTGACCTCTGTAATTAACACACAATTATTCTTAGGTGTTTAAATTTTAACTGAAAAGTGATCCCTGTTAGGAATTTGGAAAACATTATGCTGAGTGAAATAAGCCAAACCCAAAGGGACAAATACTGTATGTTCTCCCTGATCGGTGACAACTAGCTGAGCACCAAAAAGGAAACCTGTTAAAGTGAAATGAACACTATGAGAAACGGTGACTTGATCAGCCCTTGCCCTGACTGTTGATGAACAACTTAATACATTATCCCTCTTAGTATTTTTGTTTGTTTGTTCTACTTAATACTTTTGGTTGAATACTGTAATCAATACACAATTCTTCTTAAGTGCTGAAACTTAACTGAAAAGTGATCGCTGTTAAATATAAGAGTGGGAATCAGAGAGTGAAGAGATGTGCAATTCGGGACATGCTCAAGCTGACTTACCTCAAACGGTAGAGTTAGAAACATACCAGGGGATTCCAATTCAATCCCATCCAGGTGGCATGTACCAATGCCATCTCACTAGTCCCGGTGATCAATTTCTGTTCACAATTGATCATAATGATAGGACTAAGAGCCAATAGGAGCACATAAACAAGAATAGTGTCTGCAATACTAGCTGATAGAATAAAAAAGGGAGAGAATGATCCAACATGGGAAGTGAGATACACAGCAGACCCATAGAATGGCAGATGTCCTAAACAGCGCTCTGGCCTCAGAATCAGCCCTTAAGGTACGCAAATCTGGCTGAAAAGCCCATGAGAGTATTTCAGGCATGGAAAGCCAAGACACTCTGGGGAAAAAAAAAAAAAAAAAAAAAAAAACCTAAATGAAAGATCTCCGCGAGTGAGATCCCAGTGGAAAGAACAGGTCATCAAAGAAGGAGGTACCTTTCTCTGAAGGGAGGAGAGAACTTCCACTTTGACTACGACCTTGTCTAAATATGATCAGAGTCGGTGAACTCAGGGGGCTTCCATAGCCTTGGCAACTCATGACAAGAGCCTAGGGTGATTACTGATGCCATAAACAAGAGTGTCAATTTGTTAAGTCAACAACAGGAGTCACTGTGCACTTACTCCTCATGCATGTAGGATCTCTGTCCTTAATGTGCTGTACATTGCGATTTAATGCTATAACTAGTACTCAAACAGTATTTTTCACTTTGTGTTTCTATGGGGGTGCAAACTGTTGAAATCTTTACTTAATATATGCTAAACTGATCTTCTGTATATAAAGAGAATTGAAAATGAATCTTGATGTGAATGGAAGGGGGGAGGGAGTGGGAAAGGGGAGGGTTGCGGGTGGGAGGGAAGTCATTGGGGGGGGGAAGCCATTGTAATCCATAAGCTGTACTTTGGAAATTTATATTCATTAAATAAAAGTTAAAAAAAATCCTACAGCCAGTATAGAAAACAGCTTAGATGTTGTGGCTCAGTAGATTAAACTGCTGCTTATAATGTTGACATTCCATATCAGAGTGCCAAGTCAAATCCTGACTGCTCTGCTTCTGACCCATCTACCTGCTAATGTGCCTGGGAAAGCAGCAGTGGATGACCCAAGTACTT
The DNA here is from genome assembly GCF_051225735.1 of Oryctolagus cuniculus. Lineage (NCBI taxonomy): Eukaryota > Metazoa > Chordata > Mammalia > Lagomorpha > Leporidae > Oryctolagus > Oryctolagus cuniculus. The sequence continues at coordinate 132,593,434 of NC_142873.1, forward strand.
GAGTTCCTGTCACTCTGTGGGAGACCCAGAAGAAGTTCTAGGCTCCTGGCTTCAACCTGGCTTAGCTCTAGCTGTTGGGGCTGTATGGGGAATGAACCAGCAGATGGAGGATCTCTCTGTGTGTCTGTCTATGTCTCTCTCTGTCTCTCCCCCTCTCTGTAGCTCTTCCAAATAAATAAATAAATAAATAAATCTTCTAAAAAAATTGAACAGAGTTACCTCATGACCCAGCAGTCATACTCAACTAGTATATATATCTGAGAATAGAAAAAGAAAAATGTCCACACAAAAATATATCAGAAATATTTGTCACATGATCATTCATGATAGCCAAAAAAGGAAACATTGAAATATCCATTCACTGATGAATGAATAAGTAAAGTGTAATATCTCCATCCAATGGAATTTTATTCAACAATGAAAAAGAATAAGGTACTGGTAATGTTACAACATGATGAATGTTGAAAGCATGCTTTGTGAAAGAAGCTATTCATACCATATTGCATGATTCCATCAATATGAAATATTCAGAATAGGTAAATAGAAACAAAAAGTAGATTGATGGTTCCAGGGCCTGCTGTGAGAGGGAATGATGAGGGACTCAAATGAGCATGGAGTTCTTTTGAGGGGTGATCAAACTGTTGTACAGTTAGATGTGAGTGTTATTTTCACGAGTCTGCAAATATACAAAATCCATTGAATTCTACACTTCAAAATGTTCAAAAGGTTTATTTTCTGGCATGTGAGTCAAACATATGAGGGGTCTTTTAAAGGCCATGAAAAATGCATATTATGAAAAAACTATGCATCAGTTTGAAAATTTTTGCCCCAAAATAAGCTTTTAATTCTGTCCTTTCATTCACAACACTATTAGATATTTTTGCAAGAGAAAAGGATGTACAGTAGCTGTTTGTATCCATGAGTTCTTCATCTGCTAATTCAACCAACAGCAGATAGAAAATACTGCATCTGTACTGAACACACAGTTTTTTTCCTTGTCATTCTGTAAACAGTACAGCAACTATTTATGTAGTATTTATATAGTTTTCAGTATTTTGTAAGTGGTCTAGAGATTATTTTAAGTGTATAGGAGGATCTACATAGGTTATATACAAATGCTATGCCATTTTATATAAGAACTTGAGCATCCACAGATTTTGGCATCCATGAGAAGTTCAGAAGGCAATCAGAATTTCAAGGGATGCTGAGATATTCTCATATAAAGTAAATATTCATAGTTTCTTTTGTAATGGTCCAAAACTGGAAATAAACCAAATGTCTGTTAACATGGTATACTACTCAGAAATGAATTATGGGTCAAGTATATGTATCCTAAATACTTGGGATCAGAAATATTTTGGATTTTGAAATTTTGGAATATATACATATACATAATGAAATCTATTTTTTGGGAATAACATCCAAATCTAAACACAAAACTCATTTATGTTTCCTACAACTTATACATATAGCCTGTGGGTAATTTTATATAATATTTTTAAGTTGTTTTGACCATGATCTGTTACGAAATCAGGTGTAGAATTTTCCATTTGAGGCATCATGTTGATGGTTAAAGTGCTTCAGATTTTAGAGCATTTCAGATTTTCATATTAGGGATATTCAACTTGTATTGATACATTCAACAACATGTATGAATATTTAATAATATTTAATAACGTAATAACTAAGTTGAGTTAAACAAGCTAAACAGCAATAGCAAAAGAATATATATTCTACAATTCCATCTAAGACTAGATTTGTAACCAGTGTATAGTGATAAAAGAGATAAGTGATTACCTGGGCTTAGGGTTTAAGAGGAGTCTCAAAAGAGGGGTTATAAAAGGAGCCATAGTTCATATAACAGACTCACAGAATGCCAGTTGCTTTAAATAGCACTCTGACATCAGAATCAGCCCTTAAGGTATTCTGATCTGGCTAAAAAGCCCACGAGAACATTTCAGGCGTGGAAAGCCAAGACACTGTGACAAAAAATGTCCTACATTGAAGTTCCTTGGTGGGTGAGACCCCAGTGAAAAGAAGTGATCATCAAAGAAGGAGGTACTTTTCTCTCAAGGGAGGAGAGAACTTCCACTTTGCTTATGGCCTTATCTAAATACTGACAAAGTTTCCATAGCCTAGGCAGTTCATGTTAAGAGCCTCAGATTATCACTGACATCATACATAAGAATGTTAATTGTTCAGTGAACAACAGGAGTCACTGTGCACTAACTTCCCTTGTAGGACCTCTGTCCTCAAAGAGTTGCATTTTAATTATGTCTAAGTACTCACAAAAGATGTATCATTCTTGGGTGCTTCTTTAAAGTTAATATTCTAAAAAAAAGTGAAATTAACATCAAGATGCAATGACTTTGAACAGCCTTTGTCTCAACTGTTGAGGGACAGTTTTTTGATTTATTTTGTTCATGCCAACTGTTGAACTCTTTCCTTAGTATAGAGTTGGACTTCTTTGTATAAAGTTAATTGAAAATGGATCTTAGTGGAGAATGGGACTGGGAATGTGAAAGGGAGAAGGAGGAGGGGTGGGAGGGTGGATGAGAGAGTGGATATGGTGGGAAGAATCACTATATTCCTAGGGAGGAGGCAAGATGGCGGAATAGGAAGGGAGCACACTGATAGTCCGGGGAGAGACAGTTTAATAAAAGTGGAGATACTACAGGTTCAAGGAGGAGTAGGGGAAGAAACAGCAGAAGAAACTCTTCTGGAACAAGTGATTCACAGCGGACCTGCGTGGAGAGCGTGGGAGCCCACAGTTCGGGACACCAGCGGCGGACTCAACACACCAGCGCTGGAACGCGAGGTGAGCCGAACCTCAATAGCCCGAGACACCAGCAGGCAAGCAGAAAGAGGAGACTAGAGGGAACGACCCCAGGGGGAAAAGTTCACCAGGCTAACTAGAAGAGAGAGAGAGAGAGAGAAAAAAAAGTGACTGATACAGACATGGGTTTCTCTCTCTCCGCTCACCTCTCAAAGGCGAGCAAGACAAAGAGCAGGCGCCATCTTGGACATACATCATAAGCAGAGCGACCTCAGGTCTGCACCGGCCCTGAGCCTAGTAGAAAAACCTGACTCTGGGCGGGGTGAAATAACAGGAGATTAGGACCTAGTAAATTTGTGGTGCTACTAAACTGAGACTGTGAAAAAAGAGACGGTGGGGGAGAGAACTCACAGAATTCACGTGAGTACTCTCCAGAGACGCTGCAATTCCGTAACTTTGGCAACCCAGTGGGAGACTGAAGGAGAATTTGAGCCCACTCTGAGGGCAGAACAGATTCCCTGTGTGGTCCTTGGGAAAGAGCTTCCAATCTCTGGCTCCTGTGGGTATATCATTTGCCTGCTAACTACCTCCAACTTCATTCAGCTGTGCGGAATTACTTCCCTTTTGAATCAAAAAAAGAAAGAGAGAGAGAGATCCCTAACCTGGGAGTGTCACCTTTGGCACGCCAAACAGAGCTCTCAGGCCACACCGATCTCAAGCCTCTAAGGCTCCATCAAAAACAGTCCACTTAATCTAGAGTCATAGTATAACAAGAAAAAGAACCACAGTGAAGAAACCAAATATCTCCAATATGCGAAATAACAAACGCAAAAACCGAGGTAATAAAAACAAGGAAGTCACTATGATGCCCCCAAATGAAAAAGACACCCCAATTCAAGGTTATGAAGATGATGAGATAGAAGAAATGCAAGAAGCAGATCTCAAAAAATTGATAACATTAAGAAGTTCTCAAAAACGAATTCTTGAACTACAGAAATCCTTAATGGACAAGATAGAAAATCTCTGTCATGAAAATGAAATATTAAGGAGGAATCGAAACAACTAGTACAACAGGAAACTGTGATAGTGACAAGAAATCATAATGAAGTGAAGAATTCAATAGATCAAATGAAAAACATATTAGAGAGCCTTACAAACAGAATGGGTGAAGCAGAAGAGAGAATATCGGACTTAGAAGACAGAGAACAGGAAAGGATACAGTCAGACCAAAGAAAAGAAGAGGAAATTAGAAATCTAAAACATATTGTCGGGAATCTTCAGGATACTATTAAAAAACCCAACATTCGGGTTCTAGGAGTTCCTGAAGGCATGGAGAGGGAGAAGGATTAGAAGGCCTTTTTAGTGAGATATTAGCAGAAAATTTCCCAGGTTTGGAGAAGGACAGAGAAATCCTAGTACAGGAAGCTCATAGAACCCCTAGTAAACATGACCAAAAGAGATCCTCACCACGATACATTGTAATTAAACTCTCCACAGTGAAACATAAAGAAAAGATCCTGAAATGTGCAAGAGAGAAATGTCAGATTACTCTCAGAGGATCTCCAATCAGACTCACAGCTGACTTCTCATCAGAAACCCTACAAGCTAGGAGGGAATGGCGAGATATAGCCCAGGTACTAAGAGAGAAAAACTGCCAGCCCAGAATATTATATCCTGCAAAGCTATCATTTGTGAATTAAGGTGAAATAAAGACTTTTCATAGCAAACAGAAATTGAAAGAATTTGTCGCCACTCATCCAGCCCTGCAAAAGATGCTTAAAGATGTGTTGCACACAGAAACACAGAAACACGGTCATCAATATGAAAGAAGGAAAAGGAAGGAAACCTCACAGCAAAAGATCACAGGGAATTCAAAGCATATATCAGAACTTATCTTTGGTAAATGGCAGGGCAAAGTTACCACTTATCAATAGTCACATTGAACGTTAATGGCCTGAACTGTCCAGTTAAAAGACACAGATTGGCTGATTGGGTTAAGGAACAAAACCCATCTATTTGCTGCTTACAAGAAACACATCTTTCCAACAAAGATGCATACAGACTGAAAGTGAAAGGCTGGAAAAAGATATGCCATGCCAACAGAAATGAAAAAAGAGCAGGCATAGCCATCTTAATATCGGACAACATAAACTTTACCACAAAAACTGTTAAGAGAGACAAAGAGGGACCCTATATAATGATTAAGGGATCAATTCAACAGGAAAATACAACAGTTATCAATGTATATGCACCTAACTACAGGGCACCGGTTTATCTAAAAGATTTGTTAAGGGACTTAAAGGGAGACTTAGACCCCAATACAATAGTACTGGGGGACTTCAATACTCCACTCTCAGAAATAGATCAACAGGACAGAAGATCAACAAGGATACAGTAGATTTAAATGACACTATAGCCCAAATGGATCTAACAGATATCTACAGAACTTTTCATCCTACACTTAAAAAATTTACATTCTTCTCAGCAGTACATGGAACCTTCTCTAGGATTGACCACATACTAGGCCATAAAGCAAGTCTCAGCAAATTCAAAAGAATTAGAATCATACCATGCAGCTTCTCAGACCATAAAGGAATGAAGTTGGAAATTAGCAACTCAGGAATCCCTAGAGCATACACAAACACATGGAGATTGAACAACATGCTCCTGAATGAACAATGGGTCATAGAAGAAATTAAACGAGAAATCAAAAATTTTCTGGAAGTAAATGAGGATAACAGCACAACATACCAAAACTTATGGGACGCAGCAAAAGCAGTGTTAAGAGGAAAGTTTATATCAATAGGTGCCTATATCAAGAAACTGGAAAGGCACCAAATAGATGAGCTTTCAGTTCACCTCAAGGATTTAGAAAACCTACAGCAAACCAGACCCAAATCTAGTAGAGAAGAAATCAACAGGATTGAATCCAAAAAAAAAAATTTACAAAAAATCAGCCAAACGAGGAGCTGGTTTTTTGAAAAAAATAAACAAAATTGACACACCATTGGCCCAACTGACTAAAAAAAGAAAAGACCCAAATCAATAAAATCAGAGATGAAAAAGCAAACGTAACAACAGACACCACAGAAATAAAAAGAATCATCAGAAATTACTACAAGGAATTGTATGCCAGCCAACAGGGAAACCTATCAGAAATGGATAGATTCCTGGACACATGCAACCTACTTAAATTGAACAAGGAAGACATAGAAAACCTAAACAGACCCATAACTGAGAAAGAAATTGAAACAGTAATAAAGGCCCTCCCAACAAAGAAAAGCCCAGGACCAGATGGATTCACTGCTGAATTCTACCAGCCATTTAAAGAAGAACTGACTCCATTTCTTCTCAAACTATTCAGAACAATCAAAAAAGAGGGAGTCCTCCCAAATTCTTTCTATGAAGCCAGCATCACCTTAATTCCTAAGCTGGAAAAAGATGCAGCATTGAAAGAGAATTACAGACCAATATCCCTGATGAACATAGACGCAAAAATCCTCAATAAAATTCTGGCCAATAGAATGCAACAACACATCAGAAAAATCATCCACCCAGACCAAGTGGGATTTATCCCTGGTATGCGGGGATGGTTTAATGTGCGCAAAACAATCAATGTGATTCACCACATTAACAGACTGCAAAAGAAAAACCATATGATTATCTCAATAGACGCCGAGAAAGCATTTGATAAAATACAACACCCTTTCATGATGAAAACTCTAAGCAAATTGGGTTTGGAAGGAACATTCCTCAATACAATCAAAGCAATCTATGAAAAACCCACAGCCAACATCCTATTGAATGGGGAAAAGTTGGAAGCATTTCCACTGAGATCTGGTACCAGACAGGGATGCCCACTCTCACCACTGCTATTAAATATAGTTCTGGAAGTTCTAGCCAGAGCTATTAGGCAAGAAAAAGAAATTAAAGGGATACAAATTGAGAAGGAAGAACTCAAACTATCCGTCTTTGCAGATGATATGATTCTTTATTTAGGGGACCCAAAGAACTCTACTAACAGACTATTGGAACTCATAAAGGAGTTTGGCAAAGTGGCAGGATATAAAATCAATGCACAAAAATCAAAAGCCTTTGTAAACACAAGCAATGCCACGGCTGAGAAAGAACTGCTAAGATCAATCCCATTCACAATAGCTACAAAAACAATCAAATACCTTGGAATAAACTTAACCAAGGACGTTAAAGATCTCTACGATGAGAATTACAAAATCTTAAAGAAAGAAATAGAAGAGGATACCAAAAAATGGAAAAATCTTCCATGCTCATGGATTGCAAGAATCAACATCATCAAAATGTCCATTCTCCCAAAAGCAATTTATACATTCAATGCAATACCAATCAAGATACCGAAGACATTCTTCTCAGATCTGGAAAAAATGATGCTGAAATTTAGATGGAGACACAGGAGACTTCAAATAGCTAAAGCAATCTTGTACAACAAAAACAAAGCCGGAGGCATCACAATACCAGATTTCAGGACATACTACAGGGCAGTTGTAATCAAAACAGCATGGTACTGGTACAGAGACAGATGGATAGACCAACGGAACAGAATAGAAACACCAGAAATCAACCCAAACATCTACAGCCAACTCATATTTGATCAAGGATCCAAAACCAATCCCTGGAGTAAGGACAGTCTATTCAATAAATGGTGCTGGGAAAATTGGATTTCCACATGCAGAATCATGAAGCAAGACCCCTACCTTTCACCTTACACAAAAATTCACTCAACATGGATTAAAGACTTAAATCTACGAACTGACACCATCAGATTATTAGAGAGCATTGGAAAAACCCTGCAAGATATAGGTACTGGCAATGACTTCTTGGAAAACACCCCAGAAGCACAGGCAGTCAAAGCCAAAATTAACATTTGGGATTGCATCAAATTGAGAAGTTTCTGTACTGCAAAAGAAACAGTCAGGAAAGTGAAGAGACAACCGACAGAATGGGAAAATATATTTGCAAACTATGCAACTGATAAAGGGTTGATAACCAGAATCTGCAAAAAAATCAAGAAACTCCACAACATCAAAACAAACAACCCACTTAAGAGATGGGCCAAGGACCTCAATAGACATTTTACAAAAGAGGAAGTCCAAATGGCCAACAGACACATGAAAAAATGTTCAAGGTCATTAGCAATCAGGGAAATGCAAATAAAAACCACAATGAGGTTTCACCTCACCCCGGTTAGAATGGCTCACATTCAGAAATCTACCAACAGTAGATGCTGGCGAGGATGTGGGGAAAAAGGGACACTAACCCACTGTTGGTGGGAATGCAAACTGGTCAAGCCACTATGGAAGTCAGTCTGGAGATTCCTCAGAAAACTGAATATAACCTTACCATACAACCCAGCCATCCCACTCCTTGGAATTTACCCAAAATAAATTAAATTGGCAAACAAAAAGGCTGTCTGCACCTTAATGTTTATTGCAGCTCAATTCACAATAGCTAAGACCTGGAACCAACCCAAATGCCCATCAACAGTAGACTGGATAAAGAAATTATGGGACATGTACTCTATAGAATACTATACAGCAGTCAAAAACAACAAAACCCGGTCATTTGCAACAAGATGGAGGAATTTGGAAAACATCATGCTGAGTGAATTAAGCCAGTCCCCAGTCCCAAAGGGACAAATATCGTATGTTCTCCCTGATCAGCGACAACTAACTGAGCACCAAAGGGGAAACATGTTGAAGTGAAATGGACACTATGAGAAACAGTGACTTGATCAGCTCTTGTCCTGACTGTTGATGTACAATGTAATACTTTATCCATTTTAGTATTTTTTTTTTGTTCTAGTACCATTGGTTGACCTCTGTAATTAACACACAATTATTCTTAGGTGTTTAAATTTTAACTGAAAAGTGATCCCTGTTAGGAATTTGGAAAACATTATGCTGAGTGAAATAAGCCAAACCCAAAGGGACAAATACTGTATGTTCTCCCTGATCGGTGACAACTAGCTGAGCACCAAAAAGGAAACCTGTTAAAGTGAAATGAACACTATGAGAAACGGTGACTTGATCAGCCCTTGCCCTGACTGTTGATGAACAACTTAATACATTATCCCTCTTAGTATTTTTGTTTGTTTGTTCTACTTAATACTTTTGGTTGAATACTGTAATCAATACACAATTCTTCTTAAGTGCTGAAACTTAACTGAAAAGTGATCGCTGTTAAATATAAGAGTGGGAATCAGAGAGTGAAGAGATGTGCAATTCGGGACATGCTCAAGCTGACTTACCTCAAACGGTAGAGTTAGAAACATACCAGGGGATTCCAATTCAATCCCATCCAGGTGGCATGTACCAATGCCATCTCACTAGTCCCGGTGATCAATTTCTGTTCACAATTGATCATAATGATAGGACTAAGAGCCAATAGGAGCACATAAACAAGAATAGTGTCTGCAATACTAGCTGATAGAATAAAAAAGGGAGAGAATGATCCAACATGGGAAGTGAGATACACAGCAGACCCATAGAATGGCAGATGTCCTAAACAGCGCTCTGGCCTCAGAATCAGCCCTTAAGGTACGCAAATCTGGCTGAAAAGCCCATGAGAGTATTTCAGGCATGGAAAGCCAAGACACTCTGGAAAAAAAAAAAAAAAACCTAAATGAAAGATCTCCGCGAGTGAGATCCCAGTGGAAAGGACAGGTCATCAAAGAAGGAGGTACCTTTCTCTGAAGGGAGGAGAGAACCTCCACTTTGACCATGGCCTTGTCTAAATATGATCAGAGTCGGTGAACTCAGGGGGCTTCCATAGCCTTGGCAGCTCACAACAAGAGCCTAGGTTGATTACTGATGCCATAAACAAGAGTGTCAATTTGTTAAGTCAACAACAGGAGTCACTGTGCACTTAACTCCTCATGTAGGATCTCTGTCCTTAATGTGCTGTACATTGCGATTTAATGCTATAACTAGTACTCAAACAGTATTTTTCACTTTATGTTTCTGTGTGGGAGCAAACTGTTGAAATCTTTACTTAATGTATGCTAAACTGACCTTCTGTATATAGAGAATTGAAAATGAATCTTGATGTGAATGGAAGGGGGGAGGGAGTGGGAAAGGGGAGGGTTGCGGGTGGGAGGGAAGTTATTGGGGGGGGGGGAAGCCATTGTAATCCATAAGCTGTACTTTGGAAATTTATATTCATTAAATAAAAGTTAAAAAAAAAGAATCACTATATTCCTAAAGTTGTGCTTACGAAATGCATGAAGTTTGTATTCCTTAAATAAAAGATTTATTTGTGGGGGGTCAGGAATAAAATAAAAGGAGCTGTGAGAACTTTAAGGTAATAGCCATGTTCATTATCTTGATTGTGATGATAAATTCGTGGATGCATGTGGTATATATAGTGTCATGGTTAAATATATATATATATAATATATATAAAGACTTACCAAAGTATAATTTATTATATTTAATTATATGAATTGATATATGAGTTAAAGTCAAAGAAAAAATTGCAACCCTCATTAGTCTGTGTGGTAGATGTACAGATCAATTTTCCAAAATGTTTTATAGTTTACTATGATGTGGCAGTCCTAAATGAAAATGTTATGCCTAGAATGCTAAGGAGTTTGACAAGATAGCATTAGAAAGCATGTAAGTAATTGGACTATATGAGACACTTGTGCTTTTTTTTATTAATTAGTGTTAATTTGGTGCTTCAATGGAAAGTAAATTTTTTCCCTTCTTACTTTCCATTTTTACTTTTGTTAAGTATAAGGAACTAATTTAGATCCGTTGTCCCTGGCCTAGTTATAACCAATTTGAATCCAAAGCATAAGGTTTCAGATTCCATCTCTTAACATTCTTATGGAAAATGCAGTTTACTATTAGTCTGTCTAATCTCCATGACTTATTCTCCTCAGTCCTACACACCTCCAAGCAACGAATTCAAGATCAGCATGAAATTGGAAGCACAGGACCCCAGGAACACCACCTCCACCTGTATTGCCACAGTAGTTGGACTGACAGGTGCCCGCCTTCGCTTGCGCCTTGATGGCAGTGACAATAAAAATGACTTCTGGCGCCTGGTTGACTCAGCTGAAATCCAGCCTATTGGGAATTGTGAGAAGAATGGGGGTATGCTGCAGCCCCCTCTGGGTGAGTAACTGGGCCCTCGCTAGTCAGTCTAGTCAATCAACTTGATTCCAAAAGTCATACATACTGTTAGGAGAAAACCCAGAGACTCTTGTTTATCCTTTTTTCATATGGTCCCCCCAAAATGACCTACCCAAACTGAAACAAACTGCAAGATATGGACATCTCCATCTCTACATTGTGTTATGAGGTCCAAACTTCTTCAGACTCTTACTTTTTCTAGCAAGAGTTGTGTTCCAATAAAACTTTATTTACCATGAAAAGGTGACTAAGCCTGCTAACTTAAGTTTGCTGGCTTATGATTTAGATACAACCACTTGTTATAGTTGTAAAATGTGAAATATTAACCCTTTCTTTCCATCTACATCAATTAAATAGACTATGACTATTAAAATCCCTTTCTTCCTTTTATATCTGTGCCCATTTGTCCTGGGAGAAAAAATGGAAGGTTTTGCCATTTAATCTACCTCAAAAAACAATGTTTGACCAAATTCTATAATTATGAGAAAGAGTAAGAAAAAAATCTCCCCATGTAACAGATGACTATTACAAGGATCTTTTATCTTCTCTTGCCCAAATTTTTACTTGGTCCTTGGAATCTTCTCATTTTGATTTCACTATTAAATAAAATCTATAATTTTACTTACTTTTCTCTAATATATCATAGTCACCCTTTTTTTTCAACCTCAATATACCTGAGAGATTCAGCCCATTTTCATCAATTACTCAGTCCCTATTGCAGTGAATCCCAATGGGGTGTTAGCAAGAGGTGGGTTGTACTATAACTTACAGCTAACCTTTGTTACACTTATTGTTTATTTTGAAGGATTTCATTTTAAAATCTAATTTTGCTTTATAAATACATACAATATATACATTTTTAAAGTTTATAAAACAAAGCATACTCAGGAAAATCCTCTTAACCCAGTTCTTTCCTTTTATAACCATTTTAATTCTGTAGTTTATCCTTCCATTTTTAAAAGTATAAGGAAATATATGTGTGTGTCCATATATACATTTACCTATATGTGCTTACGTAAGTGATAGCATGCTATACATACTTTTCTCAACCTTGCTTTTTTTCATTTACTGGTATATTCTAAAGCTGACCTCACGGTAGTATGCATGAATTATTCATTCCTTTTTTTGTTTTAAAGATTTATTTATTTATTTATTTGAAAGGCAAAGTTATGGAGAAAGAAAGACAGAGAAAGAGATTGTCCATCTGCAGGTTCACTCCCCAAATGACAGCAACAACCAGGACTGGGCCAGGCTGAAGCCAGGAGATTCATCCAAGTCTTCCATGTGGTTGTAGGGGCCCAAATACTTGGACCATCTTCTGCTGCTTTCCCAGGTGGATTTTCAGAGATCTGTGTTGGAAGTGAAGCATTTGGGACTTGAACTGACACCCATATGGGATGCCAGCATTGCAGGCAGTGCCTTAATCTACTATACCACAAGACCAGATCCTCCTCATTTCATTTTATACCTGTGTAGAACAGTATTATTCTGATGCTTATTTTTAGAAACCTTTTATTTAATGAGTACAAGTTTCATAAGTACAACTTTAGGAATATAGTGATTCTTCCCAACATACCCACCCTCCCACCCCCTCTCCCGCACCACTTCATCCTCCCTCTCCCATTCCCAGTCCCATTCTCCATTAAGATTCATTTTCAATTAACTTTGTACACAGAAGACCAACTCTATACTAAGGAAAGATTTAAAGAATTTGCACCACACACACACACACACACAAATATATATATATATATATATTTATATTTTTTATATATATATATATAAAACTGTTTGAGAACAAGTTTTACAGTTAATTCTCATAGTACAACTCATTCAGAACAGAGGTCCTGCATGGGGAGTAAGTGCATAGTGACTCCTGATGTTAATTTAACAGTTAACACTCTTATGTATGACGTCGTTGACCACCTGAGGCTCTTGACATGAGCTGCCAAGGCTATGGAAGCCTTTTGAATACACAGTTTCCATCAATATTTAGACAAGGCCATAAGTAAAGTAGAAGTTCTCTCCTCCCTTCAGAGAAAAGTATATCCTTCTTTGATGGCCCCTTCTTTCCACTTGGGTCACGTTCACCAGGATCCTTCATGTAGGACATTTCTTTTCTTTTCTTTTTTTTTTTTTTTTTTTGCCACAGTCTTGGCTTTCCATGCCTGAAATACTCTCATGGGCTTTCAGCCAGACCAGAATGTCCGAAGGCCTGATTCTGAGGTCAGAGTACTATTTAGAGCAATTGTCATTGTATGAGTCTGCTGTGTGAACTGCTTCCCATGTTGGAACATTCTCTCCTTTTTAATTCTATGTATTGATATTACCAGACTCTTGATCTTATTTATATGATCCCTTTAACATTTAATCCTATCTTTGTGATAAATTTAAAATTTAATATGATCACTTTAAAACTTAAGATGGCATTATTACCACCCAGCTAATGGGATTTGGAGTCCCATGGCAAGCTTTTAGCGTATCCTTAGAATTAAGTCCATAGGAATGTATGCAAAACTATATAGCTTTAAAAACTTCCTCTTCCCTCTTATTCCCACTCTTAATTTTTACTGGAATCTACTTTTAGTTGTACACATATGATTAATTCTATGTTAGATAAAGAGTTCAACCAATTGGTATTAAGAAGGGAAAAAAAGGACTGTTTGAGTAGTAGTTTTACCATTAATTCTCATAGTACAACACATTAAGGGCAGAGGTCCTAGATGGGGAGCAGGAGCACAGTGACTCCCGTTGTTGATTTAACAACTGATACTCTTATTTATGACATCAGTAATCACCCAAGGCTCTTGTCATGAGCTGCCAAGACTATGGAAGCCTCTTGAGTTCACCAACTCCGATCTTATTTAGACAAGGCCATAGTCAAAATGGAAGTTCTCGCCTCCCTTCATAGAAAGCTACTGCCTTCTTTGATGGCTCGTTCTTTCCCCTGGGATCTCACTCACAGAGATCTTTCATTTAGGTCATTTTTTTGTTGTTGCCACAATGTCTTGGCTTTCCATGCCTGAGAAACTCTCATGGGCTTTTTAGCCAGATCTGAATGCCTTAAGGGCTGATTCTGAGGCCAGAGTGCTGTTTAGGCCTTTTGCCATTCTACTACTCAAACAGTACTCTATACTTTGTGTGTCTTTGTGGGTGAAGTCTGTTGAAATCTTTACTTAGTATATACTAAGTTGATCTTCTGTATATAAAAATAATTGAAAATGAATCGTGATGAAGAATGGGATGGGAGAGGGAGTGAGAGATGGGATGGTTGCAGGTGGGAGGGAGGTTATGGGTGGGGAGCTGCTATAATTCAAAAGTTGTACTTTGGAAATTTATATTTATTAAATAAAAGTTGAAAAGAAAAAAAAATAAGGAAAAAAAGAAACAAAAAAACTGTTCCTCAATAGTCAAGACAAGGGCTGTTCAACTCATTGCTCCTCAAAGTGTAATTTTCACTTCTGCAGGTTTCCTTTTAGGTGCTCTGTTAGCTATCACAGGGAGAACATACGGTATTTGTCCCTTTGGCACTGCCTTATTTCACTGAGTATGATGTTTTCCAGATTCATCCATTTTGTTGCAAATGACCAGATTTAATTTTTTTAAAGATTTTATTTATTTTATTTGATAGGTAGAGTTACAGACAGTGAGAGGGAGAGACAGAAAGAAAGGTCTTCCTTTCGTTGGTTCACTCCCTAAATGGTTGCAACAGCAGGAGCTGTGCCAATCCAAAGCCAGGAGCCAGGCACTTCCTCCCAGTCTCCCACATGAGTACAGGGGCCCAAGCACTTATGCCATCTTCCACTGTTTTCCCTGGCAATAGCAGAGAGCTGGATTAGAAGTAGAGCAGCAGGGACTAGAACCAGCACCCATATGGGATGCTGGTGCCACAGGCAGAGGATTAACCCACTGTGCCACTGTGCCGGCCCCTTGGATTTCATTTTTTTTACCAGTGTGTAGTATTCCATAGAGTACATATTCCATAATTTCTTTATCCAGCCTTCAGTTGACAGGCATTTGGGTTGATTCCATGTCTTAGCTATTGCGAACTGAGCTACAGTAAACATGGGGATGCAGATAACTCTTTTATTTGCTGATTTCATTTTCCTTGTGTAAATTTGAAGAAGTGGGATGGCTGGGTTATATGGAAGAACTGTATTCAGATTTCTGAGGTATCTCCAAACTGTCTTCCGTAGTGGTTTTACCAGTTTACATTCCCACCAACAGTGGATTATGGTCGCTTTTTCCCCACATCCTCTCCAGCATTTGTTGTTTGTGGATTTCTGTATGCAAGTCATTGTAACAGGGGAAAGGTGAAATCTCATTGTGGTTTTTATTTGCATTTCCCTGACAGGTATTGATCCTGAGCATGTTTTCATGTGTCTGTTGGCTATTTGTATTTCCTCTTTTGAAAAAAGTCTGTTTAAGTACTTTGCCCATTTCTTAACTGGGTTGTTTTGTTGTTGTGGAGTTTCTTGATCTCTTTGTATATTCTAGTTATTAATCCTTTATCTGTTACTTAGTTTTGAAATAATTTCTCCCATTCTGTTGGTTGCCTCTTCACTTTCCTGATTGTTTATTTTGCATTACAGAAGCATCTCAATTTCATGTAATCCCATTTGTTAATTTTAGCTTTTATTGCCTGTACCTCTGGGGTCTTTTCCAGGAACTCTTTGCCTGTGTCAATGTGTTGCAGTTTCCCCAGTGTTCTCTAATAATTTGATGATATCAGGTTGTAGATCTAGGTCTTTAATCCATTATCAATGGATTTTTGTGTAAGGTGTAAGGTAGGGGTCCTGCTTCATACTTCTGCATGTGGATATCCAGTTTTTCCAGCACCATTTACTGAAGAGACTGTCCTTTCTCTAGGGATTGGTTTTAGCTACTTGGATGAATATAAGTTGGTTGTAGATGTTGGATTGATTTCTGGTGTTTCTATTCTGTTCCATTGGTCTGTCCATCTGTTATTGTACCAGTACCAGGCTGTTTTAATTATAACTACCTTGTAATATGTCTTGAAATCTGGTATTGTGATACCTCTTGCTTTGTTTTTGTTGTATAAGATTGCTTTAGCTATTCAGGGTCACCTGTGTTTCCAAATGAATTTCAACATTTTTTCTAGATCTGAGAAGAATGTCTTTGGCATTTTGATTAATATCAGCATTGAATCTGTAAATTGCACTCAGAAGAATGGACATTTTGATGATATTGATTCTTCCAGTCCATGAACATGGAAGTTTTTTTCCCTTTTTTGTATCTTCTTTATTTCTTTCTTTAATGGTTTGTTATTCTCATGTAGAGATATTTGACTTCCTTGGTTGAATTTATTTCAAGTTATATGATTTCTTTTGTATCTATTGTGAATGGGATTGATTTTAGAAGTTCTTTCTCAGCTGGGGCATTGTCTTGTATACAAAGGCTATTTTTTTGTGTGCATTGATTTTTACATTCTGCTGCTTTACCAAGCACTTTTATGAGTTCCAATAGTCTCTTGGTGGAATCTTTTGGATCCCCTATATATAGAATCATGTTATCTGCAAATAAGGTAGTTTGACTACCTCCTTCCTGATTTGAATCCCTTTGATTTCTTTTTCTTGCCTAATGGTTCTGGCTAAAACTTCCATGGGTATATTGAATAGCAGTAATGAGAGTGGGCATCCTTGTCTGGTTCTGGATGTCAGAGGGCATGCTCTCAAATTTTCCCCGTTCAATAGTATGCCTGCGATGGGTTTGTCATAAATTGCCTTCGTTGATTGTGTTGAGGAATGTTCCTTCTAAACCCACTTTGCTTAAAGTTTTTATCATGAAAGTTGTATTTTATCAAATGCTTTCTCTGCATCTATTGAGATAATCTCATGGTTTTTGTTCTTCAGTTTGTTAATGTGATATATCACATTGATTGATTTGAACCATCCCTGCATGCCAGAGATAAATCCCACTTGCTATGGGTGAATGATCTTTCTGATGTGTTGTTGGATTTGATTGGATAGAATTCTGTTGAGGATTTTTGCATCTATGTTCATTGGGGAAATTGGTCTGTAGTTCTCTTTCCCTGTTGTGCCTTACCCGGGTTGAGGATTTAAGGTGATTTTGGCTTCATAGAAAGAAGTTGGGAGGATTCCCTCCCTTTCAATTGTTTTGAATAACTTGAGAAGAATTGGAGTTAGTTCTTTAAAAAAAAAGATTTATTTTTTATTTATTTGAAAGACAGAGTTAACAGAGAGAGGTAGAGAGAGAGATAGAGGTCTTCCATCCACTGGTTCACTCCCCAGATGGCCACAACAGCTGGAGCTGTGCCGATCCGAAGGCAGGAGCCAGGAACTTCTTCTGGGTCTCCCACATGGGTGCAGGGGCCCAAGGACTTGGGCCATCTTCCACTGCCTTCCCAGGCCATTGCAAAGAGCTGGATTGGAAGAGGAGCAGCCGGGACCAGAACCAGTGCCCATATGGGATGCTGGCGCTTCAGGCCAGGGCTTCAACTGCTGCGCTACAGTGCTGGCTCCTGAGTTAGTTCTTCTTTAAATGTCTAGTAGAATTCATTAGTGAAGCCATCTGGTCCTGGGATTTTCTTTCTTGGGAGGGTCTTTATTAATGATTCAGTTTCCATCTTGGTAATGGATCTGTTTAGGTTTTCTGTGTCTTCATGGCTCAATTTAGGTAGGTTGTATTTGTCCAGGAATCTATCCATTTCCTCTAGGTTTCCCAGTTTGTTGGCATACGGCTCTTTGTAGTAGTTTCTGATGATTCTTTTATTTCTGTGGTGTCTATTGTTACATTTCCTTTTTCATCTCTAATTTTGCTGATTTGGGTCTTCTTTCTTCATTTTTTGGTTATGTGGGCCAATGATGTGTCACTGTTGTTTATTTTTTCAAAAATCCAGCTATTCGCTTTGCTGGTCTTTTGTATTTTTTTGTTTCGATTTTGTTGATTTTTTTTCTAATTTTAATTATTTCTTTTCTCCTACCAGTTTTGGGTTTGGTTTGCTATTGATTTTCTAGATCCTTGAGGTGCATTGATAGTTCATTTTTTGGATATCTTTCCAATCTCTTGATGTAGGCACCAATTGCTATAAACTTTCCTCTTAACACTGCTTTTGCTGTATTCCATAAGTTTTTATATGTTATATTGTCATCTTCATTTGTTTCCAGAAATTTTTGATTTCTTCTATGATGCACTGTTCATTTGGGAGTATTTTGTTCAGTCTCCATGTGTTTGCATATTTTCTGAGTTGCTAATTTCCAGTTTCATTGCATTGTGGTCTGAGAAGATGCATTTTTGATTTTGATTTTTTTTTAATTTGCTGAGACTTACTTCATGGCCTAGCATGTAGTCAATCCCTAGAGAAAGTTCCATACACTGGTGAGAAAAATATGTATTCTGTGGCTGAAGGGAAGGCTCTGTAGATATCTGCTAGGACTGTTTGGTGTATTGTGTCGATTAACTCTGTTGTTTCTTGTTGATTTTCTGTCCAGTTGACCTGTCCATTGCTCACAGTGGGGTGTTGAAGTCCCTCTTACTGTTGTATTGGAGTCTATTTCTCCCTTTAAATTCATTAACATTTATTTTAGATAGCCAGGTGCCCTGTAATTAGCTGCATATACATTTATAGTAGTCACATCTTCCTGTTGAATTGATCATTTAATCATTATATAGTGTCCTTCTTTGTCTCTTTTAATAGTTTTTGTGTTAAAGTCTATTTTGTCTGATATTAGGATGGCAACACCAGCTCTTTTTTTGTTTCTGTTAGCATGGATTATCTTTTTCTAACCTTTCACTTTCAGTCTGCGTGCATCTTTGTTGGTAAGATGTGTTTCTTGTAGGCAGCAGATAGATGGGTTTTCTTTTTTTATTCTAATTCAGCCAGTCTGTTTCTTTTAACTGGAGAGCTGAGACCATTTACATTCAGGGTGACTATTGTTAATACTGACTTTGCGCTGCTGTGTTTCCGTAAATAGTCCTAATTTTGTATTTTGGGTTTCATTTTTTTCTTTTCCTGGTCATTATCTGCATTCATTATCTTTCGTAGTGATGTTCCTGTAGCACATCCTTGAGCATCTTTTGTAGGGCTGGGCAAGTAGTTACAAATTCTTTCAGTTTCTGTTTGTTGTGGCAGATCTTTATTTATCCTTCATTCATAAATGAGAGCATTACGGTGCAGTATTCTGAGTTGAGTTTTTTCTCTTTTTTTTTAACTTTTATTTAATGAATATAAATTTCCAAAGTACGATTTATGGATTACAATGGCTTCCCCCCCATACCATCCCTCCCACCCACAACCCTCCCCTTTCCCACTCCCTCTCCCCTTCCATTCACATCAAGATTCATTTTAGATTATCTTAATATACAGAAGATCAGTTTAGTATACATTAAGTAAGGATTTCAACAGTTTGCTCCCACACAGAAACATAAAGTGAAAAATAATAGATGATTTTTTTTAAATGATGATGAAATCAGATCAGACCTATTGTCATGTTTAATCCCAGTGAGAGTCAAGTTGGGAGTTGATAATTTCTTTTTTTTTTTTTAAGTGAAATGGACACTATGGGAAACAGTGACTTGATCAGCATAGCCCTGACTGTTAATGAACAACTTAATACATTATCCCTCTTAGTAGTTTTTTTGTCTGTTCTACTTAATATGACTGGTTTAAATCTGTAATTAATACACAGTTATTCTTAAGTGTTGAAAATTAACTGAAATGTGATCCCTGTTAAACATAAGAGTGGGAATAAGAGAGGGAAGAGATGTATAATTTGAGACATGCTCAAACTGACTTGCCCCAAATGGTAGAGTTAGAAACATACCAGGGGATTCCAATTCAATCCCATAAAGGTGGCATATACCAATGCCATCTCACTATTCCAAGTGATCAATTTCAGTTCACAATTGATCATAATGAAAGGACTAAGAGTCAAAGGGAGCACATAAACAAGTCTAGTACCTGCTAACACTAACCGATGGAATAAATAAAGGGGAGAGTGATCCAACATGGGAAGTGAGATACTCAGCAGACTCATAGAATGGCGGATGTCCTAAATAGCACTCTGGCCTCAGAATCAGCCCTAAAGGCACTCGGATCTGGCTGAAAAGCCCATGAGAGTATTTCAGGCATGGAAAGCCAAGACACTCTGGCAAAAGATCTCTGTGAGTGAGATCCCAGTGGAAAGAACAGGTCTTCAAAGAAGGAGGTACCTTTCTCTGAAGGGAGGAGAGAACCTCCACTTTGACTATGACCTTGTCTAAACAAGATAAGAATCGGAGAACTCAGAGGGCTTCCATAGCCTTGGCAACTCATGACTGGAGCATAGGGAGACTACTGATGCCATAGACAGGAGTGTCAATTGGTAAAGTCAACAACAGGAGTCACTGTGCACTTACTCCTCATGTAGGATCTCTGTCCTTAATGTGCTGTGCATTGAGATTTTTTTTTTTTTTTTTTTGACAGGCAGAGTGGACAGTGAGAGAGAGAGACAGAGAGAAAGGTCTTCCTTTGCCGTTGGTTCACCCTCCAATGGCCGCCGCGGTTGGCGCGCTGCGGCCGGCGCACCGCGCTGATCCGATGGCAGGAGCCAGGTGCTTTTCCTGGTCTCCCATAGGGTGCAGGGCCCAAGCACCTGGGCCATCCTCCACTGCACTCCCTGGCCACAGCAGAGGGCTGGCCTGGAAGAGGGGCAACCGGGACAGAATCCGGCGCCCCTACCGGGACTAGAACCCGGTGTGCCGGCGCCGCTAGGCGGAGGATTAGCCTAGTGAGCCGCGGCGCCGGCCTGCATTGAGATTTAATGCTATAACGAGTACTCAAACAATATATTTCACTTTGTGTTTCTATGGGGGTGCAAACTGTTGAAATCTTTACTTAATGTATACTAAACTGATCCTCTGTAAAAAAAAAAAAAAAAAAAAAAAAAAAAAAAAAAAGAAGTTTTTTCTCTTAAGTCTCAGAATATATCTCACCATTCTTTCCTTGCCTGTAGGGTTTCTGATGGGAAGTCCAGAGTGAGTCTAAATGGCTTTCCTCTGAATGTAATTTGGCATTTCTCTTGTGCACATTTTAAGATCTTTTCTTTATGTTTTACTGTTGAGAATTTTACTACAATATGTCGTGGTGAAGATCTTTTCTGGTGGTGTCTATTGGGAGTTCTGTGTACTTTAGATGTCTCTTTTTTTCTCCATATTGGGGAAGTTTTCTGTTATTATTTTATTAAGAAGTCTTTCTCTTTTTTTTGACAGGCAGAGTTAGACAGTGAGAGAGAGAGACACAGAGAAAGGTCTTCCTTCCGTTAGATCACACCACAAATGCCCGCTATGGCTGGCTCGCTGCGCTGATCCGAAGCCAGAAGCCAGGTGCTTCCTCCTGGTCTCCTGTGCGGGTGCAGGACCCAAGCACTTGGGTCATCCTCCAGTGCCTTCCTGGGCCACAGCAGAGAGCTGGACTGGAAGAGGAGCAACCGGGACAGAACCCGGTGCCCCAACCAGGACTAGAACCCAGGGTACCGGCGCTGCAGGCAGAGGATTAGCCAAGTGAGCCACAGAGCCAGCCTAAGAAGTCTTTCTAATCCTTTCTTTCCACACCTACCGGAACTCCTAGGATCCATGTGTTGGGTCATTTGATAATATCTTGTAGATCTCCAACCGTGTTTGTTTTCTAATTTTTCTTTTTTTTGTTTTTTGGTCTTACTGTAATATTTCCAGAAATTTGTCTTCTGGTTTTGCTATTCTTTTTTCTGTCTCACCTATTTCTGTTGTTAAGGCTTTCTACTGCATTTTTTTATTTGATCTATTGAATTCTTCATTTCTAGTATTTCCCCCTGAATTCTCTTTAATATCTCAACTTCTTGGAAGCACTTTTCATTTAGTTCATGAATTTGCATCTGGTTGTTTCTAAGTAATCTGACAATTTTCTGAATTCCATTTCTGGCATATCCCGCTCTCTTTATGTTCCCCTTCTCTTTCTTGAAGAGTTGTAGTGTTCCTTTGGGAGGCTCATAGTTTCTTCCTTATTCTTATTTAGGATTTTTTTCCTTTTTTTGGCATTTGTATATATTTTTTTTTATCTCTGGAGATTCTCTTGTGAGGTTTCTGTGTTACGAGCTGCTGTGTGTGTGTTGCAAGTGGAAGCACAGCACCACCTACTGGAGCCCTGCTCACTTCTCGGTCGTGGTGGAGGCAGGTACCAGCTCCCAGGCATGTAGCCCCAGCTACTGGGGCCTGGTTACCTTCCCAATGGTGGATGGAATGGCTCAGTATTCAAAACTTCTCCTTATTGTGTGGCTTGCATGGTGGGGAAGAAACTCTTCTGAAATGTGGTCCTCATTCCTGGGTGGAGGGTGTGGTGAGGTGGCCCCTGCAATTGATGGGTATGTGCACGGGAGGCAAAGGCTACAGTCCCTTGCTTAAGTTTGGAAATGTAAACAGACAAGATGGCTTCTCTCAGGCGACTGCAGGTCTGGGGAGGGGCAGACAGAGATGGGAAAGGGGGGTGCCTGACCTCTCAGGTTGCTCTTCTATACCTTCTCTTTTTTTCCCCTCTATGGAACTTCAAAAGCAGTTTACCAAGCTCCCTCTCCCACTGTTATTCACAGCTCTGTGGACCCACAATTTCCCATCTAACCTGGTCTGCTGGGGGCTGGCACCATCTACCCCAGTCCATACCTCTACCCCACCTCCACTGCTTCCCTTTCTTATTTGCTCTTTCAGAGTGGACCTACCCAGTCTCTGCTGGCCTCCTGGGCTTCCCATTGCAAATTCCCCGTGATTCTTTCTCCAGTGTGTATCTTCTCTCTTTTTTAACTATCTATTTTGCCCTGCGTGATTTGGATTTTCCTGTTGCTATATTGCCATCTTGGGACCTCTCTCATGCTTTACTAATCACTATCTTTTTTTAAGTTGTTACTCTGAGTTTGTTTCATCTTTTTAAAAAAATTATTTATTTGAAAGTTAGAGTTAACGGAGAGAGGGAGAGACAGAGATCTTCCATCCACTAGTTCACTCCCCAGATGGATGCAATGGCCGGGGCTGAGCCAAGCCAAAGCCAGGAGCCAGGAACTTCTTCCAGGTCTCCCATGTGGATGACAGGGGCCTAAATGCTTGGGCCATGTTCCACTTCTTTTTCCAGGCCATTAGCAGGGAGCTTGATGAGAAGTGGAACAGCCTGGGTATGAACCAGCACCCATCACAGGCGGTAGCTTTGCCCACTACACCACAGTGCCAGCCCCTCTGTCATCTTTTAATTAATTGACTTTTATTTATTTGAAAAGCAAAGAGACAGAATCAGAGATACTGCATCTACTTGTTCACTCCCCAAATGCCCACAGAAGCCAGGACTGGGCCATCCCCAAAGCCAGGAACCTGGAATTCAGTCTGGGTCTCCCACCTGGGTGGCAGGGACCCGAGTACTTGAGCCATCACCGACTGCCTTTCAGAATGTACATTTTCAGGAAGCTGAATCAGAACTGTATGTATGCTACTGGGGAGTCAGAAAGAAGAGTCTGAGTTGATAGGCATTCTGATAAGAGATGCAAGCATCCCAAGTATTATCTTTAACTGCTGTGCCAAACACCTTCCCCTGAATCACTCTTTAGAAGCATCCATAGAGGCTATTAAAAAATTTAAGTTCTCAGGAATAACAGGGACCATCTATATAAAAATCTTCACAATAATTTTCTGGAAACCTATAAATCATAAAAGAAAGGAAACTGGGGTTGGCGCTGTTGCATAGCAGGTAAAGCCGCCACCGGCAGTGCCAGCATCACATATGGGCACCAGTTCGAGTCCCAGTTGCTTCACTTCTGATCCAGCTCTCTGCTGTGGCCTGGGAAAGCAGTAGAAGATGGCCCAGGTCCTTGAGTTCCTGCACTTGCATGGAAAACCCAGAGGAAACTCCTGGCTCTTGACATTGGATTGGCCTAGTTTCAGCCATTTGGGGAGTGAACTAGCAGATGAAAAACACCCCCACATACCTCTGCCTCTGTCAACTCTGCCTTTCAAGGAAATATATAAAATAAATCTTTTTTAAGAAAAGGAAAACAAACCAAACCATTCATATATGAGATGTTAAGAACACCACAAATTTCAGTTACATGCTAATGGGTATATAAAGATATGATCTGAAACCAGCAGAGCCAGTACCAGACCTATAACAGAATAAAGAAATTATACTGATGGAACTGTATTTTAAAAGGATGGAGAGTAATGGGGACCTAACAAAACAAAAGTCTCCTTCAAAAAGAAAGAAATTCAAAATTGGAAAGACTGAGAATAGAGAAAAAAAACCTAGTAGATTAGAATGTATGCTACTGGGGAGTCAGAAGAGAGTCCAAGTTGATAGTGTGAGAGAGTAGAGGTGTGAATCTTGGGGAAGAAAACTACCTTTAAGGGAGAAGGAGGGTTACTATTAAAGGAAAAAACAAAACAAAACAAAACAAAACAAGGGAAGGAATGTAAGGTTATTAAAAAAAAAAAAAACCAGAATCATCACATTAAAGTCTAATCCACTGTTGGTGGGAATGTAAACTGGTACAGCCATGATGGAAGAGGAGAGTATGGATATAGAAAGCTGAATATAGACCTACCATATGACCCAGTCATCCCACTCCTGGGAATTTATCCAAAGGAAAGGAAATCAGCCTATGAAAGGGTGATCTGTACCCCCATGTTGATTTTATCTCAATTTATGTTAGCTAAGATATGGAATCAACCAAGATGTACATAAACTGAAGAATGGGTAAAGAAATTATGGTATATATACACTATGGAATACTAGACAGTGATAAAAAATTGAAATTTTGTCATTTACAACAAAATGGATGCAACTGGAAACCGTTACTTAGTGAAATGACAAAACAAAAAGACAAATATCATATGGTCTCTCTGATCTGTGGTAACTAATAGAGTACTCAAATGCGATATATATGTATATATTTTTTTTCCAGGCAGAGTTAGACAGTGAGAGAGAGACAGAGAGAAAGGTCTTCGTTCCGTTGGTTCACTCCCCTAATGGCCACTGCGGCCAGTACTAAGCCGATCCGAAGTCAGGAGCCGAGTACTTCCTCCCAGTCTCCCATGCGGGTGCAGGGGCCCAAGCATTTGAGCCATCTTCCACTGCCCCCCTGGGCCACAGCAGAGAGCTGGATCAGAAGTGGAGCAGCCAGGTCTCGAACTGGTGCCCATATGGAATGCCGGTGCTTCAGACCAGGGCATTAACCTGCTGCACCATAGCGCCAGCCCCTCAAAATGCAATCTATGGGGTGAAACTGACACTTTGAGCGGTGATTATTTTGAACACCCTTGCCTTGACTGTCAGGGAACAATGTTTTTCTTGTTTTTTTTTTTCTCTTTTTCTCTTTTCTTCATACTATTTGGTGAACTCTAAGGGTGGGGTTAATCTTACGAGTACAAAATTAATTGAAAATTGATCTCTGTAAAAAATAAGAATGGGAAATGTAGAGGGAGGAGGAAGAAAGATGGGAGTATGTGTAGGAGGGAGGGAAGGGGTAAGAATTACCATGTTCCCAAATTTATATATATTAAATGCGTGAAGCTGTATTCCTTAAACAAATTAAAAAAAATCATATCAGTATGCTCATTCCATCCAAACAGGTCCATCTATTAAACTATATTTCATTTGCCAATTTAAGCCCAAGCTCCCTGCCAAAATAGAACCTCTTATTTTTGCTGGTCCACAAAAATATATAAGACATTTCAAAATGGTCAGGAAATATTAGTGTCCATAAAAAGCTTATTTAGGAAAGAAAACAGATGATAATAAAATGATTTGAAGTACTGAAAACTCTACTGCCAAAAACAGTGACCGGTGACCAATCAAAAGAAAAGTGAGTTAACAATGCAAGTTGAGTTAAAAAAAATACTGGGAGATAGAAAGAAATACCTTGAATTATAGGTTGTAAGAGTTAGCCCAGGCAACAGGTAAGAAGATGTAGAAATCAAAATTGTCCACCCTCAAGTAAATACTTTGAACAAAGACAAAATCATCTTTTTGTTTGTTTGACAGGCAGAGTTAAGACAGTGAGAGAGAGAGAGAGAGAGAGAGAGAGAGAGAGAAAGGTCTTTCTTCCTTTGGTTAACCCCCCAAATGGTGGTTATGGCAGGCCTGCTGCGGCCGACATGCTGCACCAATCTGAAGCCAGGAGCCAGGTGCTTCTTCCTGGTCTCCCCTGCAAGTGCAGGTCCCAAGCACTTGGGCCATCCTCCACTGCCCTCCCAGGCCACAGTAGAGAGCTGGACTGGAAGAGAAGCAACTGGGACAGAATCTGGCACCCCAACAGGGACTAGAACCCAAGGTGCTGGTGCCGCAGGCGGAGGATTAGCCTAGTGAGCCGCGGCGCTAGCCGACAAAATCATCTTAATTGGAGTTTTAATTCCAAGATGACCAACAGGAAATAGAATCAATTGAAAATATAATAAAGACCTGCACCTATATATTGAAAGGAGCTATCTTATTCCTTGAAAACTTATTCAGAATGTTCAACTCTAAGATATTGTAGTAAAAATTATTACATTATATGAAAAATTCTTATTTTTGTCTTCTACAATGGGAAGAAAGTCTGGTTTGCATCAAATTTCTCAACAGCAGAGTACAACACACGATAAAATGGAGCAACACTTTCAAGAGATACAAGAAGAGGAAATGGGGGAAAGGATTTTATATCTAGTCACACTATTTTTCATGTATTGAAATTATATTGAAATGGTTTTCAGCATGTAAGAACTAAGGGAAAACTGTAACCCTAAGCCTTTCCTCAGGAATCGGAGGAATTGCTTCATCTAACCAAAGGATGATCAGTCTAAGAAAAAGCAAGGTAGGGACAAGGATATGTTCATGTCCAATGAAAAGAAAGAACACAGTAATTTCAACACAGAAAATATGATATAATTGTTAACTATAACAAAGGATTGGAGTGATGACAGATTGTCTAGTAAAAAGAAAAGAGAACTCTAGAGGAATAGCAGACATAAAAAGCCACTACCCTGGGACTAAGAAGATATAGAGTCCAAAGAAGAACCTCATTTCCCTCATCTTCAGGGCTGAGGTATAGACCTTGTTAGAGAGGATGCAGCCATGTCTCACTGGCTGATAAAGTCACTGTAGTGCCATGTTGGTGAAAGTTGGTTAAAAAAATTTTCCTCTCTTGGGGTGGGGAAAGCTGTTTGTTGAGAGGTATCTAGATGAACTCTGCTTGTAATTACTCAAGATAGTGATGTGGGGTGCTACTCCTCCAGGTCTCTGGATACTGCTGACTGCCATGCAATGCAGGAGACCATTAGAGAAGATGAGTGTAAACACCTGTATATCCACATGCAAAAGAATTAAGTTGACTGCTACCTGCACACCATATACAAAAAATAACTTAGAGTGATTCATAGAAGAAAACATGAGTCAGTTGTCATGAACTTAGATTAGGTAATGGTTTCTTAGATATGGCATCAAAAGCACAAACTACAAAAGGAAAAATAGATATAACTGACCTTGTTGAAAGCTTTTGTGTTTCTAAAGACATTGTCAAGAAAGTGAAGTTAGTCACACAGTGGGAGAAAATAGGCATATCCATAGATAGAAAGCAGATTATTTATATGAAAGTGTGCTAAAGTTGAGATGGGGAATGGCTGCTAATAGAGATGGGATTTCTTTTTATTTTTGTTTTTTAGGTTTTTAAAAATTTTTTACTTGAAAAACAGAAAGAGAGCTTTTATCTGCAAGGAGATCCATTCCCCAAATGCCTGCGACCCAAAGCTAGGAAACAGGAACTGAATCTGAATCTGCAATATGGGTGGCAGGGACTCGAGTGTTTGAGCCATCACCTGCTGCCTCCCTGAATGTGCATCAGTAGGAAGCTGGAATTAGAAGCAGAGCTGTGAATCAAACCCAGGCACTGCAATATGGGATTCAGCTGTCCTGAGGGGCTTCTTCTGCACCAAATGCCTGCCCTACATATGGGACTTCTTATTGGAGGAATGATGGAAATATTTTAGAATTAGATAGTGTGATGTTTGCATAAGTCTGTTATTATACTTCAAAGAGAAAATTTTATGGTATGTTATATATGTCTCAATAAAGGTATTTTAAAAAATACTTGCATACCCGATTCAGTAGTTTTGGGAATACCAGATGTCCACATTCAAAATTATTGTAAGGGTCGACGCCGTGGCAGTAGGTTAATCCTCTGCCTGCGGCGCCAGCATCCCATGTGGGCACCAGTTCTAGTCCCAGCTGCTCCTCTTCCGATCCAGCTTTCTGCTGTGGCCTGGGAAAACAGTAGAAGATGGTCCAAGTCCTTGGGCCCTGCACCCACACGGGAGACCAGGAAGAGGCACCTGGTTCCTGGCTTTGGATCGGCACAGCTCCAGCCGTTCCAGCTATTGGGAGTGAGCCAGCAGATGGAAGGCCTCTCTCTCTGTGTCTCTCCCTCTCTGTAACTCTACTTCTCAAATAAATAAATAAAATCTTTAAAAAATTATTGTATATACCATATGCGATTATTAACTCAAAATGTATCAAAGACCTAAATAAATTAACTAAAACCATAAAATTTTTAGAGTAAAATATACAACAAAAACTTCATAACATTTAATTTGCATATGGAAGATGTTTGCAAATCATACTGTTAAGTGGTTAGTATTCAAAATACATTTTTAGAAACATCTACAACTCAATAATAATGAAACAATTCAATTTAAAAAAATAAAGGACTTGGATAGACTCTTTTTTTAAAGACTTTATTATTTGAAAGAGT
Organism: Oryctolagus cuniculus; assembly: GCF_051225735.1. Taxonomy (NCBI): domain Eukaryota; kingdom Metazoa; phylum Chordata; class Mammalia; order Lagomorpha; family Leporidae; genus Oryctolagus; species Oryctolagus cuniculus. The sequence continues at coordinate 132,622,131 of NC_142873.1, forward strand.
TACAGTGAGAGATGGAGAGATCTTTCATCCACTGGTTCACTCCCCAATGGCTGCAACAGCCAGCACTGAACAAGGCTAAAGCCAGGAGCCAGGAGCTTCCTCCAGGTCTCCTACATACGTGCAGGGGCCCAACCACTTGGGCCGTCTTTTGGCCCATAGCATATGAAAAGGTGTTCAGCATCACTGATCATTGGAAAATGCAAATCAAGACCACAAGAGCCGGTGCCGCGGCTCACTAGGCTAATCCTCCACCTTGTGGCGCCGGCACGCTGGGTTCTAGTCCCGGTCAGGGCGCCAGATTCTGTCCCGGTTGCCCCTCTTCCAGGCCAGCTCTCTGTTGTGGCCAGGGAGTGCAGTGGAGGATGGCCCAAGTGCTTGGGACCTGCACCCCATGGGAGACCAGGATAAGTACCTGGCTCCTGCCATCGGATCAGCGTGGTGCGCCGGCCGCAGCGCACTGGCCGCAGTGGCCATTGGAGGGTGAACCAACGGCAAAGGAAGACCTTTCTCTCTGTCTCTCCCTCTCTCTCACTGTCCACTCTGCCTGTCAAAAAAAAAAAAAAAAAAAGACCACAAGAAACCACTTCATACTCACTGGAGTCATTATTGTAATATTATACATATATGTATGCATGTATATGTATATAGGTGAGTATTTGATACAGCAGTTAAGACACAACTTGAAATACCTGTGTCACATATCAGAGTACTTGGTTTGGGTCCTAGCTCTGCTTCCAATTCCAGCTTCCTGCTAATGAGTACCCAGGAAGGCAGCCAATGGTGGGCTCAGATGGTTGGGTCCCTACCACTGACATGGGAGACCCAGATTGAGTTCCAGCTCCTATTTTCAGGCCAACCCAATCCTGGCTGTTGTAGGCATTTGGGGAGTGAACCAGTGGATGAAAGATCTATGTGTCTTTCTCTGCCTTTCAAATAAATCAAAAATTTGTTAATTGATTTTTTTTTAAAAGAAAGGTGTTGGTGAGGATATGGAGAAATTAAATCCTTACATATTACAGGTGGAAATGTGAAATGGTGCAAACTTCATGGGAAACAGCATGACCCTTAAAAAATTAAAGAGTGATATATTATCTAGCATTCCATTTTCTGGGTACATGCTCAGAAGAACTGAAAGCAAGTACTCAATCAGATATTTTTATACTCGTGTTTAATTTACAGTAGTCAAAGTTGGAAGCTGCTCAAGTGTCCACTGATAGAATAATGGATAAAATTTTAAATATCCAGTCTTGCTCTCTGCTGTGGTCTGAGAGTGCAGTGGAAGATGGCCCAGGTCCTTGGGCCCTGCACCCGCATAGGAGACCAGGAGGAAGCACCTGGTTCCTGGCTTCAGATCAGCGCAGCGCTGGCCGTAGCGGCCATTTGGGGGGGGTGAACCAATGGAAAAGGAAGACCTTTCTCTGTGTCTCTCTCTCTCTGTCTCTCTCTCACTCTCACTATCTAACTCTGCCTGTTCAAAATAAATAAATAAAATAAAAAATAAATATATATATATGCAGTGGAAAAATTCAGCCTTAAAAAGGAAATAAAGTCTGATACATGCTACAACATGGGTGAGTCTTGGCGCCACTCACAAAAGGACAGGTAACTATAAACTTAAATGAAAAAGCTAGAAAAGTCAAAAATCCTACAGACAGAAAGTATAATGGTAATTATCAGGAATTGGGAAGAGGAGGAACGAGGATGTCATTTTTTAATGGTTACAGAGTTTCATTTGGGGAAAATGAGAAAGTTCTGGAGATGCCTAGTGGTGTTGGTTACAGTACAATGTGAATATGCTTAGTACCATACATAAAAGGAGTTGTAATGGTAAATTTTATGTACTACAATAATACAGTGTGCAATACCAAGATGGAAAAATGCATCTCTGCAAAAGAATGAAGAACATTCTTAGGTTAAATATAACAGTACATACATAGCAAGAGAACCAAAAAAACAAATAGCAATATGTAAAGACTAGTCCTATCAGTTATTCAAATATATGGTGAAATGTCTGATTAAAATGAAATGGAACTGACATATCAATAGACAAGCTGAGCAGTGGAAAATAATAGCAAATCCATAGATATATCTCACTGTGTGTGAAAATTTGATATATAATAAAAGGAATATCATAATCTGCTCAGTCTGTAGCTGATTTCCCATTCCTGCAACCCTTTTCCCAGGAAAAAGCCATCCTGCCTTTGCTGTTCCTCTTGTTCTCTGGGTCCACTTCTTTCCCTTCCTTGAGGCTTCAATCCACTGTTACCTCCATGTGCTACACTCTTGTCTGTTCTTTACCTGCCTCCTCCCATCCAAATACAGGCAGGCACAAAGCTTCCCACCCCACTTCACTCCTCAACTTCTGTTCCATCTCTGTCTTTTCCTTCACTCCCAAGTTTCTTTAGAAGTTATCTGATGTAGGCCGGCACCGCGACTCACTAAGCTAATCCTCCGCCTGCGGCGCCGGTACTCCGGGTTCTAGTCCTGGTCGGGGCACCAGATTCTGTCCCTGTTGCTCCTCTTCTAATCCAGCTCTCTGCTGTGGCCCGGGAAGGCAGTGGAGGATAGCCCAAGTGCTTGGGCCCTGCACCTGCATGGGAAACCAGGAGGAAACACCTGGCTCCTGGCTTTGGAACAGTGCAGCGCAGCGTACTGGCCATAGCGGGCTGGCCGTAGCAGGCATTTGGGGGGTGAACCAATGGAAGGAAGACCTATCTCTGTGTCTCTCTCTCTCACTGTCTAACTCTGCCTGTGCACAAAAAAAAAAAAAAAAAAGTTATCTGATGTCTCTCTTCTATCCCTTCTCAGTACCCCATAATGTATTTCCTAAGAGCCTAGCTACTTTAATGTATTCATTGTGTATTCATTTGAGGGATGAACCAGCAGGTGAAAGATCTCCCTTTCTTCCTCTCCCTTCCCCATCCCTCTCTGTTTTTTTATCAGTCTGTATTTCAAGTAGATGAAAATAAGTAAACATTAAAAAAAAAACAGCATCAAGTACGTGATTATTCTTTGCAACACTGTCAAGAAACTGTGATATAGTGCTTTCACACAATCAAGTACCATTCAGCCATAAAATAGAATGAGGAGGATCTCTTTAAACAGATGTGGAGTGATTTCTAACATATTATTTTAATGTGAAAAAAGGTAAAAGAATACATATAATATACTACCCTAAAATTGATTAGAAACAAATGGAGCTCTGTATCAAATGAATATCATAACCACTCTGAAAAAAAAATATTAATTCAAGTAGTTTTTTGGATATAGAACCTTACAAAAGGCACATAATAGGACATATTCTAAAGAAAAAGTAGAACTATAAAGGAATTCTGACTTTTAATAATGCTCATGATTTGTAAATATTCAAACTTTTGTAAGAATTCAAAATAGAACAAATTAGTAAATAAGATACAAATATCAAATGGGGGAAGATGAGGAAGAACTCTGCAATATTGAATTTGAACTGGAGAGTATATGTAAACTCTGGACTTTAATGTAAATACATATATGTCATATACATGTAACATTTATAGTATGTCTTGTATATGTAAATATGTGTATGTTTTCTAAGCTCAGTCCATAGAAAAGACCTAGAGATAATCACACCCTTTTTTCGATTTTTGAATCTCATTTTTTACCAAAAGGAATTATGGTTCCTTGGAGAAATAACCGATTCCAAGTTCAAAAAGAAGGGAATGCTGTAAGTTGAATTTGGAATATCTTATTCTAGGAAACAAGTCTGTCTCAAAAAATGATAAAAACATCAAAAGGACACAGGAGCAGTGTGAAAATGGCTTTCTGACAAGCAAATCTGGGAAATAGAATCACAAATAATAAAAATAAAACACAGCTCTCTGCTGTGGCCCGGGAGTGCAGTGGAGGATGGCCCAAGTCCTTGGGTCCTGCACCCACATGGGAAACCAGGAGAAGCACCTGGCTCCTGGCTTTGGATCAGCACGGTGCACCGGCCGCAGTGGCCACTAGGGGGTGAACCAACGGACAAAGGAAGACCTTTCTCTCTGTGTCTCTCTCACTCTCCACTCTGCCTGTCCAAAAAAATAAAAAATAAATAAAAGAGTGATGGTAATAACATCTCTGGGTCCATGTCATAAAAACTGACAAAACTTGAAGTTAGAGAAGTCTCCTTTATAGAATGCTAGCTAGTAATTATAGAAAGAAAGATCACTATTGATACAAGGTTAACGAATGCTAAAAACACTGGATAAAAAAGCATATCTGGGAATAGGATACTCATACAGTCTCAAAGTTTCTATTAATTACATATTTTTAAAGGTTTATTTATTTGAGATGCAGGGTTACAGAAAGGGAGAAACAGAGATCTTCCATCCACTGGTTCACTCTCCAAATGGCCACAATAGCCATCAGCTGGGCTGATCCGAAGCCAAGAGCCAGGAGCTTCCTCTGGTCTCCAACGTGAGTGCAGGGACCCATACATTTGAGCCATCTTCTGCTTTTCCAGGCCACCAGCAGGGAGCTGGATCAAAAGTAGAGCAGCCAGGGCTCAAACCTGACACCCATATGGGATGCTGGTGCCTCAGGCGGAGGCTTAACCTACTATACCACAGCACCAGCATTCCTTATATTAATTATAAGGAGGATTACAATGAAGAAATTTATCAGTCACCTTTTAATAAATAATCAAATTTAGTATAATAATTAGGTAAATTGACATTTTGTGCTTCAGGAAGTAGTAGAATGAAAAGTACGGAATATTGTCAAAATTCTTTAGCATGAATATAATAGTAAAGGAACCAGAAAACATCCAAATCATGGGACATTCTATAAAGCAATTAGCCTGACTCTTCAAAAATGTCAATACCCTGAAAATCGAAAAAAGAAAACAGGGGTATTGTAAAGGAAATTAAAGAAACATGAAAACCAAATGCAATATGTGGTTCTCAATTGAATCTTGTAGTTAGAAATTAAATAGCTATGAAAAACATGTTGAGGACGAATGAAAATAAACAATTTCTTGAGTGTGACAACATTACAGTTTTTACAAGAAGATCTTTCTAAGGGCAAATATACTGATGAATTCAGGGTTGAAGTGCCATGAAGTCTCCAGGTTTCACATGGTCTGGGGCCAAGTAATTGTAAATAAATTGCAAGCAAGTGTGGCAAAATGTTAATTTTGAATCTGGGTGAAGGGTGCGTAGTTACTCATTACATGTGTTGTTTTTGATACTTCTCTCTAGGTCTACAGTTTTTCAAAATAAAATTTTTAAAATAAAACTTTTACATAATTGTATGTGTGTGCATGTTCTCCAGGCCTCCTTGGACTTTGCCCAGAGTTGCTGAGTCAGCATCTCTACATAATAGCCTTGCAGTTCTGCATGGCAAAATGGCTCACTACAGACTCTGGTACAGTTGCTCATATTTGAGAAGCATTGCTGTAGAAGAACATTCTTCTCTGTTAAACTCCTGTGGGGTGTGTGTGTGTGTGTGTGTGTGTGTTCGTTCTAAGAGAGATTACTCCCTTTGTGGAGTCCTCCTCCAAGGAAAAAAAGATAGTAAGGTTCAATGTTTCTTTTCTGCTGACCAATTCTGCTACTAAAAATTGTACACATTTTCTTCTAAACAGGGCTTCTGGAGCAATAATTCTCAAACTTGGCTACCTGTTATGTAGCAATTTCTACACAAAGGCAGGCAATTTGCATAGGATTAAGATATTGCCTGGGACAGCCAGATTCTCTATTTGAATACCTGGACTCAAGTCCCAGCTCCACTCCAAATTCCAGATTCCTGCCAATGTGCACCCTAGGAGGCTGCAGGTGATGGCTCAAGTAGTTGGGTGCCTGCTACCTACGTGGGAGACCCAAATTGAGTTTTCAGCTCCAGTCTTCAGCATGGCCCAGTTTTGGCAGTTGTAGGCAGTTGAGTGAACTCTACTGGATGGAAGATATCTCTCTCTCTCCCTCTCTCTCTCTTTCTGTCTCTCTGCCTTTCAAATAAATAAAAATTTTAAAAACTCAGTGCCTGGGCTGGCGCTGTGGCATAGCCGGTAAAGCCGCTGCCTGCAGTGTTGGCATCGCATATGGACTCCAGTTTGAGTCCTGGCTGCTCCACTTCTGATCCAGCTCTCTGCTATGGCCTGGGAGAGCAGTGGGAGATGGCCCAGATCCTTGAGTCCCTGCACCCATGTGGAAGACCAGGATGAAGCTCCTTGCTCCTGGCTTCCAAACAGCGCAGCTCTGGCCATTGTGGCCAATTGGGAAATGAACCAGCGGATAGAAGACCTCTTTCTATTTCTCTCTGCCTCTCATTCTCTCTCTGTGTAACTCTGACTTTCAAATAAATAAATAAATCTCTTTTTTTATTTGACAGGTAGAGTTTTAGACAGAGAGAAGGAGGACAGAGAGAAAGGTCTTCCTTCTGTTGGTTCACCCCCCAAATGGCCACCACAGCTGGCGCTGTGCCGATCCAAAGCCAGGAGCCAGGTGCTTCTTCCTGGTCTCCCATGCTGGTGCAGAGGCCCAAGCACTTGGGTCATCCTCCACTGCCCCTCCAGGCCACAGCAGAGAGCTGGACTGGAAGAGGAGCAACCGGGACTAGAACCCAGCCCATATGGGATGCTGGCGCTGCAGGCGGAGGATTAACCAAGTGAGCCATGGCGCCGGCCCCCCCATAAATAAATCTTAAAAACCACTCAGTGCCTATGAGGTAAGCCTTTGGCTTTAGCAATTAAGCTACCTGTTGGGACACCAGTATTTCTTATCAAGTAGGTGGATCCCTGCCACCCTATCATTAGAGTTCCCAGCTTTGGCCTTGCTCAGGTATTGCTGGCATTTGAGGAGTAAGCCAACAGATGGGAACTCTCTATCTCTGTCTGTTGGTCTACCTCTCAAATTAATGTGTTTTTTTTTTTAAGTAATGCCTTTCTAAATAAAGTTTCAGTACCTAAATCTTATTTCTAATCAGTTAAATCAGAATTGCTGGGAGTGGAACTGGTGTATTCTTTAAAGTTCTCCAGGGGATTCCAGTGTCTGTGTTTGAGAGTCCCAGCAGAACCTAGTCTCTAGAGTGGCTCCTAGTCAAGTGTGTCAGGATTCCAGTATAAACTGCCTGCTCCGTGAAACTGGTCACTGGCACAGGCTCCAGTAGATATGCAGTATGTTGGATTGAAAGGCACCCTTTGTGTGCTACAGTCATGGATAATCTTTTCAGTTGCTAGCCAGCCTCCAGGGTCAATGGAAAATGGGTTTTAAAAAAATAGGTATTTTATCTTTTGAACTGGGTAGAAATTCATGGGGAAACAAAATTTTGGAAGTGACTTTGACTTTGGTTGCTCAAATGCTTATTTTACAAAGGTTATGTTTCAGATAATCACTGAACTCCTCTTCTTTGCAAGATCATTGTCATTGGGCAATGCCAGACCTGTCTGTACATATCCACATCTATACCTTTGTTCTCTCAGGTATCATAACTCCTACTCTCAATTAAATAGATCTGAATTCACCTGTGTTTGAGTGTGTAGCAGGGAGGTGAGGTAAAGTCTTGTCAACACTAAGAGTAATCCTAACAGTCCTTCCCAAATACTGTTAGACTGGGTCGTTCTCTTCCTTAGGGAATACAGTTTCTTCAGCACCTCTCTTCCTCTCATTTCTCTCACTCTTGGGTTGATATTTATATATTCCACCAAACTGATTTGGAAACACTTTATCTGACAAGTACTGTTTTGAGAAAGGAAAATGAGTTGTCCAAGGTTGTACAGTGAATCATTTTCATTTTTCAGTATGTGTATATGTAAAGCTCTTCTTGGAGAAGAAAATGAGTTCAGAGCATCTGGATTCATCTTGATTGCCACACAGTAATTCCACAAAGCTTGGAGTCACTATGTTACATAAGACAAAGCATGTGGACCTTAGATGATCCTTTTTTTTTTTCCTAAGATAGTTTATTTTCAAAGAGTTACACCGAGACAAGGAAAGAGAGATCTCATCCAGTAGTTAATTTCACAAATGACTGCAATGGTCTGGTCCAGCCAGGCCAGAGCCAGGAGCCAGGAGCACCATCCAGGTCTCCCTTGTGGGTGGCAGGGACACAAGCACTTGAGCCATTATCCACTGCCATCTAAGGTACATTAGCAGAGAGCTGGATTGAAAGTGGGGCAGCTGGGACATGATCTGGCGCGCTTAATGCCACATCACCGCCCCCAGCTGGTGGTTCTTGATCTGAATGCCGTTCTCTTGCCTGCCTCCAGAGATTGTATGCTTGCTACTCTGTGTTTAAATCCAAGAGCTTCATCAGGTCTATAGTTCAAGCAGTGGGACCCTATAGTTTATTCAGTGGTCCCACAGTCTTGGGAGCAGCTGAAAGCTCTTTAGAACTACTTTGTTAGGAAGAATCCCAGATAAATAGCATTTGCAGGTTCACTGGGTTTGAAATTAAAAGAGCTCTGATTTTGTAATGTTAGCTTAGCCACATTGAATATATGTATCAAATTATCACACTGTAACCCACAAATATATACAATTAAAATAATTAAAAATAAGTAAACATTAGCTTCTCACTACCTTAGTTGGGTGGCCATTGGTAAGTTGCTTTACCTTGACCTTTTTTAAAAAAAAATATTTATTAATTTATTTATTTGAAAGTCAGAGTTACACAGAGAGAGGAGAGAGGACTTCTATCCGCTGGTTCACTCCCCAATTGGCAGCAACAGCTGGAGCTGTGTCAATCAGGAGCTTCTTCCAGGTCTCCCATGTGAGTGCAAGAGCCCAAGAACTTGGGCCATCTTCTACTGCCTTCCCAGGCCATAGCAGAGAGCTTGATCAGAAGTGGAGCAGCCAGGACTCAAACCAATGCCCATATGGGATGCTGGCACTGCAGGTGGCGGCTTTACCCGCTATACCACAGTGCCGGCTCCTACCTTGACCTTTGAGTTTCCAGTTGTCTCATCTCCAAGGTCATTAATACATCTGCAGTACATGGTTTTTTGAAAATTAAATGGAATCATTTGCATTAGAAAAGAGATACACAAGAAAGTTTTAAAAAGAAATTTTAAAAGAAATAAGGGCTAGGAATAAGGAGGGATCAGAATAGATTCAGGAGACTATGTTAGGTTAATAATATAGGAGTACCTCTCTAATGAGATGACATTTTAAGCAGTGAAATATATGTAAAAATTTGAGGGAAAGTTGTTTGAGACAAAGAAACATCTTGATGTGTTTAAGAAACAGGAAGACCAGGGGCTGGCATCATGGCGCAGCTAGTTAAGCTGCCTTTTGTGCTGCTATGATCCCATATTGGTGTGCTAGTTGGAGTCCCAGCTACTCCATTCTATGATCTGGTTTCCTGTTAATGCTCCTGGTAAGGCAGGAGAGGATGGCTCAAGTTCTTGGGCTCCTGCCACTGATGTGGGAAACCCAGATGGATTTCCTGGCTTGTGGCTTTGGCCTGGCCTGGCCCTGGCTATTACAGCCTTTTGGAGAGTAAACAGGCAAATGGAAGATTGTGTGTATGTGTGCTGTGTGTGTGACCTCTGTGTTGTTTTGCCTTTCAAATAAATAAGTAAATATAATCTTTTTGTTTGTTTTTGTTTTTTTGACAGGCAGAGTTAGAGAGACAGAGAGAAAGGTCTTCCTTTTCCATTGGTTCACCGCCCCCCCCCCCAAATGGCCGCTACGGCCAGCGCTGCGCCGATCCGAAGCCAGGAGCCAGGTGCTTCCTCTTGGTCTCCCATGGGGTGCAGGGCCCAAGCACTTGGGCCATCCTCCACTGCCCTCCCAGGCCACAGCAGAGAGCTGGACTGGAAGAGGAGCAACCGGGACAGAATCCAGCGCCCCAACCGGGACTAGAACCCGAGGTGCCGGCGCTGCAGGAGGAGGATTAGCCAAGTGAGCCGCGACGCCAGCCATAAATATAATCTTTTAGAAAAACAGTAAAGGGGGCAGGAAAGTAAATAATGAGATTACTAATGATGAATAAATAAGTTTGAGATCATGAAAGCCTTATAAATGTGAATAAAGAGTTTAGATTTATTTTGCGTTGTGAATGTAAACATATGAGTGATGTGATCTGACTTGTCTCTGTTTTTTAAGCATAAACATAAACCCAAGGTGGGCATTTAGCCTAGTGATTAAGCTCCTTCTTGGGACACCTGCACCCCATGTTGGAGTCTCTAGATTCAAGTCCTGGTTCCACTCCAGATTCCAGCTTCCTGCTAATGCACACTCTGAGAAGCAACATATGATGGCTCAAGTACTTGGGTCCTTGCCACCCACATGAGAGATCTGGGTAGAGTTCCTGGCTCCCAGCTTCGGCTTGGCCTAACCCTAGCTAATGAAGGCATTTGGGGAATGAACCATTGGATGGGAGATCTCCCACCATACACAAATAAATAAAAATTTTAAAAGAGCCTAAACTTAGCATTCTGGCCTCTGTGTAGAAACCAGACAGTAAGAGGCAAAAGAATCTCCCCTCCAACATCTATGTCCTGTCAGAAAATAATTGCCCAACTTGGAAGATACATACACATACACACACCCCTCTGATCTAGGGGAATCTGATGCTCTTAAGTGACATTGTTTGTTACCCCATCCCCACCAAGTCACACAGAGTTAGGATGACTTGTTTTCCAAAAAAGAAAATAAAAGCTAAATAAGTGGGGCCGGCGCTGTGGCATAGCGGGTAAAGCTGCCTCCTGCAGTGCCGGCATCCCATCTGGGTGCCAATTTGAATCCTGGCTGCTCCACTTCCGATCCAGCTCTCTGCTATGGCCTGGGAAGGCAGTGGTAGATGGCCCAAGTACTTGGGCCCCTCACCTGCTTGGGAGATCCAGAAGAAGCTCCTGGCTTTGGGTTGGCCCAGTTCCAGCTGTTGCGGCTGCCTCTCTGTAACTCTGCCTTTCAAAAAATAAATAAATCTTTAGAAAAATAAAAGCTAAATAAGCAAAAAATGCAAGTGATGGCAGGGGTTTTTTTTAATTATTTTATTTATTTATAGGTAGGTAGAACTTCCATCCACTGGTTCGCTCCTAAATAGCCTCAATGGCCAGGGCTGGGCCAGGCCAAAGTCAGGAGCCAGGAGCTTCTTCAAGGTCTCCTATCTGGGTACAGAGGCGCAAGCACTTGGGACATCCTCCACTGCTTTTCCAGGCCATTAGCAGGGAGCTGTATTGGAAGTGGAGCAGCCAGGACTTGAACTGGTGCCCATGTGGGATGCTAGCACTGTAGGCAGCAACCTAACCCTCTGTACCATAGCGCCAGCCACCATGATAAAAGTTTTATTAAGTGATAGGAGCATCCACTTCACTATCACCATTGTTGATAGGGGTGAACTGTCCCAAGAAACCTTTGAATTTCGGAAGGATAGCTTAGCCTCACCAGTGTTGGTACAAAAAAGTTTAAATCATATTGTGTGGTAACTTTTTATTTCCATTTTCTCTCTTCTTACCTCTGCCTTGAATTGAATTATAGTTATTAATATTTAATCTAAAAGCTAATTCTTCATTTTTCATTTTACCTAGATATAGTGGTTAAAAGTATAGGCTCCTGGGGCTGGCATTGTATGCCAGTAAAGCCACACCTAAAGCTTTGGCATCCCATATGGGCACCAGTTTGAATCCTGGCTGCTCCACTTCCCATACAGCTCCCTGCTAATGCACCTGGGAAAGCAGTGGAAGATGGTCCAAGGATTTGGACCCCTGTCACCCATGAGACCTGGAAGAAACTCCTGGCTCCTGGCTCCTGGCTCTGGCTCCTAGCCCCTCCCAGCCCTAGCCTTCTGACCATCTGTGTAGTGAACCAGTGGATGGAAGATTCTCCCTCCCTCCCTCCCTCCCTCCCTCTTCCTCCCTCCTTCTGTCTTTCCTTCTCTCTGTGTAATTGACTTTCAAATAAATAAATAAATCCTTAAAAAGGATTATAGGCCCTGGAGTCATTCCTGTCTTTGTCATTTGAAATCTTAAGCAGTTTACTTAATTCTGTGCCTGTTTCCTTATATATAAAATGAAGATTGTATCTACCTGCTACAGCTGTCTTAATGACTAAATTAGATAGTCAATGAAAAGTGATTGGCATGGTACCTAGCACACAGTATTGTGCTGAATAATATCAGAATCTGTTGTTATTTCCAACTCTGCAGCTTTGGTATAGCCTGTGTGCTCTTTGTAATTAAATAAGACTGGTATAGGTTAGGAGACTATCAAGAAGTATTAAATTTTGTCATCCCAGGTTGGAGATCTGAAGCCAAATTCAAAGAAACACTTGGAGCTCTTAAGTGGAATGCCTAACTGCAGTAATGACTGTTTACTATATGAGCACATTGTGTTAGGTTGAGATAAACTAGAATTATTGACTTCTATGATTATCTTGGATTTATCAGTTTACATGTTTGATTTCTTAAGAGATAAAAACCCCTTTCACATTCCACTGTCTAGATCATTTCTAAGTATTTGTTAGTCATAGCTCATATCCTTTTTGTGTTTAGAAAGGAAAGTTTCTAGACATTATGACAAATATTCTCTAAAATGTCTTGGATTCAGGGAACTTGATTTGGAGACCCTGTACTCCTACTTAACTTTTCAGCATTATGTTGGACAAGTTATAATTCCCCTTCTATGTCTCATTTTCCTCATCTGTCTAATGAGGCATTTCTTCTCTTAAACATTCTTCTCTTAAACATGATTCTGTGGCTGTCACAGCAGAGGTTGTTACATGAGTAGCTGAATTCCAAAGGGAGAACTTGGTTTCACCGTTACCTTTTGAACATATTTTTAATTTTTTGCCCATTATATTTGCTGTAGGATTTCGATTGAATGCTTCCTCTTGGCCCATGTTCCTTTTGAAGACACTAAATGGAGCAGAGATGGCTCCCATCAGGATTTTCCATAAGGTATGCTGTCGCTTCAGTGTCACCAACTCCAAGCTGCATAAGGTCAGAGAAAATTAAATTGTGTCAGTTACTGAGCCTGTGATGTTCACATTATATTTATGGCCTAAAGATACCTTCTCAGAAACTAATTTAATAGAATTTTTAGTACCTTACAAAGTAACAATTATCATGGAAGGAATATGTTAGAGTGTAAGTTAGGATTCTTGGGTTTGGGATCTCATCTGTCAGTAATAAGCTAAACTTAGATCCTTTCATGGGACTCAGTCTACCTCACAGGGCTGTTAAGTTAAAATATTTTTATTAGAACTATAAATGTTATATAAGCTAAAGAAACATTACTTATATTCTTCAAGTTCTGTAGAGAAATAAAAGAGACTACCTCATTTAATACCCATAGACAACTTTATGAACAAATAATTATTATTGCCATTTAATAGTTAAGGAAATGTATTTTTGCTAAGGCACTTGCTCATGATCATATGGCTAGTAAGTGGGAGAACAAGGACACAAACCTGGTATTTGTTCTTCCTCATTCCTCAGGGAAAAGACAGTCTGCTACCAGTTGAATTTTCTAATGGGGTGAGAGTTACTGTAAAGGGTACTAGTTTGGTTTGCCCATGATCCCAATTAAGTCTAAACTCTGAGAATGTCCTAATTTAAAAAATAAAAGTATACCTGAAAACTTAAAACTCTTTCACTACAAAATACCTCAAAGTTCAGTGGTAGGGAATTAGCAAATATTCTTTTCAACGTTTGGTTGAGGTAGAAAAATCTTCAGAGGCCAAAAATGAAGATGGAAAACTAAGAGTGTTAATTTAGCTACTGACCCTGCTGCTGCCAAAGGAGCTTTGCTATTCTGAGGATCTTGTCTTTCTACAGCCACAGTTAAGACACAGATGAGGCCTTGGACCCAAGCTCAGCAAGGATGTGAACCTGAAACTGCCGCATAAAAACCAGATCAGCTCCCTCAAATGTTTACCCCTTAGTGACAAGATGATTGTGTTGATAGGAAGAATTTCTGCTGAACTCTGGGCAAGCACAAGAATGGAGTTCAGATACAGTTCATATGCTGTCTAGTACTCCAGAATAGTACGGAGCTATTTCTAGGTGCCTGGCAGAAACAAACCCAAAATTGGGAGAATTTGATTCACTGCAGGCATCAGAGTGAAGTACCACTGCAGATAAGCACGTGGTCCAGACCTAGACAGCCCTCCAACGCTTTAACAAACCTAGCATAATGGGGAGTCCATAGATGTAACCCCAAGGACTTTCAGATAATAGAAATATATAGCGATTATGAATTAAGTATTTGAAAATGACTTAAAGAACTAATGAAATGGGACAGGAGTTGTGGCATAGCAGGAAAAGCCACTGTCTGCAGAACTGGCATCCCATGCTGGCTCAAGACCGGTTGCTTCACTTGAGATTCAGCTCCCTGCTAGTGTGCCTGGGAAAGTAGCAGAAGGTGACCCAAGTACCTGCACCCCTACCACCCATTTGGGAGACACGGAGGGAGTTCTGGGCCCTTGGCTTCAGCCTGGCACAGCTACGGATGTTACGGGCATTTGGGGAGTGAACCAATGGATGGAAGATCTCTCTCTTTCTATCTTCTTCTTTCTGTGTAACTCTGACTTTCAAGTAAATAAATAAATCTTAAAAAAAAAAAAAAAAAAAAAAACTACAGGGACTGGTGCTGTGGCACAGTAGGTTAATGCTCCACCTTTGGCACCAGCATCCCATATGGGCGCCGGTTCTAGTCCTGGCTGCTCCTCTTCCAATCTAGCTCTCTGCTATGGCCTGGGAAAGCAGTAAAAGATGGCCCAAGTTCTTGGGCCCCTGCACCCACATGGGAGCCTGGGAAGAAGCACCTGGCTCCTGGCTTCGAATCGGTGCAGCTCCGGCCATTGAGGTCATTTGGTAAGTGAACCAACAGAAGGAAGACCTTTATCTCTGTCTCTTCCTCTCACTGTCTGTAACTCTACCTCTCAAATAAATAAAATCTTTAAAAAATTAAAAAAAATACAGAGCTAAACAAAGGATTAAAAAGTGGAAAAAGTCCAAATACTATTTTTTAAAGGCAGATTTAGAGAAAGACTAAATTGGACACCTAGATATGAAGCTTAAGTTTCAAACCATTAAAATTAAAAATTAACAGGTATATATGTAACTTAAACATAAAAAAAATTAACTGCAAGAATGTGTAAGGAATTTCCCCATATTAGCACACAGAGAAAAGAGATGGAAATGTTAGGAAAAGAAACAAGGAAAATAATATTAGAAGACTCATTAGATGGTAAACTTAAAATCTAGAAAGATGAATTAGAGAAAGGCAGTATTGAAAAGATAACTGAGACTTCTCTAGAATGTGAAATACAGACAGATACACACCTTAAAACATCATGGTCTTACTAAAGAAAACTAAAGTCAAAAGAGAGGATAGGATCAAACAGAATAATACCTTCAGAGGAATTAGTTAGCTGACAGCACATTTCTTGGTAGCAGCAGTATAAGCCAAAAAATAATGAAATAATATTTTCAAAGTACTGAGAGAATGTAGTCATTCACCTGGAATTCTGTATCAATTTGTAGTATTGTTTCAGAATTAAGGTAAAATCAAACAATCCAGAAAAAGCCAATGCAAGTAGATACTAAATATCAACTAGTAAAGCAACTGAAAAATATATTTTAAGAGGAAGGTAGTTGAACCAGAAAGTAATAATAGGATGTTACACTTGATCTTAGCCAAAAGGCCTAGAAGCAATAAGAACAAGATGCTAGAAGCAATGGTGAAGGAAGAGATTGGTTACATTTGAATAAAACTAATCAAGCACTGCCTATTACTGTGTCTACCAATTATAAGACCAAAAGTGACCAATATAGAACTAAATTACCTACATCTATACAAGCCAAGAATACTTAAAATATCCTCAAGTTCTTTTATTTTTTGGACTAGAAATAAAGATGAGTTTTAGACTTTGTTGAATCAACTCTGCAGTTAAAATCTTATGGGGGTCCACCAAAAGATTTCAAGTAGAATGTTTAACTTCTAAATCAATGGAGGGGAGAGGGAGAAGAAGACTGAGCTGACTGAGAAGGAGAAAAAAAGCAACACTGAAAATCAAGTTGGCCACCTTCAGAGCACAATGTTAGGTTGGGACAGCCACTCAGAGCTCTCAAGGGGATCGCGGAGCTGGGTAGGCAGGAGGGTGAGTGAGTGGGCCAGAAGTTCAGGTGGTGGCAGAGCCTAGGGATGCACAGCCGAAGTTCCCGCAGACTTGGGCATGCGCTCGCGTCACTGCGCTCAAAGCCGGAATGATGAAGATAATTGCCTCCTAGACGCAGTTCTACTCCCAACAGCTGCCTGCCTGTGCTGCCACGTCCGCACCAGCCCTATACTGCTTGCGTCTGGTATTTGATCATCAATGTTGTGGTCCTGAAGATTTTACTGAGCGTGTTGGTTGACCAATATCACTTTGAGTCCTGAACTAGGAGGCAACATTGCGTTCATATAATACCAATATATGTGCATAACTACTACAATTTCTCATGACCCTGATATGTGCAGTGCCCACTTATGGGCATTCAAACAACACACTGCCTGGCTCATCCTGTTCTTGTTACTGGATCTTTGATTTTTTTCTGAACACCTTGGTTACAGTCACTGTGCTTGTTTATCTATTCAGGAATACATAAGTTAACTGCCTCCTAATTTCCCCGGCAAGGATGACATCATGTCAGTGAATCCTACCTGTTTGATTGTGACTATTCTTCTGCTTATCAGCAATATCTTGACTGAAGCATTACTTGATTAGCTGCGTTTGAAACTGTTACCAAAACATCAGTAGCGGGAATGCCTCTGATGTCCTGGTTTATATCACCAGCAATAACACTGAAATGTTGTTACCTCCACTTTATGGTACCACTGTTAATGGCTCTGCTAAGGAGCCACCACTGCCTTCTGTGTCTGCCTAAGCCTGGGAGGGAGGCAGTAGAGCTGAGAGCCAACAGCTTGACTTCTCAAACATCTGAGCAGTAGTTCTGCAATTCGACTGCTGAGATGAGCTCTCCAAATTTCCTTGCTGCTGAAATGCTACATTTTAAAATTTGGTTGTTAAGTTGAAATCTTCCATCATTTTACACATTTGCTTGAGCTGGAACACTGTGATAGATTAGCTATAGAGTTCTTTCTGTAGGGGTGGGAATCTAAGGGACTCCATTAGAGCACTGAAGCTGCCCCAAGCTATGTATGGATGGGCCTTGAGTCAGAAGTCTGATTTTATACCCTTTGAGGCAATGATTAGTCATACTTTTTCTCTGTTCCCTCCATCTGTATGCAAAGTATAAAATAAAATCAAAAAATTACACAGTACTTTGCTTAAACCATCCAGTGTATAGAGCAAACCCTTATGAAAACAGAAATGTTGATTGTGTAACCATTGCTGTAAAATACACATGCACACCCACACACACAAAAATAACAAAAGAGTTTCCCTATTATCCTTTATGATTTAAATTCAATGACCATTTGTATTTGCTGGTCATGGGCTTTCTTGATGGACTATATTGAGACTATAATCTCAGGTAGCAAGGTTAGTAACTCCATGCTTGGGGATGGAACTGGTTTATTTGGCACTGTATGGGAGTTGGTTTCCCCCTTTTACTTAGTGTTCTACTTTTAGCCTAACCCAAAGAGAATATCTACTTGCTTTATCAAGTGGGATGACTGTTATATATTTACCTTATATTATGGATAAGAGTTTTTCTTTCTTCCTCTGCAAGGTACCTCCCACTAGTGTGATTTTCCCAGTATGCCTTGCCATCTTTGAAAACGTCTGTCTTCAGGAAAACAAGGGAGGTTGTGCTCCCTGTGGAAGGCCCCTATCTGTACTACCTGAATTGCAAAAGAATTTTATATTTCCTGTGTTCAAAGTTGGCAGCTTTCCTGTTGTTCATGATTTTGCTGTAAATGAAAGTTTTTGCAATTAAACTGAAATTTGCCCATATCCAAGAAAAAAATCAAGTTAAATGGATATGTGAACAATAAGATGGTTCTAATAAATTCAGATATATCAGTTACCACAGGAAATAAGCTTAGACTCATCAGTTTAGTAATACATAGATGTTTAAAATCTAAATATATGATATTTACTATAGACACTGCTTAGATATAATAACATAAAATGTTGAAAATAAAAGATATATTGGGCAAGCTTTTATCAAAATTAATTTGATATAAACTATACTAAAATCAGACAAAGAAGACTTTGATTCTAAAAAGTGTTAAAGAGATCACTACCTAATGATTAAAAAAAAGTACAGTGGGATGGCATTGTGGCTCAGCAGGTTGAGCTGCCACTTGGGATACCAGCATCCACTGGGCACCAGTAAGTCCTGGCTGCTCCACTTCTGATCCAGCTTCCTTGATAATGTGCCTGGGAGGCCGCAGAGGATGGCCCAAGTGCTTGGTCCCTTGCACCTACATGGGAGATCCAGATAGAGCTCCAGGCTCTGTATTTATTTGGGGAGTGAGCCAGCAGGTAGAAGATCTCTCTCTGTTTCTCTTCCTCTCTGGGTAACTCTGTCTTTCAAAATAAATAAAAATAAATACATTTTTTAAAGTACAGTTCACAAATTAAAGCAGTTATAAAATATACAAAATATATTACTAGTTTATTCCTACTTAATAAGAACAAATGATTTGAAAAAAATTTTTAAATGGCATTTATAATAATAGAATTTTTTTTTTTTTGGACAGTGAGAGAGAGAGACAGAAAGGTCTTCCTTTGCTGTTGGTTCACCCTCCAATGGCCGCCGCGGCTGGCGCGCTGCGGCCGGCACACCGCGCCTATCCGAAGGCAGGAGCCAGGTGCTTATCCTGGTCTCCCATGGGGTGCAGGGCCCAAGCACTTGGGCCATCCTCCACTGCACTCCCTGGCCACAGCAGAGAGCTGGCATGGAAGAGGGGCAACCGGGAAAGAATCCGGCGCCCCGACTGGGACTAGAACCCGGTGTGCCGGCGCCGCAAGGCGGAGGATTAGCCTACTGAGCCGCGGCGCCGGCCAATAATAGAATTAGATAATATACCTAGAAAAACATATTAGTAAACAATAGTTATTTATAAAGGAAATTTAAAAATCTGTTTAAGAATAAGTTCATATTTAAGAAGTCTTCAATAAATGATAACCTTTTCCATTGCAAAAGTTCAGTGTCATACATAGTGAAGATTATTTCTTCTATGTTATCTATATTAAAGAAGACATTCATATTTTTAAAAATCTTAACAGATGGAAAAGACTTTCATGTCTTTTTTCTAAAAAAAGATTTAGTTATTTATTTGAAAGTCAGAGTTACACAAAGAGAGAAGGAGAGTCAAAGAGAGAGAGAGAGAGAGAGGTCTTCCATCCTCTGGTTCACACCACAGTTGGTCACAATGGTCGGACCTGTGCCTATCCAAAGCCAGGAGCCAAGACCTTCCTCCAGGTCTCCCACACAGGTGCAAGGGCCATCTTCTGCTGCTTTCCCAGGCCATAGCAGAGAGCTGGATCGGAAGTGGAGCAGCTTGGACTTGAACTGGTGCCCATATGGAATGCCAGCACTACAGGCAGTGGCTTTACTTGCCACAGCACAGGCCCCTGTCATGTCTTTTCATTTCAGAAGGCTCAATTATTATACCTAACAAAGAATATGCCTACACAAATTAATCTATTACTTCATTTCAATTTCAGTCAGAATCCTCATAAGATTTTTCTTAGGAACTTGAAAAGCTGATTAAAATGCATATAATAGCTAAAAAAGAAAGAATAGGAGTGGGTGTTCTGGTGCAGTGGTTTAATGCCTGCATCCCGTATTGGAGTGTGCCAATTTGAGTAGTGGTTTGAGTCCCAGCTACTTCACACTTCTGAGCCAGCTTCCTGCTGGTGTGCCAGATGATTGCTGAAGTACTTGGGTCCCTACCACCACATGGGAAACTCAGATGAAATCCCTGGTTCCCTCCTGCATGTAAAGCATGTAACAGTGCAAGGATGTTCACTAAAACTTTTTTGAAGTAGTAAACAATTTGGAACAACTTTAAATGTCTTTCAAAAGAGAATGAGTGGGACTGCTGCTATGGCGTAGCAGGTAAAGCCTCTGGCTGCAGTGCCTGAATCCCGTATGGACACCGGTTTGAGTCCCGGCTGCTCCGCTTCCAATCCAGCTCTCTGCTATAGCCTGGGAAAGCAGTGGAAGATGGCCCAGTCCTTGGGCCCCTGCACCCACGCAGGAGACCCGGAAGAAGCTCCTGGCTGCTGGCTTCAGATCAGCTCAGTTCCAGCCTTGCAGCCAGCTGGAGACTGGACCAGCAGATGGAAGACCCCTCACCTCCACCTCTGCCTCTCTGTAACTCTACCTTTCAAATAAATAAATGAATCTTAATAAAAAGAAAGAGCAAATTTTGATGTATACACATAATGGAATATTATTAATAGTTTAAATGATCTGGAGCTGTATTTATCAATGTGAATAACTTATAAAAACATGATGTTAAAAAAATTGTAGAATGTGTATAGTATAATACCATTTATATAAAATTTAAAAGCATACAAATGGATATGTATTTATATAATAAGATATAAAAATATATGGGTAGTTGTTACCTCTGTTGTAGATAGAAGGGAAATAGGAGAGAGAAAGGGCACAAAGGGAGACTCTATCTGTAAATTTATTTATTTAACAAAAATCTAAAGCAAAGGTATCAAATGTTTGGATTAATTAAGTAATACTTTGGAATACTTTAAAATATATTTAAAATATGACTGAGCCTCCATTATAAATCTCATATAGCAATCACTTTTTTACTTCTTTATTTGTAAGGCAGAGTTACAGAAAGGCAGAGAGAGAGAGAGAGAGGTTCTCCATCCACTGGTTCACTCCCCAAATGGCCATAGTGACTGGGAGCGGGGTTGAACTGAAGCCAGGAGCCAAGAGTTTCTTTCTTCCAGGTCTCCCACGTGGGTGCAGGGGCCCAAGCACTTGGGCCATCCTCTGCTACTTTCCGAGACCATAGCAGAGAGCTGAATCAGAAGAGGAGCAGTTAGGGCTCGAACCAGTGCCCATAAGTAGCAGCTTTACCTGCTACACCACAGTGCTGGCCCCTAGCAGTCACTTTTACTCATCCAAATGAGATAGCAGTCTGTTAGCATACATAGCCTCTATCTTTGTGTCTAGGTCTGTGTATTTCTGTTTCTCATCTAGGAGCCACCATCGCCTTCCCACAACTTCTTCAAAATGGGCATGAAGCTAGAAGCTGTGGACAGGAAGAACCCTCATTTCATTTGCCCAGCCACTATTGGGGAAGTTCGGGGCTCGGAGGTGCTTGTCACTTTTGATGGGTGGCGAGGGGCCTTTGACTACTGGTGCCGCTTTGATTCCCGAGACATCTTCCCCGTGGGCTGGTGTTCCTTGACTGGAGACAACCTACAACCACCTGGCACCAAAGGTAAATGCCCAACTATAGGCATTATATTATAGGGTAATAGAATTACCCAGGTCTGTCATGGTCAGCGTATCTTCACTGGTGAGCTTAGCCAGTAGGCAGAGGAGGAACAAGGGCCAGCAACTTAGGTAAAAGCCAGGGTCTTCCAGAGAATAATCAGAAATAGAGACAATTAAATGTCGATGAAGCTAGTCATGGAGTTTGCCATAAAGTAAAAATTCCTTGCTTAAAATATCTGGTTTTATTCTCAGGCAATTAGCTTCACCTCTCTTTACTTCTGTCCCTAAAACATTTCAGAGTTTTAAGTAAGATCATTCTCAAGGCAGACATCTTCCTTAGGCCTTGGGGATTTGTACATAAGCTGAAGTAACATTGGATTGTAGAAAGTCTCAAGAACCACTGTGACAAAGTAAAAAAAAAAAAAAAAAAAAAAAAAAAAAAAAACTGAGCTTTGAAGTGAGACAGACAGGGGTTTGAGTTCTAGCTTTGTCCTTATCAACTGTGTGGCTTTGAGCAGTTAATTCACTTCTCTTAACCTCAAATTCCACATCTATAAATGAATACCTACTTCATAAAGTTATCGTGAGAAATATGTGAGATTACATGAGTAAAACACTTACATCTGACAAATGACAAGTGCTAAACAATTTTTATTGTATTACTGCTATTACAGTTATGTACCGTGTTGCATTTATTATAATTACTATATAGTACTGTATGATTATTATATGCTATCATATTCTAATAGTATTGTTATAAAACTAATAACCACTACCAGTGGGAGAGTATTTATAAAATACTAGAATACTGTCACAGACTAAATGAATGCTAATGATACTTTTTTTTTATCTTTTATTTAATGAATATAAATTTCCAAAGTACGACTCATGGGTTACAATGGCTTCCCCCCCCCATACCGTCCCTCCCACCCACAACCCTCCCCTTTCCCACTCCCTCTCCCCTTCCATTCACATCAAGATTCATTTTCGATTATCTTAATATACAGAAGATCAGCTTAGTATACCTTAAGTAAGGATTTCAACAGTTTGCTCCCACACAGAAACATAAAGTGAAAAATAATAGATGATTTTTTTTAAATGATGATGAAATCAGATCAGACCTATTGTCATGTTTAATCCCAGTGAGAGTCAAGTTGGGAATTGATAATTTCTTTTTTTTTTTTTTACAGAAGATCAGTTTAGTGTACATTAAGTAAAGATTTCAATCGTTTGCACCCCCATAGAAACACAAAGTGAAATATACTGTTTGAGTACTCGTTATAGCATTAAGCCTCAGTGTACAGCACATTAAGGACAGAGATCCTACATGAGGAGTAAGTGCACAGTGACTCCTGTTGTTGACTTTACAAATTGACACTCCTGTTTATGGCATCAGTAATCTCCCTATGCACCAGTCATGAGTTTCCAAGGCTATGGAAGCCCCTTGAGTTCTCCGACTCTTATCTTGTTTGGACACGGTCATAGTCAAAGTGGAGGTTCTCTCCTCCCTTCAGAGAAAGGCACCTCCCTCTTTGAAGACCTGTTCTTTCCACTGGGATCTCACTCACAGAGATCTTTTTGCCAGAGTGTCTTGGCTTCCCATGCCTGAAATACTCTCATGGGCTTTTCAGCCAGATCCGAGTGCCTTTAGGGCTGATTCTGAGGCCAGAGTGCTATTTAGGACATCTGCCATTCTATGAGTCTGCTGAGTATCTCACTTCCCATGTTGGATCACTCTCCCCTTTATGCTAATGATACTTATGATGATGATAGTGGAGACCAACCAGGATAGATTTTGATTTTTTTTAGATAGTTGCTCTTAGTAAAGAAAATAACAATCGTCATCTCATCCTCTTAAGTCTGGGAATCTGAGGGTGTGGAAAGTTACCTGTTGTCTCAGAGCCTCTTTTCTAAACCTTTGTTGAATTAATTCATTCAATTAGCCAAATATTTATTGTACACCTAATTGTAAGCCATGCTAAGGATACAACAGTGGCAAAGATGAAAAATATTCCTCCTCCCTCATTGCACTTCTGTTCTGGTGGAGTGAGACAGAAGGTAAACATAGAAATCAAGAAATAAGATAATTTCAGATGGATAATTTCTGTAGATAAAAATAATTATGCCTAAGAAAATGTAAAGTATGATAAGATAGTGGCAGTCAAGGTATGATCATGAGATGATAATTTTGTTTAGTAGCTTTTTAAGTGTAATTGACAATGGCACATATTTAAAGTGTAAAATTTGAAAATGTTTGATATACATATCTATATGTACATGAAACCATTTCCACAATCAAGCTGATCAACATACCAATCATTGCCAAAAGATTCTTTGTGGAAGGAGAACTTCTTGAGATAGAATTTATTTTCAGGAAAATTTATCTGAAAAGTTGACATTTGAATTGAGACTTGAATAATGAGAAGGTGCCATCCAAGGAAAAAGAATTCCAGGCATGCAGGTGAGACAGCTAATTCTATGGTGCTGGGACATGAATGAATTTGCTGCATTTCGGGCCAGAAAACAGACCACCCTGATTACACTGCATTGCCTGAGTGGAAAGGGGTACAAGATGTATTGGAGAAGTGGGCAGGGGCAAATCTGTAGGACTTTGTAATCCAGAGTGAAAATTTTGGATTTTATTGTGAACATACTGGGAATCCATTAGAGGGTACTAGCAAGGGAGTGATAATATCTGATTTCTCTTTTTGAAAATCACTTGGACTTGTATCTTAGAATATAAAAGAACATAATTCAGCAATAAAAAGACAAATAATTCAATTTAAAAATAACCTAAAGATTTGGATAAATACTTCTAAAAAGCTGTATAACAAATGGTCAGTAAGCACTTCAGATGATCAGCATCATTAATCATTGGGGAAATCAAAATCACAGTGAGACATCATTTCATATTCATGGGTATAGCTTTTTTTTTACTTTTATTTAATGAATATAAATTTCCAAAGTATGATTTATGGATTACAATGGCTTCCCCCCCATACCGTCCCTCCCACCCACAACCCTCCCCTTTCCCACTCCCTCTCCCCTTCCATTCACATCAAGATTCATTTTCGATTATCTTAATATACAGAAGATCAGCTTAGTATACATTAAGTAAGGATTTCAACAGTTTGCTCCATGGGTATAGC
Organism: Oryctolagus cuniculus; assembly: GCF_051225735.1. NCBI lineage: Eukaryota > Metazoa > Chordata > Mammalia > Lagomorpha > Leporidae > Oryctolagus > Oryctolagus cuniculus. Next base: position 132,646,610 of record NC_142873.1, read on the forward strand.
TTTAATCTAAAAACAGACAATAGGAAATCTTATTCAGGATGTGGAGAAATAGTGCTGACAAGATTATAAAATGCAGCAGCCACTTTGGCTTTTTGCAAATTATTCAAAATGTTAAATATTGTGTTAGTATATGACCTGGAAGTTCCACTCATAGATTTATCCCCAAGAACATAGAAAACATATGTCCACACAAAAATGTTTCCTGAGTGCTCACAGCAGCATTATTCATAATAGCACAGAAGTTGTAGCAGAACAAATTTTCAACTCATAAATGGAAAATAAAACATGATATATACATAAATAAAATACTATTTGGCAATAAAAGGAATGAATGTGTGCAAAAATGTATCTTAAAAGCATTATGCTAAGGGAAGAATGCACTTTAAAATACTATGCATTATAATCTGCATGTGTGTGAAATGTTCAAAATATGCAAATACAGAAAAATTACAGAAGTAGATTAATGGTTGCCGGGATGTGGCGGGTGAGGAAGGGAAATGGTATGTGACTCCAAATGTGTATGGAGCTTCCTTCTGAGAAAATGAAAATGTTCTAAAATTAGGTCATGGTACTGTTTGCCCAATTCTGTTGAATACATTAAAAAAACACTGAATCATGCCAGGTGAATTTTTTGGCATGTGAACTATATGTCAACAAATGTGTTATCTAAAAAGTCTCTTGGGCTGCTCCATGGAGGATGGGCTGTGGTGGATGAGGAAGACATGAAAGCTGTGTAGGTTAGGATAGTGGCACTGAGATGGAAGGAACTTGGGGCAGGGTAAGGAGGAAACGCACTTCTTGGCTCATGAAAGTATCAGTCTTCTATACATTGCAAGAAACAAATACCCTGGGGTCTGTAAAGAAACTCATGGCCATCCTTCTGCATGCCTTGTGAAATAAGAGCTTTGTGGAAACAAGAAGTGAAGCACCTCGGATCTGGTAGTGGAGTCAATTTTGTTCACTTGAGGCTAAAACAAAGTAAGCCTTGGTGTGCCAGACTTTCTTGAGGCAGTAGATTGATTTTCTCACCTTCTGGCCTAGAGAATTCTGTTTTCTGACTAGTAAATCTCTTAGAGTAGTTGAGCAGAAGAGCTGAGAGTGTGTCCAGGAATTGCTGGCCATGCATTTCTTTGATTGTATACCATGCTGATAAGAAATATCAATGTGGCTGATGCTTCCAGAGAAGTTTATTGAATGTTCTCTTCTGTGTCTCTCTGGAGACTTTAGATTCTTTTTTTTTTTTTTTTTAAGATTTATTTAGTTATTTAAAAGAGTTACAGAGAAAGAGGTAGAGACAGAGAGAGGTCTTCCATCTGCTAGTTCACTCCCGAAACGGCTGCACAGCTGGAGCTGAGCTGATCCAAAGTCAGGAGCCATGAGCTTCTTCTGGGTCTCCCATGTGGGTACAGGGATCCAAGGGCTTGGGCCATCTTCCACTGCTTTCTTAGGCCACAGCAGAGAGCTGCTTGCTTTGTGAAGTAAGTCTCGGCCCTGAGACTTTAGATTCTTAAGAAAAGATGGCTTGGAGCCAATGCTCTGGCATAGCAGGGAAAGCCGCCACCTGCATATGGGTGCCACTTTGGGTCCTGGCTGCTCCACTTCTGATCCACCTCTCTGCCATGGCCTGTGAAAGCAGTCAAATATAGCCCAACTCCCACATGGGAGACCCAGAAGAAGCTCCTGGCTCCTGCCTTCAGATCGGCACAGCTCCGGCCATTGTGGCCAGTTGGGGAGAGAACCAGCGGATGGAGGACCTCTCTCTGTCTACCTCTCCTTCTCTGTGTAACTCTTTTGAATAAATAAATAAATCTTAGAGAGAAGATGGCCCAGAAAGGAGAAAGAGAGACATACAGACATGGACAGACAGACCCACTTCTTTTACATGGCATTTCTAGACAGGTTCTTCAGTCATCATTCCAGCAATGGACTGGTTTCCTCCAACAACTCTCTCCTTCTCCACTTCATTCCCTCTGGAAGCCCTACAACAGAGCTTTCCATAGTAACAGAGATTCAGCCATCTCAGTGTCTTGGCTAACGAGCAAGTGATACTATGTGGAAAAAATGTAGTTACACAATTCATTTCATAAAACAAGATGTTCTCTGTATGCAAGCGTGTTCACTTTCTAATCATGCTGTCTCCTCTTTCTACCTTCTGGTCATTAGTGAGCAAATATATAAACATTCAAAGTATGATGAGAATGTTTCTTGCCTAGTGGTAAATAGGGGAAAACACCAGAATTCACTTAATGTTCTTTTACACACATTGTTTTATTTACCTGCTACTCTGAGCTAGGTGTAATTATTTTCAGACACTTTTATTAGGAAACAGACTCTCAGAGGATGAAATGACTTGGCTCTGTTGCTAAGTCCAGAGAGAGAGACTGTAGAGCTCTTTTAGCAAAGCAAGCTGTCAGGACTGATGTCACTTTGAGCCATGGTGTCCTTATGCACATCTGTATAGTGTCTCCGTTTTCTTTGGGTCTCTCTTCTTCAAAGTTTCATTTGAAACACTGAATTTTGGCTTCCAGATCGTGATAGGGAAAAAGCAGTATGATATAATATCAGAGGATTGAACTGGGTTCAAGTCTCAACTGAGCTGCAAACTTACTTTATGTCTTTGAGCCAGTAGTGCTTACATGTAAGAAACTGAACTACCTCCCCCACCCTTCTGGGTGGTTTTTTGTTTTATCATAAGCAAGCCAGACAGGATAAAGGGTTGTAAATCAGGTCTTTTGCTGGTTTTGTCCCCACCTTATTGGTCGACAATTTGGTCCCCAAGATTGTACTTAAAAACCTCATTACTGCCAGCCCTTAGGATCTTCTCTTGGAACCCACCTCTCTGTCACCCTGGCAGGAGTTTTCCAATTTGAATAAATCCTACTTTACTTTCAAAAAAAAAAAAAAGAAAGAAAGAAAGAAAGAGACAGACAGAAAGACAGAAAGACAGAAAGAAAGAAAGACAGAAAGACAGAAAGAAAGAAAGAAACTGAACTAGATAATCCTTAAAATTTAATTTCTTGGGAATAGGCACCAAATGACTCTTGTGACTTTGACTCCTATTTGAGTAGAGATCAATCAACCTACCTACCACCTAGTTCTACCTATCTGAGAGACTCATGTGTGCTCTTCAGTACCTCTCCTTTTCTCCTTTGCTAAGGCAGCAGTATACCATTTGGTCCCTTAACTCCTGGAGCCAAGCTGTTACTGACCCAAGATCTTTGGCTCACTTGGAAATAGAAATTTACAAGAAGCCAACATGCAGTCCAGACAAGATTTACTGGGGGCTATGCTCAAACACAAGGGAGGCAGCAGCCAGAAGAGATTCTGCAAACTGGTTCCAGGATGGGAAGTGAGCAGGTACTTTTATGAGATTGGAGAGGTGCCCCTAGGTACACTGCAGTTCAACCTACACACCACCTGGGGTTCTGGCTCATCTTGGAATGTAACTCTTGAGTTTGCCACCAGTTTGTTTTTTCTTTTCTTTTGTTGTTTGTTGCACATAACAACAAACAAGGCTCAAAATGGCAGTGTTGTTCACTGTTGTGACCTCAGGAATATCACATAGTGAGCTACTTTGCGCATGGGTACAGGTTGGGAAAGTCCCTAACAGAGCCGTAGGGGCTATTTTGTAGTTAGGGTCTGGTTGCTCCTTTTTCCTGATTGGTTTAGAGCCAGAGATGGATATGTAGCAGGTCTTGAGGGGCCTGATCTAATGAGTCCTATCTCAATGCCAACTCTTTTGGGCAGAGAATACAAAGCTCTAGCTAATCAAGAGTATTTGGTTATAAAATACAGAAGCTTTATTTTTTTTAACATAACGTGTGTGTGTGTGTGTGTATGTATGTATGTGTGTATGAAAGAGAGAGAACCCAAAAAATGTTTTAATTTTTAAAATTTCAAAAGGGAAATAAAATAATTAATCCATATAGCATGACTATGATGCTAACCAGATTATTGACTATCATCATAATCCCTATGCTCTGATTTCAGGCTGGGCTGGCCAGTTTCAGATTGTAATGTAGCTGCCTATGCAGTTTTACAACAGGAAGAGAACATGAGAACCAAGCCACTTCATATTTCTATTTTTACTAAAAATTTATGTGCCACTGTTCTGGATTATACATTAATCCCTTGTGAATTAATATGGTATTAATTGGGTCTGTCTGCTCTCTGCATATAATCTAAATGTGAGAGTCCAGTAAGAAGTGCTGCTCTTAAGTATACCTACTATAGTAGAAGTCAGTCAGGCTTCATTAAAAAAGAAGAGAGAGATCTTCCATCTTTTGGTTCACTCCCCAAATGGCCACAATGGTGAGGGCAGGGCCAGGCCAAAGCCAGGAGCCAGTAACTCCATCTGGGTCTCACTTCTTTCCCAGGCACATTAATAGGAAGTAGAATCAGAAGTGGAGCAGCCAGGACTCGAACCCTCGTACACATGGGATGCCAGTGTCACAGGAAGCAGCTCTATTTGCTAGGGTGCAATGCTGGCTCCATAGCCAGGCCTCATTTGCCCTCTTTGTCTACCTTTGTACCTGGGACAGGTTTCACTGTAATCTAAGTGCTGTGGCTGAGGTGCCAGAGTATCACCTTCATTTTGAGGGCAAGAATTTGATGCTTAGAAACAAAACTTTCAAAACATTGCTTCTTTTTTTCTGTGAAAAATGTTTTCCATACTTGAAATATATTCTGTTTTTGTTGTAAAACTGCATAGGAGAGTTGCAACTGTGCCATAGTGGGCTAATTATTCCACCTGTGGTGCCCATATCCCATATGAGCACTGATTTGAGACTTGGCTGCTCCTCTTCCGATCCAGCTCTCTGCTGTGGCCTGGGAAAGCAGTAGAAGATAGCCCAAGTCCTTGGGCCCCTGCACCTACATGGGAGACCCGGAAGAAGCTCCTGGCTCCTGGCTTCAGATCGACGCAGCTTTGGCCATTGTGGCCATTTGGGGAGTGAACCAACAGAAGGAAGACCTTTCTCTCTGTCTCTCCTTCTCACTGTCTGTAACTCTACTTCTCAAATAAATAAAATAAATCTTAAAAAAAAAAAGAAGCTCAAAATGGAAGTTACTAAATTTTAACATCTGTGACTCTATTTAACAAACCATATAACATATAGTATAGTGCTAGGTTTTTAATACAAGCATGAATAAAGAACTAAAATTCTCCCTTATGCCAAATCTAGGAAGTTGGGATTATTTTTCTACCCAAGTCCATGTTAAGTGGAATAATATATTAACTTTACCCTTACATCCCATCACTTAGCACATACTAGTTATTTAGTGATATTTGCTGAATGAAATATGTTATACTATATTTTATTATTCTATTTCTATTTATCCTCACCTAGTGCCAATTTTCAGAAATAATTCACATTATTACAAAAATGAGAGTGCTCAGGTATGGTACAATTTTAATAGCATAATAAAAACTATTTAAAATGGGGCATAATAAGCTAAACCTCTGCCTCTAGCACCAGCATCCCATATGGGTGCCAGTTCATGTCCTGACTGCTCCTCTTCTGACCCAGCTCTCTGTTTATGGCCTGGGAAAGCAGTGGAAGATGGCCTCAGTGCTTGGGCCCCTGCATCCACTTGGAAGACCCAGAAGAAGCTCCTGGCTTTGGATCGACCCAGCACAAGCTGTTGTAGCCATTTGGGGAGTGAACCAGCAGATGGAAGACTTTCTTTCTGTCTCTCCCTCTCTCTTTTCTGTGACTCTGCCTCTCAAATAAATAAATAACATCTTTAAAAAAATTTAATGTCCTGCTTAAATTTTTGAAAACTTGATGGCCAAAAGTGAGAGTAACAAAGGGCATTAAGACTCTATGCAGAGCCTGCAGTCACTCAGCACGTGCACTTGCACTTGCACACCTCTGTACCTGAAACTACCCACGGCCCTTCTACCAGTTGCTTTTTCTTTTTCTTTTTTTAAGATTTCTTTATTTATTTGGAAGGTAGAGTTAGAGAGAGAGACAGAGAGCAAGATCTTCCATCTGCTGATTTACTCCCCAAGTGGCCACAACAGAGCTGGGGCACTCTGAATTCAGGAGCCAGGAGCTTCCAACAGGTCTCCCATGTGGGTGTAGGGGCCCAAGCACTTGGACCATCCTGTGTTGCTCCCCTAGGTATACCATCAGGAAGCTGGATCAGAAGTGGAGCAGCTGGGGACTTGAGCCAGTGCTCATATGGGATGGGGGTGCTGCAGGTGGCAGCTTTACCTGCCACACCATAACTCTGGCCCCAAGCTTCTATTCCTAGAAAGCCACAACAAGTATGAGGATATGGTTTCTTCCTTAAGCTTCTGGTGGCTATTATCCTCCTCTTGTCTCCTGAGAAAGTGTGTGCACTGTCCATGTCAGTGTCCATGTTGGTTAATAAGCAAAAGCACATTCTTTGGTATTCTTAATGAGAATAGCCACTCAGGTGTTTTTCCTTTTGTCCTTTCATATCGTCTAGGCTTTGCCCTTATTTAATGTTTCATCCTTATACACTCACACAGTCTGTCCTTATGCCAGCTTTGAGCTTGTAGCTCTCTTTATTAATTCATCTATGCAGTAGATAGTTGTAGAGCAGCCCATGTTAGCAGTTCTAGGCTCAGTGGAGGTTATAGAGAAACAACTACCTTCCAGATTAAGTTCCTAAAATGAGAAAATGGATGTGCAAATGCATGGCACCATGTAAAACATAGTAGATGCCTGCTCTATGTTTAACTGTATCGGAATTAAGAAGTTCATGTATCTCAAGAAAAAGGAAATGCACACAGAGCCGTGGAATTGTCCTGTTTAAGAAAAATAAATATATTTATGTTATAAGGTTTTTGCAATGAATTAGTACTCCCATAACTGGTTTTCCCCTGACTGTATGCATATGGTACACAAATAGAGACAAAAATATGGAGAAATGAGATGTGTGACGCTAGATTATGAAGCAGGGAATTTGGGTTTTCCCACTGATTCTATTTATATCTGCCCAAGGGATGGAAGAATCCTGTTCTGTGCCTTTCATTTTCCTTAAGCTGCTTCTTGGTACTGTCCATTCTCTCCCCCGCCTTCACTAACTCCAGTATGGGTAGGCATTGTTAAATTGCCACTTGGGACCCTTACATCCCCTAACAGAGTGCCTGTTTTCTAGTCACAAGTCCTCCATTTCTGATCCAGTTTCCTGCTAATGTTCCTGGAAGGCAATACATAATGGCCCAGATAGTTGAGCCCCTGCCATCCATATGGGAGACCCAGATGGCATTCTGGCTCCTGTCTTCCAGCTGGCCCAGTCCTGGCTATTGTAGACATTTGGGGAGTGAACCAGTAGATGGGAGATGTCCCTAAATATCTCTATGTCACTCTGTCTTTCACATTTTTAAAAAAAATCTTTAAAAAGACAAACCTACTCTAGATGTCTGCAAATGGTAGTAGTTTGAGGTATATGTAACAAAATAACTGGCATCTCTCAGAGTTCTGGAAATAATGAGATGTGACTTACACAATTCATAAATTTGACCACACCTGCTGCTTTTTGGGGAATACTTAGAACTTATATAGCTTTTTTTTTTTTTTTTTTTTTTGGCCAGCTTTTAGTGTAACACCTATTATGTGCCAGCATCAATATATATTGACTGGTAAAGTCCTCTAATTTTTTTAGAGAAAGCTATTTTTTTTAATTTTTGTATTTATTTTAATTTATTTGAAAGGGAAAGAGACATACAGATATAGACAGAGATCTCCCATCCTCTAGTTCACTTTCCAAATGCCTACAACAGCCAGGCCAGGTTGAATCCAAGAACTCAATCCAGGTCTTCCGTAACTACTTGAACCATTAACTGCTGCCTCCCAGTGTGCATCATTAGGAGGCTAAATCAGGAACAGAGCCAGGACTTAAACCCTGGTACTCCAAGTAGCATCTTAATTGCTATAGCAAACGCCTACTCCCAGACCCTCTATTTTTAATACATGTAAATGATTCTACTGTATTGGTGGTCTTTCTATTTTTTTACTTGTTGAATATTATGGTTAGTGCAGCATTAAGCCTGTGATTAAAGAGTGGACTCATACTGTGTTTTTGCAAAAATTAAAAAATGGAAGGAGGGGAACTGAGGGAAGGGAAGAAGGAGAGAGGAAAGTAGGGGTATCTTCTTAGAATTGTACCTATAAATTCTGTTCTCTTTATATTAATTTTTAAATTATATAAAAATCATTTTGGACAACAAAAATTAAATTCTGTTACTAAGTTTTTTTCTTTAATTTACTAGATGATTTTTGAAGCCGTATTACAATTTAAAATGAGAATTTCTGAGTCTCAATGACAGTCTAGAAGAAAAAATGTAAACACTCAAGAGGATGAGGGAAACTTGGCAAAGGTAACAACAGAGCAAAGAAAAACAGATTGTAATCTTTTGAAATTTCTTGTCCTGTGCTAAGGACAGCTGGAACATGCTTATTTGACCATGTGGCTGACTAGCAGGTGCTGCGTCACAGTAAGCATCTGTCTACCTCTCTGAGCAGCCTAGGTTTAGCAGACAAACTAGCAGATCATCTCTGGGAAGATACAGCCCTCCACTTGCTGAAATTGCTGCTGTTACCTGTTTCCTCAGACAGCTAAGCAAGTCATACTTTTGAGTTTCTGTAATGCGGTTTTTATTTTTGTTGTTGTTGTTTAAATATGTATTTATTTATTTGAAAGGCAGAGTCACAGAGAGAGGTCTTCCACCAGATGGTTCACTCCCCAGCTGGCTGCAACGGCTGGAGCTGTGCTGATCTGAAGCCAGGAGCCAGGAGTCTCCTTTGGGTCTCCCATGTGAGTGCAAAGGCCCAAGGACTTGAGCCATCTTCCACTGCTTTTCCAGGCCGTAGCAGAGAGCTGGATCAGAAGTGGAGCAGCTGGGACTTGAATCGGTGCCCATATGGGATGCCAGCACTGCAGGCAGCAGCCTTACCACTAGGCCACAGCCCCAGCCCCAGTAATGAGGTCTTGAAGTTGGATAGTTAGTCAACATGCATGGTTTTGTCAGTTATCCTTCTGTTTTCCCTACCCCAGGAAAAATGTGATGTATCTTTTCAGTTACAGAGAAATATGCCTTAGAAATAAGAGTCAGGAGGGGGAAAGGAGCTGGTATGGAGTAGAAAAAGTGTTAACTGAGCCAGATGGGAACAGGAGGAAACCTATGCTTTACTAAGCGAACTAGAGTTTAGAGGACTAGAGTTGTAACCTTGGCGTCAGCCCAGCTGGAAGCACATAGCTGAACCCAGCCAAGTTGAATAAGGCTAATAAAAAACACATCCTCTAAATTAATGTGCTGAGGCAAATAATATACTTCCATGAATGAAAGTAAGATTCCAAGATTCTCATCCAAGATACTGATAAACAAAATGGGTTTTTCCCTGTTCTTTTTTTCTTTTCCGTTATTCATGTTCTATGGCATGTAGACACACACACACACACACATACCATCATAGACACACAAGCTGGGCTGTCTTACATTTTATGAATGTTTCCAATTCTGTATGCTTTATTGTTTCTACAGAGAATAGAAATCTGATGATAAATTATTTTTGGTAACAAAACTGCTTACCAGGAATTATTTAGAGAAATCTAGAAGGCAGCAGAATTATAACAGCATATTTATTTTCTTATTTTTTATAAAAGATTCATTTATTTATTTGAAGGAGTTACCCAGAGGAAGAGAAAGAGAGAGACTCTTCCATCCATTGATCCACTGGTTCACTCCCCAGAGGGCTGCAACTTCTTGGGCTGGGTCAGGCTGAAGCCAGGAGTCAGGAACTTGTTCTACATTGCCCATGTGGGTGCAGGGTCCGAAGCACTTGGACTATCTTCCACTGCTTTCCTAGGCACATTAGCAGGTAGCTGGATCAGAAGTGAAGCAGCCAGATCTCAAACTTGTGCCTATATGGGATGCCAGTGCCTCAGACAACGTTACACACTTATGCCACAATGCTGCTCTCAATTTCTTCTTTTTTTAAAAAAGATTTATTTTATTTATTTGAAATAGTTAGAGAGAGAGGTAGATACAGAGAGAGGGGTCTTCCATCTGATGGTTCACTCCCCATGTGGCTACAATGACCGGAGCTGTGCTGATCCAAAGCCAGGAGCCAGGGGCTTCTTCTGGGTCTCCCACATGGACGCAGGGGCCTACAATCTTGGGCCATCTTCTGCTTTCCCAGGCCATAGCAGAGAGCTGGATCGGAAGAGGAGCAGCTGGGACTAGAACTGGCACCCTTATGGAATGCCTGTGCTTCAGGCCAGGGCTTTAACCCGCTACACCACAACGCTGGCCCCCCTAGTTGCTTCTTTTATTCCATTATTTGGAGATATACTGCTATTTTGCTTGTTGGTTTCATAGTGGAAAGAGCATAGACTTTGGACACCGGAGATATAGGTTTAAATCCTAGCTATATGGCCTTTAACATGCTTTTTTTTTTTTTTCATTTGAAAGGCAGTGAGACAGAGATATTCCATCCACTAGTTCACTCCCCAAATTCTGACAACAGCTAGAACTGGGCCAGGCTGAATCCAGGAACCATGGAATTCAATCTGGGTCTCCCACGTTGATGGCAGGGACCCAAGTACTTTGATCCATCATCTGCTACCCTCCAGGACACACATTAGCCGAAAGCTGGATCAGACACAGAGTAGCTGAGACTCAAGCCAGGCACTCTGATATGGGATGCAAGTGTCCCAGGTGACAGGCTGCTGCACCAGACAGCTGCCACTTGCAAGTCTTTTAACCACTCCAAGCTTAGTTTCCCCATCTTTAACTATCAAAGTAGGATGGCTGTCTAAGGAAAAAGCACTTATGTAATTGTTTGAGTTGCAAGAGGAAATAGCTGTTTTTTTTTTTTTTCAAGGAATATCCTTTACTTGAAAGAATAACTAACTTGGATACTTGACAAACATTTTTTCCAAAATTAAATGAGCTGCTCACTTTAAGGAAGACAACCTATAAATGTTTACTGTCAATGATGAATGTATGGTTCCAAGTGAAAATCAGAATTTTAGAAAACTTACATCCACCAACATGAGCTTAATGAGTCACTCTTTACCATATTGTCTCCCACTTAGAAATTACTTCATTAAGAGTTAGTTAGTTGCCTTAAAATAAGTGTGAGATTGGGCCAGCATTGTGGTGTAGTGGGTAAAACCGCCACCTGCAATGCTGGCATCCCATATGGATGCTGGTTTGTGTCCCAGCTGCTCCACTTCCCATCCAGCTCCCTCCTAATGGCCTGGGTAAAATGGTGGAAGATGGCTCAAGTGCTTGGGCCCCTGCCACCCATGTAGAAGACCCAGATGAAGCTCCTGGCTCTAGACTTCAGCCCTGGCCATTGCAGCTGCTTGTAAAGTAAATCAATGAATGGAAGCTCTCTCTCTGTCGCTCCCTCTCTCACTGTAACTTGGACTTTAAAATACATAAATAAATATTTAAATAAACGTGACGTGTCAGAAAGGTAAAAAGTCAGAATCCTAGGGACCGGTACTGTGGCCCCTTTAAAAAAAAAAAAAAAAGAGGAAGAAGAAGAAAAGAAAAAAGAAGATATTTAGCATAATGAAAAAATTAAAAAAAAAAACAGTTTAAAAAAGAATCCTAGTATTTCAAGGTTCGAGGAAACCTCAGAGGTCATCAATTTTCATTTCTTTTTTTTTAACTTTTGTTTAATGAATATAAATTTCCAAAGTACAGCTTATGGATTACAATGGCTCCCCCCACCATAAATTCCCTCCCAACTGCAACCCTCCCCTTTCCCTCTCCCTCCCCTCTTCCATTCACATCAAGATTCATTTTCAATTCTCTTTATATACAGAAGATCAGTTTAGCATATATTAAGTAAAGATTTCAACAGTTTGCACCCACATAGAAACACAAAGTGAAAAATACTGTTTGAGTACTAGTTATAGCATTAAATCGCAATGTACAGCACATTAAGGACAGAGATCCTACATGAGGAGTAAGTGCACAGTGACTCCTGTTGTTGACTTAACAAATTGACACACTTGTTTATGGCATCAGTAATCACCCTAGGCTCTTGTCATGAGTCACCAAGGCTATGGAAGCCTTTTGAGTTCACCAACTCTGATCATATTTAGACAAGGTCGTAGTCAAAGTGGAAGTTCTCTCCTCCCTTCAGAGAAAGGTACCTCCTTCTTTGGTGACCTGTTCTTTCTTCTGGGATCTCACTCGCAGAGATCTTTCATTTAGGTTTTTTGTTGTTCTTGTTTGTTTGTTTGTTTGTTTGTTTTTTGCCAGAGTGTCTTGGCTTTCCATGCCTGAAATACTCTCATGGGCTTTTCAGCCAGATCTGCGTGCCTTAAGGGCTGATTCTGAGGCCAGAGTGCTGTTTAGGACATCTGCCATTCTATGGGTCTGCTGTGTATCTCGCTTCCCATGTTGGATCGTTCTCTCCCTTTTTTTATTCTATCAGCTAGTATTTGCAGACACTAGTCTTGTTTATATGCTCCCTTTGGCTCTTAGTTCTATCATTATGATCAATTGTGAACAGAAATTGATCACTGGGACTAGTGAGATGGCATTGGTACATGCCACCTGGATGGGATTGAATTGGAATCCCCTGGTATGTTTCTAACTCTACCGTTTGAGGTAAGTCAGCTTGAGCATGTCCCGAATTGCACATCTCTTCACTCTCTTATTCCCACTCTTATATTTAACAGCGATCACTTTTCAGTTAAGTTTCAACACTTAAGAATAACTGTGTATTGATTACAGTATTCAACCAAAAGTATTAAGTAGAACAAACAAAAAAAATACTAAGAGGGATAACGTATTAAGTTGTTCATCAACAGTCAGGGCAAGGGCTGATCAAGTGTAACCGTTTCTCATAGTGTTCATTTCACTTTAACAGGTTTCCTTTTTGGTGCTCAGCTAGTTGTCACCGATCAGGGAGAACATACAGTATTTGTCCCTTTGGGTTTGGCTTATTTCACTCAGCATAATGTTTTCCAAATTCCTAACAGGGATCACTTTTCAGTTAAAATTTAACACCTAAGAATAATTGTGTGTTAATTACAGAGTTCAACCAATAATACTAGAACAAAAAAAATACTAAAATGGATAAAGTATTACATTGTACATCAACAGTCAGGACAAGAGCTGATCAAGTCACTGTTTCTCATAGTGTCCATTTCACTTCAACAAGTTTCCCCTTTGGTGCTCAGTTAGTTGTCGCCGATCAGGGAGAACATATGATACTTGTCCCTTTGGGACTGGGGACTGGCTTAATTCACTCAGCATGATGTTTTCCAGATTCCTCCATCTTGTTGCAAATGACCGGGTTTCATTGTTTTTGACTGCTGTATAGTATTCTAAAGAGTACATATCCCATAATTTCTTTATCCAGTCTGCTGTTGATTGGCATTTGGGTTGGTTCCAGGTCTTAGCTATTGTGAATTGAGCTGCAATAAACATTAATATGCAGACAGCTTTTTTGTTTGCCAATTTAATTTCCTTTGGGTAAATTCCAAGGAGTGGTATGGCTGGGTTGAATGGTAGGGTTATATTCAGGTTTCTGAGGAATCTCCAGACTGACTTCCACAGTGGCTTGACCAGTTTGCATTCCCACCAACAGTGGGTTAGTGTCCCTTTTTCCCCACATCCTCGCCAGCATCTATTGTTGGTAGATTTCTGAATGTGAGCCATTCTAACCAGGGTGAGGTGAAACCTCATTGTGGTTTTGATTTGCATTTCCCTGATTGCTAGTGATCTTGAACATTTTTTTCATGTGTCCATTGGCCATTTGGATTTCCTCTTTTGAAAAATGTCTCTTGAGGTCCTTGGCCCATCTCTTAAGTGGGTTGTTTGTTTTGATGTTGTGGAGTTTCTTGATTTCTTTGTAGATTCTGGTTATCAACGCTTTATCTGTTGCATAGTTTGCAAATAATTTTTCCCATTCTGTCGGCTGCCTCTTCACTTTCTTGACTTTCTTTTGAAGTACAGAAACTTCTCAATTTGATGCAATCCCAAATGTAAATTTTGGCTTTGACTGCCTGTGCTTCTGGGGTATTTTCCAAGAAGTCTTTGCCGGTACCTATATCTTGCAGGGTTTTTCCAATGTTCTCTAATAATTTGATGGTGTCGGGTCGTAGATTTAAGTCTTTAATCCATGTTGAGTGAATTTTTGTGTAAGGTGAAAGGTAGGGGTCTTGCTTCATGATTCTGCATGTGGAAATCCAATTTTCCCAGCACCATTTATTGAATAGACTGTCCTTACTCCAGGGATTGGTTTAGGATCCTTGATCAAATATGAGTTGGCCGTAGATGTTTGGATTGATTTCTGGTGTTTCTATTCTGTTCCATTGGTCTATCCATCTGTTTCTGTACCAGTACCATGCTGTTTTGATAACAACTGCCCTGTAGTATGTCCTGAAATCTGGTATTGTGATGCCTCCGGCTTTGTTTTTGTTGTACAAGATTGCTTTAGCTATTCGAGGTCTCCTGTGTCTCCATATGAATTTCAACATCATTTTTTCCAGATCTGAGAAGTAGGTCTTCGGTATCTTGATTGGTATTGCATTGAATGTATAAATTGCTTTTGGGAGAATGGACATTTTGATGATGTTGATTCTTCCAATCCATGAGCATGGAAGATTTTTCCATTTCTTGGTATCCTCTTCTATTTCTTAAGGTTTTGTAATTTTCATCGTATGTTTCTATGTGGGTGCAAACTGTTGAAATCTTTACTTAATATATGCTAAACTGATCTTCTGTATATAAAGAGAATTGAAAATGAATCTTGATGTGAATGGAAGGGGAGAGAGAGAGGGAAAGGGGAGCATTGCGGTTGGGAGGGAAGTTATGGTGGGGGGAGCCACTGTAATCCATAAGATGTACTTTGGAAATTTATATTCATCAAATAAAAGTTAAAAATAAAACCACTGCACCACAGCGCCGGCCCCATGAGGTCATCAAATTTAACCTCATATCTAATTCAGTTCTCACCTTGAATGTGTCCCTTATAAATGTTCATTTGTCCTTACTAAAATTCTTCCATAAACAGAGATTGTAACCTTCCAAAGGACTACATTCCAGTTGTGATAGTGCTGATAGTTAACAATATTCTTTTTAATTTTGAACTTAAATATGCTTTCCCCCAGTATCTCTCCATGGGCTTGCATTTATTTCTAGTTTCATGTGAGCATTTTCTCATAGCTCTTGGTACTCTTGCTTCCCCAAGTCTTTTTTTTTTTTTTCCTTCAGCTCTTTCTGGGACTAGGTAGTGTCTAAACCCTTCCTTATCTTGAGCTCTCTTCTCTTGGTCTATTTCAGTTTACAGTATTGTGCTTACAGTGGACTCCACCAGACAGGGATGGTTTAATCAGTGCAGAGTGAACTAGCATTCTCATTCCCCTTAAAAAGGGACCATACTCTGACCTAACTGATTAAAGTTAAAGGATTACATTTTTAAAATTTTTATATTCTCTAATAGTCACAGTAGATGCTTAATGTTTTTTATTCCTTGTCTAGTCTCAGCACAGGTAGAACTGACCTTCAGCCCAAAAAGGCTGCGTAAGATAAGGGAGTTTTCTGCTAGTTTGTTTTTATTGTTGTTTTGGGTTTTTTTTTTTTTTTTTTTTGGACTTAGTGGTAGAGTTGGTAATTCCTAAGATTTGGGAAATGTTTTACAGTTATCTCTTCTCACAGTTCCTAAGTAGTGATAAGCTGAGTTTTTTCCCTAATAATAGTTTTTCATTAGATAAGAAATTTCCTACTCTTTCTCCTGTGACAACTTTTCTTCTTTCAAATCAGTAGGAAAATACAGTATTTTCTCTCCAGAATCATGGAGGTCTACCTTGGAGCTGAGTTCACTTATATGTCAGTAGAATGTACCCAGTTTGGAAATTTCCATAAAAAAAATTGAGGGTCACCAGTCAGACTATGAATATATGTTAAACCTTTTGTTTATCTCCCATTTAGTACTATATTTAACCAGTTTTTCTAATGTTGCTTAGACATGTGTTTAATGAGCACCATCTTAATAAGAAAGGAAGTTAACATTTACCAAGCCCATACAAGGTCCCAAAGACACTGATATACTATATCAATACACTGTACAAGATCCCTGTGGAATTGATTATGCCCTTGTTTTAGATATGAGGAAGCTGGAGCTCAGAAAGATTAGAGGAAGGAATGAGAACTAAAATTTTTTTGAATCCCTAGGTCATGTCGGACACAATACTTACATCCACATTTGACCTTTATCTCGATTAAACCTCATAACTCATAACTCAGAAAGGTTGTTTGGAAGGATTTGAAGTTAGCTCCATAGATTTCTGACTTTGAAATCTATGTTCTCTAAACTTCTCTGTTTCTCAAAGAAGATTTATAGATAACTATTAGTTATGTAAGGCTGAAATGATTGTGAATGTAGAATAAGGTTATGAATGTTAAAGTAATTTCAGAATTGTGAAGTGTGATTGTCAAAAAAAATGAGCTTGTATAGGTGACATTGGAAATGCGTAGTGAGGCCTAACTGCAAACTCCAGAGCTGTTCAGTCAGCAGCTGGTGGTTGGGATACATTGAAATGTGTGTTGGGAGAAGAGTGGGAGGGATCAGGAGTGAAAAAGATCCTTCAAAGCACCAATAGCAAGTTACCATACATCTTAATGAGAGAAGTCTGCTTTCCAGGGCAGTCACTACCAGCTGTTTAGCTGTAAAAGACTAAATACAATTGGCTCTCACAGGGCAGTCACTCATCATTGAGTAAAACTGCCTGTATACATGATTGTGCAACCATATCAATTGAGGTATTTCCAGGAACTGTCGTTTTCATGGAATTAAAAGAAATGAGAACAGCCTTCCAGGGGCACTGGGAAAGACCGCACAAGGTCATCTTGATTACATACAAGTTTCTCTGTCCTTGCTTTCCACCCTCTTGGTACAGCTACAAGTAGTCTGTCTTTCTGCTTTATACCACATAGAAGCCTCTTTGGATCAAGGCTTTTGATGCCTCTCTGGTTATTTCTGCTTTTCAGTGACAATGTACCACCAACTTTTATTTGTTTTATTTTTCTTTATGTTTGTATATATGTGTATATTTTAATAATTATGTTAACATATGTCAAATAATGTTTTCATTTTGACTAAATTTGCATGAGCTAACCCCAATCTCATTTTTTAAAAGTGTGTTAATTGGCCGGCGCCGCGGCTCACTAGGCTAATCCTCCGCCTAGCGGCGCTGGCACACCGGGTTCTAGTCCCGGTCGGGGTGCCGGATTCTGTCCCGGTTGCCCCTCTTCCAGGCCAGCCCTCTGCTGTGGCCAGGGAGTGCAGTGGAGGATGGCCCAGGTGCTTGGGCCCTGCACCCCATGGCAGACCAGGAAAAGCACCTGGCTCCTGGCTCCTGGCATCGGATCAGCGCGGTGCGCCGGCCGCAGCGCGCCGGCCGCGGCAGCCATTGGAGGGTGAACCAACGGCAAAAGGAAGACCTTTCTCTCTGTCTCTCTCTCTCACTGTCCACTCTGCCTGTCAAAAAAATAAAAAAAATAAAAAATAATAAAAAAAAGTGTGTTAATTGTATTTTCCACATTAAGAAGTTTTTTTACCTTGTCTTTCTGAATAATATTTGTTGACCTACACCTGGTTTTCAGTGCAATGTATGCATGATGGTAAAATTGAAAATTCAGTTCATTCAATCATGCATGCTTATTGAATTCCTCTTGTGTTTTGGCCAGTATGCTAGGTATAGCAAAGAATGTAATTTTATTAGAGAAGATCAGATACAGGGAGATATGAGGTATAGAGTTGCTAATTTAACTTTCTTCTGCATCCTGTTTAGATTTGCTGTGTTTTTTAGAACCATAGACTTCATGTAGTTCTTTCAAAATAGGAGGACCTTTTTAGAAGTTTATCAACTCTGCTTGTTTTGAGCAAATTATTTAACTTTCCTTAACCTTTATTCTTCATCTATAAATTAAGGCAGTAGTAGTTATACCTACTCATAGTGTTGTAAGGACTTTAATGAGTTCATGTATTAGAAAAACAGCTGGCACATAGTAAAATTTCCAAAAAAAATGGATCATTTTATACTTTGAGACACAGTAAGTTGCTTCCTCAACTTTTATTTCTTTTATTTATTTATTTATTTATTTATTTATTTATTTATTTATTTATTTTGACAGGTAGAGTGGACAGTGAGAGAGAGAGAGAGAGAGAGAGAGACAGAGAGAAAGGTTCACCCTCCAATGGCCGCCGCGGCTGGCGCGCTGCGACCGGCACACCGCGCCGATCCGATGGCAGGAGCCAGGTACTTATCCTGGTCTCCCATGGGGTGCAGGGCCCAAGGACTTGGGCCATCCTCCACTGCACTCCCTGGCCACAGCAGAGAGCTGGCCTGGAAGAGGGGCAACTGGGACAGAATCTGGCACCCCGACCGGGACTAGAACCCGGTGTGCCGGCGCCGCAAGGCAGAGGATTAGCCTAGTGAGCCACGGCGCCGGCCCTCAACTTTTATTTCAATGAGCATTATGGGAGCACCAATTCTGGTTCCAGTTGCTCTACTTCCAGTCCAGCTCCCTGGTAATGTGCCTGGGAAGGCAGCAGTTGATGGCCTCTGCCTACCACAGAGGAGACCTGGATGGAATTCCTGGTTCTTCACTTTGGCCTGGCCCAGACTTGGCCTTTTCGGTCTTTTGGGGAGTGGACCAGCAGATGGAAAATACCTTTCTCTTCCTCTTTCTCTCTGTAACTCTGCCTTTCAAATAAGCAAATAAATCTTTTTAAAAATGAAGTATTTAGGGGCCAGCGCTGTGGCGCAGTGGGTTAACGCCCTGGCCTGAAGTGCTGGCATCCCATATGGGCACCAGTTCTAGTCCCGGCTGCTCCTCTTCCAGTCCAGCTCTCTGCTATGGCCTGGGAAAGCAGTAGAGGATGGCCCAAGACCTTGGGCCCCTGCACCCACGTGGGAGACCTGGAAGAAGCTCCAGGCTCCTGGCTTCAGATCAGCGCAGCTCCGGCAGTTGCGGCCATCTGGGGAGTGAACCATCGGATAAAAGACCTCTCTCTCTCTCTCTCTCTCTCTCTCTCCCGCCCTCCCTCCCTCCCTCTCTCCCTCTCTCCCTCTCTCTGCCTCTCCTCTCTCTGTGTAGCTCTGACTTTCAAATAAATAAAATAAATCTTTAAAAAAATGAAGTATTCAAGAGTTACCCAGAAATATATAAAGTTCAAAGTAATACCATACACAAACTAAGTCAGTGAAAAGAAGATTGAAGGAGACAGAATTTATATCATTTGCTGAAGGATGCCTAGAGTTGGTAGCCAGATGGTGAACTAATTCCAGGGGAATGAACATGTGAAGGCACAAGCTAAGAACATGCTCAAAAAAGAATAGTCTGAAGGCTGAAATGGCATATGGCAGGACACTGAGATCAGACAAATAAGCAAATAAGCAGGGGTCATTCAGAGAGACTTTCCTGAGAAAGTAAAAAGAGATCATCGAAGGATTTTAAACAAAGGAGTGGCATGATCCTATTTATTGTTTAGACATATCCTTATAATCTGTTAAGTAAAGAATAGAGGTAGTAATGAGTGGGCATAAGCAAGAGGTAGGGAAACTAGCAGTTCACTATCTCAGTCAGGATCTGTTTAAGGTAGTGGCAGTGAGATTGGAGTGAAAAACTTGAAATATTTAGGCGAGTTTTCTCTGGCAAAAGCATGTGCTTTTTTGAATCACATTCCTTTAAACTTTCAGTACTAGAGAATCCTAAGCAGGGCTAAGATCAGATACCGAAGAAATCATGAACTTGTCAAACCAAGCAAACAGAATAAATGCTGTCTTGGAAGCAGACTGTTTTATCAGCCAAATGTGCCAGATCTAAGCATGGGCATGTATAAAAACCAGGAAGCTAAGTCTAATATCAGATAGCAATGTTACAAATCAAGATAAATTTGTGGTCAGAGATAAAATTTCTTCCAACCTTAAAGGCAAAGTGCTCTGAACCAGCTTCTGACAGGCTAGCCTGATTTCTATATATACCTCTTATTTCAAAGATACTCAAGTAATTACCATGTGACCACTCATTATTTTAAGTAAGCTATACTGTCCTTTTGTACACTGAAATGGACTATACATTGCCAAAATTGGAGCAAAATCAAAAGTTCTCAGAGTGATTAAAAACTAGCAAGTAAAGAAATGGCATTTCTTTGAGAAATTGCTGCTAATATGTACAATCCCTATAGCAACTGGTCCCAATTACTAGAAAGCATTAGGATTGTTTAATGCTAATTCTTAGCCTGGGAAGAATAAGCAGAAAGGTAGGAGAAGAAGGAAAGGAATGTGGTATACTAGACTGTCTGTACTGTGCAGTCACAAGTTGTCCCACTTTAGCTATAGGACAGGATGCTTATTGGCTATCTTCTACCAGAGCAGAGATTTGGGTTCCTAAACCATCAGGGTCACAAGTATTGCTCTGCCATAAGTGCCACAGAAATGCTTTTCCTCTCCAAACTACTCTGCTCTTTCATCTCCCATGTAGCAATATAGTAGCAGAAAGTTTTCTAGAATCAAAAGAGAAAAAGACTAACACTATGGATCCAGCACTGTAATGGTCCTGTCATATGTTATTTAATGTTGTCTTGACAGTAATTCTAAAGGTAAGAACTATTATTTATTTTACAAATAAAGAAATTGCTATGCAGAAATGAATTAACTTACTCAAAATGGTACCTCATGTTCAAGTGTTCATGGTTCCAGCTCTGGCTTTGCCAGTAATTTCCTGGACTATCTTAAGTATTTTTTCCTCTATACTCTTTAGTTTTTCCATCTGTTTATTTTAAAAAATGTTAAACTAGATAACACTTAATGTTCCTTCCAACTCTTAATATTCTATGTTGGGCAAATCATCCAGTTAGTAATTGGAATCAGGCACAAGGGCTTATTGTCCATCTATATAATTACTTGTGTTATTAGATCTAGTCTGTTAACTTAGGCTTCATGCTTTCTTTCCTTCTAAGCCATTATTAACATTTTATATATTTTATTCTAATTTTTATTCTTTGAAAATAATTTTTAAATATCACATTGTATATTTTACTATAATTTTTATATTTTTTCACTTAACATTATATTATCTACTTTGTTCTGTATTATTATAGTGTTTGTAAGCATCATTTTTAATAATTATATAATAATAGTTGATTAAATGGATATATAACTGCTTACTTAATATCCTAGTGTGATGGTCCAAATTTTATTTTTTAATACTATTAATAATAAACATCTAAACATTTTTATCAATGCCAAGGAATATATCCTTAAGTTAGTTTCTTAGAAACACCAGACTTTGTCAGAGAAATAGAACATTTTAATAAGCTTGGCTGCACAGAGCCAAATCTGCTCATTTTTAAAATATATCTTTGCATTTTCCACCAAGACTCTTCTGCTTAAAACTAACCAGAAAAAAAGCATCAAAAATTTTTTATACTTCCAGCATGTTTTTTATATAGCAAACACAGAAGCAAAGAGCTGAGAGGTCAGCATTGTTAAATATTCCAATTACAGCATTCCTAACAGCCATAGAAATTATTGTAAACCAAAAAAGGTGGGTCAAATTTTTTTTTTGCCAATTTTCTACTGCTCCACGTATGTGCTGCATTTGGAAACAGACTTATCCATAGTTGTGACTAGAGGACTGCTAGTATTCCCTAGGGAAGAAAGAGCACAGAGTATGTACAAGGCCTGAGTCTGAAGCTTTGAGGATTACATGGAATGTAAATTATTAGCCTCTGTTGGAGAGTTTGAGGTCTGCTAGCTAAGGAAATAAGATATACTGAAAAAGCAGAGGAACTCTACAATCAAATATCAGATTATTTGGTTTTATGCATTCACTCAACTGAGTTTTACTAAGCACTTACCATATGTAAAGTACAAGTCTAGAACATGGAGATAACATTATGGTCCTAGAGACGTTATCTTCACATTTGGAGAGGCATAAAATAAATAACAGGGGCCAGAGCTGTGGCGTAGTGGGTAAAGCTGCCACCTCAGCTGCTCCACTTCTGATCCAGCTCTCTGTCATGGCCTGGGAAATCAGTACAAGATAGCCCAAGTGCTTGGGCCCCTGCACCCATATGGGAGACCTGGAAGAAGCTCTGACTTCCGGCTTTGGATTAGCACAGCTCTGGCAATTGTGGCTGTTTGAGGAGCAAACCAGGAGATGGAAGACCTCTCTCTCTGTTTGATTCTGCCTCGCTGTAATTCTTCCTTTCAAATAAATAAATAAATATTAAGAAATAAATAAGTAAACAGATTTTGATAATTTTTCTGTGGAAAAATAATGCAGAGTGAAGAAGAAGGGAATTGAGTGCTGGGGTGGGGGAGATAATGTTTTATATAGGCTAATCATGGAAATCTTCACTGAGAGATACTATTTGAGCAGAGAGATGGGTATCTGAGGAAAAGAAAGTCTTTCCTGACTAAGAAAGTTGCAAGTTTAAGGCACTTAAGCAGTCCTTATTCTATGTAGCAATTCTCAAACTGCTCTTATGATACCCAAGACTCTTTCGCTGAATCTTCAAAGTAAAAATTGTTTTCATAATAATGTTGACTCTGTTTGCCTTTTCTGATGGTTTGGTCCCTGAAAAGTTGGTGCCTTTTTGCTGGTTGATGCTTTTTCTGCAGTGGTGCTGCAGAAGCAATGGTAAGTAAAACTGTTAGCACTTTGGCACACATCAAGGTGGTAATAATACTGATATCTTTCACTGTCGCACATTACAAGGGACCCAGAATAAGAAGTAAGATCACTTAAGAAAGTCTTTGGTGAAATAATGAAATATATAAATTTTATTAGATTTCAACCTTTGAGTATCTTTACAACATCCTATATAATAAGAGCAATTCTACTGCATACTGAAGTACTGTGGTTGCCTCAAGATAAAGCACTTACACAATTGAACTGTCAGCTAACCTAGCCATTTTTTAAATAAAACTCTATTTTTACTTAAAAGAATGACTAACTGTAATTATTCATATTTGAGAATTTGGCAGACATTTTCTCAAAAATGAACTGAGTTTATCAATTGAAGAAAAATAGTAAGAGTATTTGTTCCCAATGATAACATTCAAGCTTTCAAATGAAAATTAGAATTTTGGAAAACTTATGTCTTAACAGCTTCCCAGTATTTCATGATGACCTTATAGTGATATCAACTAATGTGAATTTCTGATATTGCATAATGAAATGCATTAGCATTTGGAAAACCAGTATAACTCAATGAAACAGTATTTTCCAGATGACCATATCATGGTGTTAGAAAATCATGGATGGATAAAAAAAAAATCCATTTAAAGTATAAAATAGACCAGTGGATTTTAATATCAACAGAACATGAAAAGTTATTTGGTATGGTTTCAATTACTATTTAAGAACTTACCACTGGCCAGCGCCGCAGCTCACTAGGCTAAGCCTCCGCATGCGGCGCCAGCACCCCGGGTTCTAGTCCTGGTAGGGGCGCCAGATTCTGTCCCGGTTGCTCCTCTTCCAGTCCAGCTCTCTGCTGTAGCCCGGGAAGGCAGTGGAGGATGGCCCAAGTGCTTGGGCCCTGCACCCACATGGGAGACCAGGAGGAAGCACCTGGCTCCTGGCTTCGGATCGGCGCAGCGCACCAACCGTAGCGGCCATTTGTGGGGTGAACCAACGGAAGGAAGACTTTTCTCTCTGTCTCTCTCTCTCACTGTCTAACTCTGCCTGTCAAAAACAAACAAACAAACAAAAACACTTACCACTTACCAAGTTTTGGTGTAGTACCAAAGGAGAATATCCACAATTATGTGCAAAGATTATTTAAATGCTCTTCCCTTTTCCATGTACATATCTCTATGAATTTGGATTTTCTTCATATTCTTCAACAAAATTGATGTGTGGTGACAGTTTAAATGCAGAAGGATCTAGGAGAATACTATAGCCATATTCTATTCAGCCAGACATTAAAGAATTTGCAAAAATGTAAAACAATGCCATTCTCATGATTTTTTTAAAATACAGTAATTTTCATTTCATTTCAAATGTATTAATATTTTTGTTAATGTTTTTTAAAATTTCTCTGATTTTTTAAATAAATTGTATTTATTTTCATTTTATTTGAAGGAGAGACAGAGACAAATACATCTTCCATTCATTGGTTCACTCCCCAGATACAATAGTCAGGGCTGGGCAAGGCCAAAGCTGGGAGCCTGGAACTCAGTCTCCCCCGTGGGTGGCAGGGACCCAAGTACTTGAGCCATCACCTGTTGCCCACGTGTGCTCCTTAGCAGGAACCTGGAATCAGGAGCAGAGCAGGAGCTCAAGCCCAGGCACTCGGATATAGGATGCAGGCATCCCAAGTGGCTTCCCTCGTTGCTCAATTTTATTTTCTAATATGATAAGTAGTAACTATAACCCATACAAATAAAAACTGTTTGAGGCCCCAGTAAATTTTAAGAGGATCATGTTGTCCTGAGACCAGAGTTTAAGAATCACCAGCTTAGTGTATAGAGCAAGAAGGACAGTATTGTTAGAGTAATCAAGGGAGAGTGGTAAGAGAGCAGATCAGAGAGCAGTGAGGCAGTCATGTAGGGCTGAGTAGTTCTGCATAAGGACCTTGGCTAAAACTCATGGTGAGATGGGGAGCTATTGGAGGTTTTGAGTAGAGGAAAGATGAAATCTGAGACATATTTTAAAAGCAGCTATGTTGAAAATATAAGAGAGGATGGGGCCAGCACTGTGACACGGCAGGTTAACGCTCTGGCCTGAAGTGCTGGCATCCCATATGGGTGCCAGTTTGAGACCCGGCTGCTCCACTTCCAATCCAGCACTTTGCTATGGCCTGGGAAAGCAGTAGAAGATGGCCCAAGTCCTTGGGCCCCTGCACCCGCATGGGAGACCTGGAAGAAGCTCCTGGCTCCTGGCTTCAGATCAGCATATCTGCAGCCGTTGCAGCCAACTGAGGAGTGAACCAGTGGATAGAAGACCTCTCTCTCTCTCTCTCTGCCTCTCCTTCTCTCACTGTGTAACTCTGACTCTCAAATAAAATAAATAAATCTTTTTTAAAAAAAGAAAGCAAGAAAATATAGGAGAGGGGCAGGAACAAACCATTTAAAAGGCTATTGTATCAGGGCTGGCGCTGTGGCAAAGTGGGTAAAGCTGCTGCCTGCAGTGCCGGCATCCCATATGCATTCCAGTTCCAGTCCTGGCTGCTCTACTTCCAATCCGGCTCTCTGCCATGGCCTGGGAAAGTAGTGGAAGATGACCCAAGTCCTTGGGCCTGCACCCACGAGGGAGGGAGACCTGGAGGAAGCTCCTGGCTCCTGGCTTCGGATCGGCGCAGCTCCGGCAGTTGTGGCCATCTGGGGAGTGAACCATCAGATAGAAGACTCACTCTCTCTCTCTCTCTCTCTCTCTCTCTGCCTCTCCGCTCTCTGTGTAACTCTGACTTTCAAATAAATCTTTTTTTTTTAAAGACTATTGTTTTTTTTTTAATTTTTTTTTTTTTAATTTTTAACAGGCAGAGTGGACAGTGAGAGAGAGAGACAGAGAGAAAGGTCTTCCTTTGCCGTTGGTTCACCCTCCAATGGCCGCCGCGGTCGGCGTGCTGCGGCCAGCGCACCGCGCTGATCTGATGCCAGGAGCCAGGAGCCAGGTGCTTTTCCTGGTCTCCCATGGGGTGCAGGGCCCAAGCACCTGGGCCATCCTCCACTGCACTCCCTGGCCACAGCAGAGAGCTGGCCTGGAAGAGGGGCAACCGGGACAGAATCCGGCGCCCCGACCGGGACTAGAACCCGGTGTGCCGGCGCCGCAAGGCGGAGGATTAGCCTAGTGAGCCGCGGCGCCAGCCTAAAGACTATTGTTTTAATCCAGTCATAGATGATGGTGGTTTATCCTAAGGAAGTAGAAGAGGGAATGGTGATTTGAAAGTATTTTGAAAGTTAGAGTTGATGGCTGCTTTAAGGACACAAAGTATGACAAAAAGAGAGGATTTAAGGATGACTCTGAGATGTTTAGTCAGAGCCATTTGAGAGGATGAAATGAGATAGAAAAGACTAGAAGGAACAAGTCTGGGACTCAGGTTGGAATCCAGTAGATGTATACATCTTGTGCTTAGAATATCTAACAGATTTTCAAGTGGGAAATTTTATTAAAATAAGAGTCTAGAGTTTAAAGGGAATTTCTAAGGTAGCAATATAAACTTGGAAGTTTTAATTATAGGTAGAATTTAAAACTGTGAGGCTAGAAACATCTGGAGTTCTGTTCTGAAAGTTTGGTCTCTAGACCAACAACATCAACATCACCTGGGACCTTACTAGAAAATCAAGTTACAGCCGGCACCGCGGCTCACTAGGCTAATCCTCCGCCTGCGGCGCCAGCACCCGGGTACTAGTTCCAGGTGGGGCGCTGGATTCTGTCCCGGTTGCTCCTCTTCCAGTCCAGCTCTCTGCTGTGGCCCAGGAAGGCAGTGGAAGATGGCCCACTGCATGGGAGACTAGGAGGAAGCACCTGGCTCCTGGCTTTGGATTGGCGCAGTGCGCCGGCCGTAGCAGCCCTTTGGGGAGTGAACCAACGTAAGGAAGACCATTCTGTCTCTCTCTCTCTCTCTCTCTCTCTCACTGTCTAACTCTGCCTGTCAAAAAAAAAAAAAAAAAAAAGGAAAAAAAGAAAGAAAATCAAGTTACAAAGCTACAGAAGAAGAAACTGAGAGGCTGAGGCCCAGCATTCTGAGTTTTCACAAGCTCTGCAGATGGTTTTGATGCAGACTGAAGTTTAACAACCACTGATCTAAGGATTATAAGATGGAGAAGAGAAGCTGTCTAGAGACTATGCTGGGACATTCCCAACATTCACAGGTTGGTAAGATATTTTGGATCTGCCATTTTGTGTGGTAAGATCCTTGTCTCTCATCAACATTAAACTTATACCTATAAAATAGTTTTTGCTACTCTCATGTCACTATGGCGGGGAAAAAGTACAAGTAAGAGTTCAGTGTTTGTATTTTTCCCTCCCTAGATGGAATGTATATAAAGTGCAATGATCAGAAGTTATCTGAATTATTTTTTCTCTTCAGTTTTGTTATTAATTTAGAATACAGTTGGGTCCATTTTTTTCATACTTAACATTGTTTTAGGTTGGTTCCCACCTCTTCTTTGTTGATTTGAATTTGAGTATATAACTTGCTTCCAAAAGTTTACTGAAAGAAATATCCTCCCTGCTCCCTCCCTTCCACCATGTTCCCTCCATCAAGAGTAGGCAAATACTTGTATCTTCATTTGAGATTTTTGCATATTTATTTTAACTTTATTTTTATTTCATTTTTCTTGACACTACTGCCAACAGTTTTCTCTTCTATTCCATCTTAAAGCTATTGAATTTTGCGTGTACATTATATATTGTTACCTTGCCAAATTCTTTTTTTTCCCACTTTTTTAAACTTTTATTTAATGAATATAAATTTCCAAAGTACAGCTTATGGATTACAATGGCTTCCCCCCCATAATGTCCCTCCCACCCGCAACCCTCCCCTTTCCCACTCCATCTCCCCTTCCATTCACATCAAGATTCATTTTCAATTCTCTTTATATACAGAAGATCAGTTTAGCATACATTAAGTAAAGATTTCAACAGTTTGCTCCCACACAGAAACATAAAGTGAAAAATACTGTTTGAGTACTAGTTATAGCATTAAATCTCAATGTACAGCACACTAAGGACAGAGATCCTACATGAGGAGTAAGTGCACAGTGACTCCTGTTGTTGACTTAACAAATTGACACTCTTGTTTATGGCATCAGTAATCACCCTAGGCTCTTGTCGTGAGCTGCCAAGGCTATGGAAGCCCCCTGAGTTCACCGACTCTGATCATATTTAGACAAGGTCGTAGTCAGAGTGGAAGTTCTCTCCTCCCTTCAGAGAAAGGTACCTCCTTCTTTGATGACCCGTTCTTTCCACTGGGATCTCACTCGCCTGCCAAATTCTTTTACTATTTGAGCTAGCTATGTCACTGACAGTGCTAATAGAAATATAATTTGAGCCACACATGTAATTGAAAATTTTTTATTAGGCACATTTTGAAAAAAACAAGGCACTGGCATTTGGTACTGCAGGTTAAGAACTTCCCCTGTCATTATGCTGATTTGAGTCAGGGCTTCTCTGCTTCCAGTC
Organism: Oryctolagus cuniculus; assembly: GCF_051225735.1. Classification (NCBI taxonomy): domain Eukaryota; kingdom Metazoa; phylum Chordata; class Mammalia; order Lagomorpha; family Leporidae; genus Oryctolagus; species Oryctolagus cuniculus. Next base: position 132,674,757 of record NC_142873.1, read on the forward strand.
CAGCATCCTCTGGCTGTTGTGACTATTAAGGGAGTGAACCAGCAGATAGAAGCTCTACCTCACTTATCTCTACACCACTCTACCTTTCAAATAAATGAATATTTTAAAAATACAGTTAAAAAGTAAAAAGAAACAGGTAAAATTAATTTTAACAGCATGTTTTATTTAATGCAAAATATGTAGTCAGTATAAAACATTAATAAAATATTTTGCATTTCCTTGTTTTTTACTAAATTTTCAAAATCTAGGGAGTATTTAACACTTAAAGCACATATTTTCATATGGATTTGAACTAGGTACATTCCAGGTTGTTTCAGTAGCCATATGTATCTAGTGCTGTCTGTACTGGATGGTGCCTGGGTGTGCTATCATGTCATATACAAATAGAGATTGTTTTATTTCTCCCACCCCAATTCTTAGACTTTTGATTGTTTTCTCTGAGTACATTGACTAATGCCTCCAATAAAATGCTAAATATTAGTGGATAGTAGGCATTCTTGCTTTATTCCTGACCTTAGTGGAAATGCCTCTTATTTCTTCATTAAGATGCTTCTGTCAGAGTCTCATGTTTTGTGGGACTCCCATTTATATAACAGAAGAAAGGGAAAATTTCTTACAGCCTAAAAGAAACAAATCAGAAAATGACCCCATAGACTAGCTATTTCTGACAGTGTGCATATTTGGTGTCTCAAAGGAAAGAAAACTAGTGACATTGTGGAGTCAGATACTGTTTTCCTGCATTTGAAAAAATATCCTAGAGAATAAACAGAATCTAAAATTTGTAAGAAACCCATCATCAACTTTTATTTTAGTATTAAAGAAGAACTTTAGAAAGCTTAAAGAAGTTTAGATGTTGAAAAATCTGAAAAGGTTGAATGTTTAGATTATTTCAGGTATAGTAAAGGAGAGGCAGCATTTGATTAAAATTCAGGATGAACTGCTTCAGTCAAAAGGACTGCTGAACAACTACAGAAAGAAAAAATGTGACAAGCAACCGAGAGACAATCTTCCTGTAGGAATGCGACATAGTACCTAATTTGAAGCAGCTTTGTCAGGTTATGTTTGGGAGAAAGAAACAAACATAAAAAAACTTATTCATTCAGCTTTCCAGTTCTGTTACTTAAGCCAAAAACCCTTTTAGGAGCCAAAGCCATCTGCAAAATATCAGCCTAATGAGAGAAGCTCCCTGACCAGCAGCGAGCAGTGCCTGTTTTAATCTCATGCTACTGTTACCTTCTGAAACTTTACTTTAAAATAAAAACTCCTTTTTGAAAAAGACAAAAAGGATGTTGCCATTAGAATTGATGTATGCTTTATCATGTTAAGAAGTAGCCAGCTTTTCTTATTTTCCTTGAATAATAAATTTTGTCAAAAGCTTTTTCAGTATTTTTTGAGATAATTGTAATTTGTCTCTGTACACCTATTAATATGCTCTGTTGCTTGATTTGCTAATATTAAACTATTTTTGCATTCCTGGTGTATAAATTTTGCATGGTCATGGTATAGACTCTTTAAGAAGTAATTTTAAGTTCAAGGAAAGTTGTAAGAATCTCTTAACCCAGCTTCACCAATTATCAATATTTTGCCCTATTTGCTCTATCATTTGCTCTCATGTATAATTTGTAACAGTGATACATATTTTATCCATCATCTGTATTCCAATTTTGTCAGTTTACTCAATAATGTATATTATTTTCTTAATGTGATATTAAAAGCTAATATTTAGAACTTTTGCATCAGTATTCATAAGTGATATTTGTAATTTTCTATGTTTTTCCAGATGCAGATAACAGTGTTTTCCTTCATTTTCTATACTCTGAAACAATTTAGGTAGTATTGAGACTGTATGATCTCTGAAGTCTTGCTAAAATTCTCTTGTGAAAAAACCTGGGCCTGTTATTTCTTTGTGACACAGTTCCTTAGTAACTTTTTTTTTTTAACAGGCAGAGTTAGACAGCGAGAGAGAGAGAGAGACAGAGAGAAAGGTCTTCCTTCCGTTGGTTCACCCCCCAAGTGGCCGATCCGAAGCCAGGAGCCAGGTGCCTCCCCCTGGTCTCCCATGCAGGTGCAGGGCCCAAGCACTTGGGCCATCCTCCACTGCACTCCCGGGCCACAGCAGAGAGCTGAACTGGAAGAGGAGCAATCAGGACAGAATCTGGCGCCCCAACCGGGACTAGAACCCGGGGTGCCAGCGCCTCAGGCGGAGGATTAGCCTAGTGAGCCACGGCGCTGGCCCCTTAGTAACTTTTATATGTTTTACATCAAAATTGGTCTGTATAAGCTCAAAATTCCCCGTGAACCTGTGTGGGCCTGCTACTTTTTCATGGAAGTAGTTCCTTGATAACTTCTCACTGCTTTTTCCATCAAAGTTGATCTCTTTGAGCTTCTATTTTTACTGGGGTCAATTTTAGCAAACTGTTTTTCAAAGAAATTACCCATTCTGTCTAGGTTTTGAAATTCATTTCAATAAGAGTACAAAGTGGGTATCTCAAGAATTTTTAAATTTTCTTCAACTTGGTCATTTTTGCCTGCTGTCACTTCTTGTTTTTATACTCGTGCTTTCTCTTTTTATTCTGATTAAATTAACTGATGGATTGGGCTGTGTTGATTTTTTTTAAGAACCTGAGATTTTCATGTATTAAATGAATCTGGTATTTTTCTAGTATTAATTTCTGATTTTTAACTGATTTTTATCTATTTCTTTGAGAGGTAGAGTGACAGAAGGAGAGGCAGACAGAAAAGTCTTCCATCTGCTGATTCACCCCCCAGATGTCCCCAGCAGATGGAGGTGGACCTATCCAAAGCTTGGAGCAACGAGCCTCTTCTGGGCCTCCCACATGGGTGCAGTGGCCCAAGCACTTGGGCCATCTTCTACTGCTTTCCCAGGCCAGTAGCAGAGAGCTGATCATAAGAGAAGCAGCTAGGACACAAACCAGTGCCCATATGGGATCCCATCCCATAGGTGGAAGCCTAGCCTGCTATGCCACAGTTCCAGTCCCTCTGATTTTATTTTTATGATTTTCTCTCTCAGTTTCCTCTTTTTTTAAGATTGATTGATTGATTTGAGAGAAAGAGGAACAGAGAGAGATCGTCCATATGCTGGTCACTCCTCAGATGGCTGCAGCAGCCAGGGCTGGGCCAGGACGAAGCCAGGAACCAGTAGCTTCATTGTCCTCTCCCTTGTGGCTGACAGGAACCCAAGCACTTGGGTTATCCTCTGCTGCTTTTTCAGGCCATTAGCAGGGTTCTGGATCAGAAGTGGAGCAGCCAGGATGTAAACTAATGCCCATATAGGATGCTGTGCCTTTACCTGCTGTGCCACAATACCAGGCCCCCTGTGTTTTCCTATGGCTTACTTTTTTTCTACTATTTTTGAATTAAAATATAATTCACATATGTTCATTATTAAATGTTATTTTAATTTAATTTTATTATCATTTATCTGTTTGAATGCATTTAGCTTCATTTTACAGTTATAAATTATCCTTTGGTTAGATTTAAAGGTATCTCATAGATTCTGGTATGTAATATTCTCATTTTTCAGAAATTCTGTAATTCCTGTTTTCATTTCCTGTTTCATATGACTTTGTAAAAAAAAAAATGTTTTTTGGGGCTGGTGCTGTGGCACAGCAGGTTAAAGCCCTAGCCTGCATGCCAACATCCCATATAGGCACCAGCTTGAGTCCTGGCTGCTCCACTGCTAATGTGCCTGGGAAAACAGTGGAGGATGGTCCAAATCCTTGGGCCCCTGCACCCATGTGAGAGACCCAAAAGAAGTTCCTGGCTCCTGGCTTCAGATCGGTCTGGCTCCAGCCGTTGCAGCCATTTGGGGAGTGAACCAACAGATGGAAGACCTCTCTCTGTCTCTACCTCTCTCTAACTCTTCCAAATAAATAAATATTTTTGTAAATGTTCATTTATTTATTTGAAATGCAGAGCTACAGAGAGAAAGGGGAGTGAGACAGACAGAGATATTCCATCTGTTGGTTCACTTCCCAAGTGGCTACACCAGTTGGGGCTGGGACAGGCCAAAGCCAGGAGCCTGGAACTCATTTGGGTCTCTCATGTGAATGGCAGGGTTTCAGAAACTTGGGCAATCTTCTGCTGCCACAACTTTTGCCTCCGGTTTGATGAATTTTAATGAACTGATATTTGCTTGGCATAACGGGGTGCTTGGATACATGCCATATAACTTTGGACATAAGACCCCTTTAGGCTCTCAACATACACAAGGGATTACTATAGCTGAAAGCAAAATACAGGCCAAACTCAAATCCTGGGGAACCTAAGTTTATCACCAAAACTGAATACTAGGCCGGCGCCACGGCTCACTAGGCTAATCATCTGCCTGCGGCGCTGGCACACCGGGTTCTAGTCCAGGTCAGGGCGCCGGATTCTGTCCCGGTTGCCCCTCTTCCAGGCCAGCTCTCTGCTGTAGCCCGGGAAGGCAGTGGAGGATGGCCCAAGTGCTTGGGCCCTGCACCCCATGGGAGACCAGGAGAAGCACCTGGCTCCTGGCTTTGGATCGGTGCAGCGCACCGGCCATAGCGGGCATTTGTGGGGTGAACCAATGGAAGGAAGACTTTTCTCTCTGTCTCTTTCTCTCTCTCTCTCTCTCACTGTCTAACTCTGCCTGTCAAAAAAAAAAAAAAAAAAAAGAGAAAAAGAAAAAAAAAGAAAGCAAGCCTGGTACATGAAGCAAGCATCAGAAAGGCCTGAAGCTCAAGAAGTCAGTCAGAGGTGAGGACTACCAAGGGCTAATGACAAACTTCAGGAAACAGATGAAGTATAGAGAGGAAGCCCAAATGATGTTCCCCAGATACTGCTTTGTCAGTTACAGGTTTGGAATAGGTGGCGGTATTTCTAGCACTATAAAGTATGCTCTAGTTCAATATATACCTAGTTGCAGAGATAAGACTTCTAAACTAAAAGAACTAATTAGAGGGGCCGGCGCCATGGATCACTTGGCTAATACTCTGCCTGCAGTGCCGGCATTCCATATGGGCGCCAGGTTCTCGTCCCAGCTGCTTCTCTTCCAGTCCAGCTCTCTGCTGTGGCCTGTTTGGGCCCCTGCACCTGCATGGGAGACCAGGAGGAAGCACCTGGCTCCTGGCTTCGGATCGGCGCAGCACCAGCCATAGCAGCCATTTGAGGGGTGAACCAACGGAAGGAAGACCTTTGTCTCTCTCTCTCTCTCTCACTATCTATATCTCTACCTGTCAAATAAATTTTAAAAAAAAGTACTAATTAGAGAATGGATGTCTCCCTTCCTGTTCCCCCAAGACAAGAAGTTATATTCATGTAATATTTAGCCTAAATACTATTGGAGAAATGAGACCATCATGCAAATTAAAGTTTAGAACAGTTAAGTGATTGATAAGAAACAAACATAACTGGGTGGGTGGTTAAAAAAATCTAAGTGGTAGTGTAGATTTAAATCCAATATACGAAGGAAGAGAATTTGTGTGTGTGTGTGTTTGTATACATTCACATCTATGTACTTTTTTTTTTTTTTTGACAGGCAGAGTGGACAGTGAGAGAGAGAGACAGAGAGAAAGGTCTTCCTTTGCCGTTGGTTCACCCTCCAATGGCCGCCGCGGTCGGCGCGCTGCGGCCGGCGCACCGCGCTGATCCGATGGCAGGAGCCAGGAGCCAGGTGCTTTTCCTGGTCTCCCATGGGGTGCAGGGCCCAAGCACTTGGGCCATCCTCCACTGCACTCCCTGGCCACAGCAGAGAGCTGGCCTGGAAGAGGGGCAACCGGGACAGAATCCGGCGCCCTGACCGGGACTAGAACCCGGTGTGCCGGCGCCGCTAGGCGGAGGATTAGCCTAGTGAGCTGCGGCGCCGGCCCACATCTATGTACTTAAGTACTTGTATTTGATTGTGGAAAAGATAGAAAGTGAAGCTTAAGGGCCGGTGCTGTGGCATAGCAGGTAAAGCCGCTCCTGCAGTGCCGCCATCTCATATGGGTGCCATATGGGTGCCAGTTTGAGTCACAGCTACTCCACTTCTGATCCAACTCTCTGCTGTGGCCTGGGAAAGCAGTAGAGGGCAGCCCAACCCCTTGAGCCCCTGCACTCATGTGGGAGACCTGGAAGAAGCTCCTGGCCCCTGGCTTTGGATTGGCTCAGCTCCAGCCATTGCAGTCAACTGGGGAGTTAACCAGCGGGTGGAAGACTTCTCTGTCTGTCTCTCTCTTCCTCCGCCTCTCTGTAACTCTTTCAAAAAAACAAATAAATAAATCTTTTTTATAAAAAAAAAAAAAGTGAAGCTTAATAGGAATTCAGAGCAATATAGCATAGTGAGGAAAGAGTATCTGACCAGAAATGAAGACAATTGAATTTTCTATCCTATCATTTACTTTCTTCTAGGAGTACTGGCATTTAAACAAACAAATACAAAAAAAAAAAAGGCTTTATTTCTTCACAAGTCCAGGACTTCAAGAGAAAACCAATGAGAACACCTGTACCATTATCCAGTTGATTTGAGTGTTAGGAGAGAAGAAGAAAACAATAAGGTCAAGGACCTACAACTTCTCAGACACTATTCATGATATTATCTCCATTTTAAAACTGAAACGGTAGGCTCAGGACTCTTGTGAGTTACACAAGATATACCACTTGCAGACTGCAGGCCCATGATGGAAACCAGATCTTACTAATTCTAGAGCCCACAAACTTTTTTTTAAAGATTCATTTGATTTATTTGAAAGAGAGACAGAGGGAGAGAGAGAGTGATCTTCCATCCACTGATTCACTCCTCAAATGTCCACATGGCCAGGGCTGGGCCAGGATGAAACCAGGAGCTTCCTCCAGATCTCCCATGTGGGTGAAGGGGCTCAAGAACTTGGGCCATCACCTGCTGCTTTCCCAGGCACATTAGTAGGGAGGTGAATTGGAAGTGAAGCAACTGACTGGAGCTACAGGCAGTGGTATAAACCATTATGCCACAGTGCTGTCCCCCTGCCCACAAATTTTTCACAGCATCTGACTTGAATCATGTGCATATCTTTTAATAAACTGTCAATCAGCTTATTGTTTGCTAAGATTTTGGCACCATCAAAGAGTATTGCTAGCATTTAAAAGAACAAACTGACCTATAGACAATAGCAAAACAGTTTCACAAAAAATTAAAAACAGAATTACCATTTGATTTGGAAATTCCACTTTTGTTATATACCTGAAAGAATTAGAAGAAGGATATCAAAAAAGATATTTGGGGTTTTTTTTTACTTTTTTTTTTTTTGACAGGCAGAGTGGACAGTGAGAGAGAGAGAGAGAGAGAGAAAGGTCTTCCTTTGCCGTTGGTTCACCCTCCAATGGCCACCGCGGCCAGTGCACTGCGGCCGGCGCACCGCACTGATCCGATGGCAGGAGCCAGGTACTTATCCTGGTCTGCCATGGGGTGCAGGGCCCAACGACTTGGGCCATCCTCCACTGCACTCCCTGGCCACAGCAGAGAGCTGACCTGGAAGAGTGGCAACCGGGACAGAATCCAGCGCCCCGACCGGGACTAGAACCCGGTGTGCTGGTGCCACGAGGCAGATGATTAGCCTAGTGAGCCGCAGCGCAGGCTCAAAAAAAGATATTTGTACACTTATGTTCATAGTAAAATTACTCACAATAGCTAAAATAAGGAATCAGCTGAAGTGTCCATCAATAGATAAATGGTTAAACAAAATGGAATATTATTCAACCATGCTATACTATGGATGAAGAGATCATGCTATGTGAAATAAGACATTCACAAAAGACAAATACTGTATGATTCCACTTATATATATATGAGGTACTTAAAAGTAACCAAAACTCGGGGGCAGAAAGTATAATGATGTTTGCCATGGACTGAAGGGAGGACGGAATAGGGAATTATTGTTTAATTGGTAGTTTCAGTTTTTCAAGATGAAAAAGGAAGATGAATTATTTGTGATGGTTACATGACATAAATATTTAATAACACTAAATTTTATGCTTAAGATAGCCAAGATGATAAATTTTATATATATGTATTTTATCATAGTAAAAAAATGAAGGAAAAAAGAGGCTGAGTAGGAAAATAATTATAGTAATTAACTATTTACTGAGCACCAGCAGTGATAGGTACTGTGAGTGGTACTTTACATTATCTCTATTCCTTATAATATTGTAATCAAACTCAGTTTTTAAAAATTCCCAGAGAGTTTGTGACCATTGTCATACAACTAGCATGTAGTAGATTTGGGGTTTAAATTCAAGTCTGGGCCGGCAGTATCAGCTTGCCTGACCTCTTAAGTGGAGGCTCTTGGGGAATTTACGCTTTCAGGCTTATTCAGATTGCTGGGAGTGTTCAGTTCCATGCAGTTATAGGAGGGAGGGTCTCCATTTCCTTTCTGACTATTAGCAGCAGTCATACTCAGCTTCACACTTAGCTACTCACATGCCCTGGCTTGTATCGCCCTTCATCTTCAAAGTCAGAGGCAGTGAGTTGAGTTCTTCTCACACTTCAAATCTCTCTAAGCCCCACTTCCTCTCATTTCTCTGATCTCAAGCTAGAGTAATCTCTAAGGATTCATGTGGTTAGATAGGGCTCAATTAAACAGTCTATGATAATCTCCTTATTTTAAATTTTAACCATAATTACATCTACAAAATCCCTCTTACCATCTAAAGTAATATATTTACTACCATAGATTAGGATGTAGGTGTCTTTGGACAGCCATTCTGTCAACTACACATAGTAAGGCTTGCTGTGTTGTTTTTTCTTTTTTTAAAGAAATTGTCCTGCAGTCACTATTTCTGTTTCCATCTTTCTCCAATTTTTCTTCAGCCCCTCTGTTCCAATGAAGCTGCTCTTACCATGAACACATTAACTTCCCTCTGCCCTCATCTTGCTCAACCTTACAGTCAGTTTTCAGCATAATTGATCACTCCTTTCTTGAACACTGCCGTCTCTTGGATCCTGTCACATTATGCTCTCCGGTTACTCAATTCCTGTGTCAGGAACTAGGCCTTCTCCGCATCTTTTGGCTGGAGTTTTTGACTTCTTAGCCTTTAGTTGTTGCAGCACTCCAGGGCACGGTCCTAGGTGCCTTCTCCTGTTCTATACATACTCCCTCTCCCTAAGTGATTTTATGTCTTTATATACTGTCTGTATGCTAATGACCACCAAAATTATACTTGTATTTTTAACTTTTCTATGGAACTCCAGACTCAATTTCTGTTCACAATTGATCATAATGATAGGACTAAGATCCAAAGGGAGCACATAAACAAGACTAGTGTCTGCAAATATTAACTGATAGAATAAAAAAGGGAGAGAATGATCCAACATGGGAAGCGAGATGCACAGCAGACCCATAGAATGGCAGATGTCCTAAACAGCACTCTGGCCTCAGAATCAGCCCTTAAGGCATGCAGATCTGGCTGAAAAGCCCATGAGAGTATTTCAGGCATGGAAAGCCAAGACACTCTGGCAAAAAAAAAAAAAAAAAAAACAACTAAATGAAAGATCTCCTCAAGTGAGATCCCAGTGGAAAGAACAGGTCATCAAAGAAGGAGGTACCTTTCTCTGAAGGGAGGAGAGAACTTCCACTCTGACTACGACCTTGTCTAAATATGATCAGAGTTGGTGAACTCAAAAGGCTTCCATAGCCTTGGCGACTCATGACAAGAGCCTAGGGTGATTACTGATGCCATAAACAAGAGTGTCAATTTGTTAAGTCAACAACAGGAGTCACTGTGCACTTACTCCTCATGTAGGATCTCTGTCCTTAATGTGCTGTACATTGTGATTTAATGCTATAACTAGTACTCAAACAGTATTTTTCACTTTGTGTTTCTATGTGGGTGCAAACTGTTGAAATCTTTACTTAATATATGCTAAACTGATCTTCTGTATATAAAGAGAATCGAAAATGAATCTTGATGTGAATGGAAGGGGGGAGGGAGAGGGAAAGGGGAGGGTTGCAGGTGGGAGGGAAGTTATGGGGGGGGGAAGCCATTATAATCCATAAGCTGTACTTTGGAAATTTATATTCATTAAATAAAAGTTAAAAAAAAACTGCTTTCTCGGGCCTTTGCCGTGGCTCACTAGGCTGATCCTCCGCCTGCGGTGCCGGTACCCTGGGGTTCTAGTCCCCGTTCGGGCACCGGGTTCTGTCCTGGTTGCTCCTCTTCCAGTCCAGTTCTCTGCTGAGGCCCAGGAGGGCAGCAGAGGATGGCTCAAGTGCTTGGGTCCCTGCACCCGCATGGGAGACCAGGAGGAAGCACCCTGCTCCTGGCTTTGGATTGGCACAGTGCTGGCCCTAGTGGCCATTAGGGGAGTGAACCAACGGAAGGAAGACCTTTCTCTCTGTCTCTCTCTCACTATCTATAACTCTGCCTGTCAAATAAAAAAAAACTGCTTTCTCACTCAGCATATTACATAAGCATTTGTAAGGAATGTGTATTTTACATTTATTGAGTATAATCTTTATGTGTTCTTTAGGTTAGGTCATTAATTGGTTATTTATGTTAGTAGTTTGTTAATTGTGTTATTTAGATCTTATACCTCTTGACTGTTTTCATCTTCTTGATACATAAATTCTTGAGAGCCATATGTTAAAATTACCAACTCATAATGGTAGATATGTCTGTTTCTCCTTTTGTTTCTTTAAACTTTTGCAAACTTCTGTGTTATTAAGTACATAAAATTTAAACTCATTATATCTTCCTTTAGAATTGCTAATTTTACCCTGATGAAATGTCCCGGATAGTCTAGGTAAATACTGCCTACGTTAAAGGCTTCTTCGATGTTAATATAGCCACATGAGTTTTCTTTTCATTACTATTTAAAGAGCTTATTTTTCTATCTGTTCATTTTTATCTTCTGTATCTCTATTTCAAGTGTCCTTTTGGTGATATCTTCTAAACAAATATGATTTGGAATTTTTTAGTATAGTTTGTTCATTTGTTCATACTAATTGTTTAATCTATTCATATTTAATATAATTATCAGAGCCAGCACTGTGGTGCAGCAGGTTAAGCCACTGCCAGCATCCGATGTGTTCAAATCCCAGCTGCTCCACTTCTGATCCAGCTCCCTGCTAGTGCACCTGGGAAAGCAACAGAAGATGACCCAAACTTGGGTCCCTGCCACCCATGTGGGAGAGCCAGTTGGAATTCTAGGCTTCTGGCCTCAGCCTGGCCCAAGCTCGGCTGTTGTGGCCATTTGAGAAGTAAACCAGCAGACTGAAGATGTCTCTCCCACTCTCAGTTCTTTTTTCTCCCTCTCTCTCTCTAATTCTGCCTTTTGAATAAATAAATAAGTCTTTAAAAAATAAGTATTTTTTAAAAAATAAATCAAAAATTTGAAAATTAATTATTTGGATTTAAGGCTGCTCTTTTGCATTTTGCTTTGTTTTCTGTTTGAGCTCTTCCTTTTTTCTCTTTTCTTGTCTTTTTTTGTATTAATCAAATATGCTTTCCATTTGCTTTTACTTTTTTATTTATTTTAGAGACAAAGCAGAGCAAGCTGCCATCTGCTGGTTCTCTTCTCAAATGCCTGCCACAACTGAGACTGAGCCAAACTAACACTGGGAGCTGGGAGCTCAATCCAGTTCTCCCACATGGCTCTCAGAAACCTAACCACTTCATCCATAACTGCTGCCTCCCAGGATCTGCATTTGTATAACCTGGAGTGCAGAGCCAGAACTGGGCACCAAACCCAGGCATTCTGACATGAAATGCAGGCGTCTTAACCAGTAGGCCACTTAACCCACTAGAATGAATAGGTTATCATTCTAGTTCTCTCATCTTAGCTTTCTAGTAATACATTCCTATATAATTTGGTAATTAACTGCTCTATGAAAATAACATCCTAAACCTACCTTAAATAAGTATTCTAACTTTTCCCCAAATAATGCCAAATTCTTGCCAAAGTTTGGCTCCACTTACGCCCTGCTTCCATCCTCTGCATATTTAATGATGTGCAGGCCCTGCAAGTCGTTCTTAACATTTTACTAATGTTTTAAGCAATGTTATTTTGTACCTACTCACATATTTATCCTTTCTTGTGCTCTTCTTTCCTTCTTGCAGTTCCGTGCTTCCATCTGGGATTGCTTACTTTGGACTGAGGAATTTCCTCTTTATTTCCTGCTGGAAACAGGTCTGCTGGTGACAAATTCTCTCAAGCTTTGATTTGCCTAAAAATGTCATTTCACCTTCATTTCTGAAGGATCTTTTTTTCCCACTGGCGTAGAACTCAATTGGCAGTTTTTTTTCTTTTAGCTTTTTAGGATGTTATTCTGTTATTTCTGGCTTATATAGTTTTATGTAGAAGTCAACCATCAGTCTTATTGATACTCACGTAAGGATAGCACTATTTTTTCTCTGACTGCTTTTAAAAAATTAGCTTTGTCTTTCATCTCTTTCATTTCATTTATATTTTTTCTATTTTTTTTTATTTTCAGTAGTGTGACAATGATGCCATAGTATCATTTTCTTTGTATTTTTTACTGCTTGTTGATTGCTGAGTTCCTTGACTATATAGTTGATGTTTATTAAATTTGAGAGAGTTTTATTAATGCCTTTTTCCTCATTTTCTCTGACTTCTCCCTCTGAGATTGCAGCTATTGTATTTTGGATCTATTGACTATGGCCACATGTCTCTAATATCTAATCTGTTTTTCCATAATTTCTTACTATGCTTCACACTGGATGTTTTCTATTGACTTTTTTGCAAGTGCCTTAATAATTTCTTCTGCTGGGTCTTGTCTGCCCTTATCTCATCCAATGGGTCCTTATTTCTGATATTGTAATTTTTAGTTCTTAGATGTCCATGTAATTTCTTACATAGATCTGAATTTTCTGATGGTATTTTCTTTCATTTTGTTGATCACTTCTTGTATTTTCTTTCACAAATTAATTATATTTATTTTAAAATCTGTATGTTTATTCCATTATTTGGTTAATATATGGGTCTCCAACTATTGCCTGTATTTTTCTCTTGATTACTGATCACATTGTTTTGTCTCATTTTATATGGTATGCTGAACATTTTGTATAAAGCAGCTGTTGAAGCTTTAGCTGATGTCTTTTATCTTTCTGGTGGTCTAATAGGATAAGAGCCTGATCACCTCCATCTAATCATGGATTGAGCTAGACCTGGTCTGGATTCTTCCCATAGTTTACCCCTGTTTCTTAGACTTGGGCCCTCTTGGGGTCTTGACTGAGAACATAACAGAACTCTGTCTCCTCACCCGAGACATTGCAGGAAATTTTCCTGCCCTTTAAAGATTTTGGGTTTAGTTCATTCACCTCTCACCCTTTATAGTTTCAAAATATGGCATATATCTGGAAGAGAGGATCATGTGTTTGAGATAAACCATATCCTAGTATGCCCTTGTCTCCTAAAAAACACCGGACTGTGGGAGATTTTATTCTGCATATTAGAGCTCTAAGCCCAGCCTTGTAGCTCTAATGGGCAGGCCCAAAATTCAGCAAATGTCCCTTATGGGCATGGCCCTCATCAAGGTTCCTGTATATCACAGCAGCCTCTGATGTCGCTTTCCCCAGGAGAACACCTCTTTATGGGCCAAGTCTGTTCCTGAGTTCATTGGCAAATGCACTCAGGGAGGAAAACATCTAGTCATTATAAGAGCTCTGTACTGTTGTTTAAAATAAGTTATCTGGCTTTTTCTAGTTGTTGCATCGTCAACATTGCACCACCACAGTCTATAACATCCTACCTGGAAGCATAAAAATCTTCATGTTCTGCCTGCCCACTGACTTCATTTATTAACTGGTCTCCTTAATTATTAACTGGTCTGTTCTTGCCTTCCTCACAGAGCACTCAGAGGGATCCTTTTGAGTACATCTTGTCATTCTCCTTCTCACAAACCTCCAGAGACTTCCTTTATTCTCAGAATAAGTTCAATTCATTCTCACAGCCTATATATAAAGTCCAACACACTCATTACCACTCCCTCTCTAACCTAATTGTCTTCCTCCCTGCCCTTTGCTTACTCAGTTCCAACTATACTGATCTTCCTGTTCTTCAAACACACTAACATTCCTGTCTCAGAGTCTGTACTTACTTAACCTCTGCATGGAAGACTCTTCCCTTAGATTTTCCTAAGACTTCTGCCTTTACTTCATTTGGAAGCTCTGTATAAATGTCACCTCTTCAAAGAGGACTTCTCTTACAATTCTGTCTCCTTACCCTGCACTGGTTTTGATCAGAGTAGCTTACATCACCTAACATTATATTGTGTATGTGTTTATTTTCTGCCACTCCCACTAGGAGGTAAGTTCCATTAGACTATAAATCATGTCTGTTTTGTTCACTGTTCTATCCCCAGAATTTACAATAGTGCAACACGTGTAGTAAATGCTCAAGAACTACTTATAGAGTGAATTGAATGTCTCTTACCTTAAAAAATTCTAAATTTAAGGAGAAGATAAATTATTAGAAGAAAATTGAGAAGTACTCTGACATAGAGATCTAACATAGATATCTACAGAATGCTTTTGAGGTGAGGGGAAGGCATTAGATTAGTCTGGGCATGGTCAGAGAAGCCATCATTAAGTGGAGGTGGCCCCAGATTGAGTGTTCAAAATTGAGTTTTGATATATGTCTGGCCAAGAATAATAGAGAGCTCAACATTTGGTCGCTATAATGTGAGGTTAGGTGGTAGGAAATAACACAGAAACAACTGGAAAGCAAGGCAGGGGCAGGATCACAAAGTCCTTGGCTATCAGAATAAAGAATTTATTCTTTACCTTAAAGGTAACAGGGAACAAAAGTTTTTTAAGGTAAGGAGAAGTACTTGTATTTGTGTGTGTTTCACTGCCCCTCATGCTAAAACTTTAAGTAGATTGATGTAGAAAATCCCTGGCTTGGTTGTCAGGGACCTGTTTCAAAATAGAAGTCCTATTCCAACTCACTATTTAACCCAGAGAAGGTATCATATCCTTTCCTGAGCCTCAGACATCATTCTTAGCAGGAGAGGATTTGTAGGCTCCTAGGAGCCATTCCAACTCTGAACCTATGGTTATGTTGCATGCTTCAACTTTCAGGTCTCAGGACTTCTCTAAGATACCTTAGGGAAAAAAATTTAGCATTTTGTTTGCATCTTACAGAAATAATTTTAAATGTCTGATTCTAGCCGATGTAAATTGACTTTTCATCTGAAATTTTCTGAACACTTAGGTCAAATGCCAGGAAACTAGCTTCTTGGGACAAAACTACCTGAGCAGAGTAGCAAGTCTTTTTTTTTTTTTTTTTTTTTTTAACCTCTGACAGGGCTGCGAATTCAGGGGGAAGTAGGGGTGATAGAATGAGTCTTTTTCTTTCAGTTGTGATTCCAAAGAATCCCTACCCTGCGTCTGATGTGAACACTGAGAAGTCCAGCATCCACAGCAGCACCAAAACTGTCTTGGACCATCAACCAGGGCAGAGGGGGCGTAAACCAGGAAAGAAGCGGGGCCGGACACCCAAGACCCTAATTCCCCATCCCATCTCTACCCCATCCAAGTCAGCTGAACCTTTGAAATTCCCAAAGAAGAGAGGTCCCAAACCTGGCAGTAAGGTAGGTAAAAATGTGGGTCTCCCAGGAAGGGATAAGGGATTAGAAGTGGGTGATTTATCCATATCCATCCATCTTGGAAAGGGGCATGTATAGCCCTATTCTCTACCTTGTGTATGCTTTTAACAGTAACCTCAAAGATGACCATCCGTATGTAGCTACTTACGTAGGAGTTGGTAATGTTAGATCTATCATGATGAGAATAGGAAACAAATTTTAACTTTGAAAGCTGCCCACATCAAAAGAATTCTGTTCTGATGTCTTCCATAGATGGAAGGCCCTGCTCCTTCTTGATCATCTCAGAGTAGGTGCCCAGCACATGAACAGAAAGAGCAAACTAACTATAATGTATTTCTTCTGCTATTCCTATCTCTTTTTTAAAAAGAAATTATTGAATACCTACTAAGTGTCAGACTGTGCATTAGATACCATTGTATGCATATCACATGTTCTTCACAAAACTCGAGATAAGCACTGCTAACATTATTTTAACAGTTAAATAGATTGAGACCTAGAGATATGGAATTATCTCCCTGAGGTCACATAGCTAGTAAGTGCCAAATGCTGCAGTGAGTGGTCCTCAGATGCTCTTTTCCAAGGTCTCTGGTGTCCTACCATATACTCGTTCTCTGCGTTTCCTGAAGGACACAATACTTATCTTCAGGAAAAGACTGTTGAGGGTTCACTGAGTACTGTTGTGGAAAGTACTACCTCTTAGTAACAGCCAGTTTTTCATGGGTATCTTCCTAAGGGAAAGCTTTGATGTGAAAAGAAGGCTTCTCAGTAGCTTCCCTCAGACTCCTATTAGTATCACCTCCTCCGTTACTTTCTAACCATCAAGGAATCTCCCAAAATCGCCTTCTTGAGTTCTAACACCTGAGTGCCAGTGTGCAAATGATATCCAGTTCTCCCTTGGCACTCCATTCCAGTCTTATAAGTGGAATATCCGTGGGGTTGATTGGTTGGTTGATTTGTTTGCTTATTAGCTCTAACTGACTTCAGTCCTTATAGAATAGAATATATTAAGTTCTTTAATATCAAGAACGTATCTTCTCTTTTTGTCCTTCACTGCCTTGTATTTCAGTCTCTTGAGAGATGTTCAGTATATGCAAGATGAATGGGAGGGAGGGATGATAGATGGGTGAATGGATAAGTTTGGTGATGATATCAGTCTCAATTATCTCATTTATTGGCTTTGAATTCCCAATATCACCTCCTAATCTTCCTGTGTAACACATACTTCTCCAGATCTGTGATCACTAACTCCTAACCCAGATCCTGATTCATTTTTGTCTCCTTTACTTTGTTCTCAATATCATGTTGTGAAGGAAATGTTGAAGGCCTTAAGGATGCCAAGGTCTGAGAAGCCATGCTTTTGATGATGTGGAAACATTTTAAGGATAGTCAGAAGAGAGGGAAAACTTAGCTTGAGAGACCCCTAAGACAGAATCAGATCTCATGGGCAAAAGGCCAGGCATATAGGCTTTTTGTCAACCTAAAAGAAACAGTTAAATCTATCCCAGAATGAAAGTAGTAATGGCTGTCACTAGAGGTAGGTACTTTATCAGGGACTAGATGACTCTATAGGAGGCATGTTTTCAGGGAAAGGGAAGTACAAATGTTGGATGGAAGGATGGATGGATGGATGGGTGGATGGGTGGGTGGATGGATGGATGGATTAAATGGCTTTGAAGATCTTAGAAAACCCAAGACCTGTGATATAATGATTACCTCTGCTCTGCTTCCTCAGGAGGTCTTGAACATAGTCACCAAAGTTCTCTTTCCAACCTTCTTGAAAGCAGTCATTCTCATCCTATCCTGTACTTGATGTCCTTAGCATTTGTCTCAGGCTTTTTCTTTCTCTTACTCCTTCAGTTACACGTAGGCCTTCCAGTTTACCCGCAGGCCTTTGGTTCCTCTTTGTGGCTAGAGCACAGGCTTTAAAGCCAGACACACTTAGGTCTCATCTCCACTTGTCACCACCTGTGTGACTTTGGGAACACTTCTTTGAGTGAGTCTCTGAGTCCTCCTTTTCTCACCTATAAAATGGAAGTGAAATAATATATGAATCAATAGACTATACGTATCAGTGTACCTATTTGAAATAGTAGTGTCTGCTGTCTTTCTGCTTTCTTCCACAGTTCTGGCACCTAACTCACAGGTTTAGTTCCTTGGGAACCTCACAAACTCCTACCACCAACTCATTAAAGTTGAACTGGCATTTCCTTTCTTCCCTGACTCACTACTTACTTGGATTTTTCATTTTTGGCACTGTCAGAAAGTATGAGCAGATATCCATGTCCATTGTGTGTTTTTAATGCTTTATGAGTGCTTGCGTGATTACTTTCACAGACAAGACCATCTAATGTTTGCCCCTGTCCTCGGTGCAGTCTGTTTAGATAGTATACTCCCAGAAGGCAGATAGGTGTATCCAGCTCCCAACAGTGAGACCTTAGTAAAAAGGGATTTCTGGAGCTCAGTGATGGTTCTAGTTTCCTTACATTCAGAAAGGCTTTTAGAAAACTATCTCTTGGAAAGAACCCTCTGAGATCTTTCTCCCCCAGTGATTGCCCTGGATAGCACAGAGAAGATACTTAGATTTCTTTCAAATGATCTATATTGCTTGCCCCATTACTGGTGATCTGTACTGTGCTCTTCATTAATACTCATTATATTAATACTTCATTAATACTCATTATATACCAAATAGCTTGCTAGGAATGGTGCTTGGAATCAGACCCTCAAGGACCTCCAGGCTAATAGGAGACACCAGTATGTAAACATATAATGATGACACATTGACCAGTGCAGTGAGTAAAGAGGAAGCATAAAATAGAGTGATTAGAGAAAAACTAGGAAATCTTCCCAGACAAACAACAATGTTTAAGATAAATGAAAGAAGAAGGGGTGTTTCAGGCATACGTGATATCTTTCTAGTAAAAATGTGGTTTTTAGAGAAGTAATTCAGTTAAAGATGACTAGAGTAGGAAATTTAAAGGAAAGAATGACAGGTAATAAGCTCCAAGAGGAGGAAGGCCGAGGAAAGTAGTTTGTAAAGTTAGGAGACAAAGTAAAGCAGAGAATAAACAAAGTAATGTCAAAGAAACTTAAGCCATGGCATTTTACCCCCTTTTAACTTTTTTTGCCAACTAAAAACAATATAGAACTTCATGTGACAATATAGAATCAAGTGTAAAAGATAGTGCACTTAACTCTGACTCCAAAAAAGACCAAAATTTTGTGCATAGATTCAGAAATTGTTTCTAGGCATCTACTATGCATACAGCTTTGGGTCAGATGCTGTGTGGAAAACAGAAGTAAAGCACAATTTTACTTTTGTTTCATGGGTAAATATAATTTTGTTTCATGGGTAAATTAATTGCTAGGAATAAAGGAATGAGAAGACAAGTTACTTATCATGGGTAGCAAACTTTTACCCATCCGTTTTGACAGAGGAAACCTCGGACTTTGCTGAACCCACCACCCAGCTCACCAACAACCAGCACACCTGAACCGGATACCAGCACTGTACCCCAAGATGCTGCCACCATCCCCAGCTCAGCCATGCAGGCCCCCACAGGTAAGAGCAGAGAAGAGCCTAGCTGCACCAAGTCCCTGCCCCAGTGTCTGCATTTTCTCTTATTTTGCCCAATAACTAGCCCCTTGTCCATTTTTAAACCTAGATAGAATGTTTTAGAAATGTTTTCTTTGGCATTGGAAATAGTCTCCAAGGCACTTTCATTCTGTCAAAACTCTCAGTGAAACTTGGGTGTTCTGTGAACTCAGTGTTGGGCAGTTGGAGTGGGCAACGCCAGGAGTTCCCTGACCCAGGTTAGAGTAAAATTCATCCTTCGTGGTTAGGGGTGCCCCTTTCTTAGTGACCCCTTCCACAGTCCAGAACCCTGGCAGCATTCCAGTAATGCAGCCACCACTGAAATGCCTCTGGTGTTTTTCTTTGTTTTTATTTACTTATTTATTTGAAAAGCAGAGTGATAGAGAAGGGGAGAAGAGACAAGGAGAAAGAGATCTTCCATCCACTGGCCTGTCTCTGCATATCAAATAATTTTTTAAGTTATTTAGATATTTATTAGAGTGATACATGCTTGTAGTTTAAATAAACTGAAGGAGATACAAGACCTACTGCAAAAACAAAACAGACCCCCCCATTTCCTGTCAATTATCTCTTCCCAGAGGCTATCACTTTCCATTCAGCTGATTGTTTTCTTTACCTCCATGTATCTAAATAGCATATTTATATAAGAATGCTTTGACAAGTTCATGGAGAACTGGAATTAAAAGATAAGTATTTTTATGCAAAAAAAAATCTGAAATCTTCACATAGTTTTTCCATGTAATAGACTTTTTAAAGGTTCTTCATATTGCTTTTTTTAAACTTGAGACATTTTTTTATTGACTGTCCACTTTAGAATATGACAGTTCAACTCTTCTCAATCTCCTTGCCTCTCACCCACATACACACAGACTACCCTACCCCAATTATGTAATATTATATTGAATAGCTCAAAATCCAGTGTTTTGCTATTATAGCTAACTAAATGCCATCTTGGGGGTGGCACTGTGAGGTAACAGGTATAGCCACTGCCTGTGACACCAGCATCCCATATGGGTGCAAGTTCATGTCCCAGCTGTACCCTGCTAATGGCCTGGAGAAAGCTGTGAAAGATGGCCCAACTGTGCTCCTGCCACCCACATGGGAGATTGGATAAAGCTTCTGGCTCCTGGCTTCAGCCTGGCCCAGTGCTGGCCCTTGAACCATCTGGGGCAGATGGACAATTTCTTTCTTTATATAAATATATCTCCTTCTCTCTATATAATGACTTTCAAATAAATAAATTAAAATCTTAAAAAATAAAGAAATAAATGTCATTCTCAATTGAGCCATGTAGTGTACAATCATTACTTTTTCTTTGTGGCGTTTTGTTTTCAGGGGAAATCTTATTTTTTTCTTTGTTATATATTTGTTTTTCTTTATGAGCACATTATATATTATACCCATGTCATACCTAGAAGAAACCTACCCTGGAGCCCTCTGAGTTCCCTTAAGTTCTCTTCTGTTAAATTGGGTTCCCAGTTTGCTCTTTTCCACATCTGTTTTCTCATGTAAATCTTTTCTTAGATTATACATCCATAGTTTTATTTGCTTTGAAGTTGAGTCTTCTCATCTCCAATATTCTGAAATTTTACCTTGGATGTATTTTTACCCACCATACCAGAAACTTTCACTTAAATTTTTTCATTGATGTTTTTCTCCCACTTCCTTTTCTCTACACTTTCTAGCAAAGCAGTTATTCAGCTATTGAACCTCTTTGAACTAGTCCTCTAATTTTCATATACTCCTTTATTCCTATCCCTAGTCTCTGTCTTTTTAAAAATTTGTATTCATTTGTTTATTGTATTTGAAAGGCATAGAAAGAGAGACAGAGAGGCCTCCCATCAGCTGATTTCCTCCCCAAATGTTCACAACAGCATTTGGGGATGAGCCAGGCCAAAGCCAGGAGCCGGGGGCTCAGTCTGGATCTCCCACATGAGTGGCAGGGATCCAACTACTTGAGCCACCACCTGCTGCCTCCAAGGGTATACATCAGCAGAAAACTGGAACAGATCCAGGACTCAAACCCAGCCATTCCCAAATGGGATGTGGGTGTCCCGAGTGGCATCTTAACCACTGCACCAAATGCCTGCCCTCTCTTTGTGTTTTCAACGTCCTTCAAGCTCTCTTCAACTATGTCTTCCAAACTACAGTTTTTCATTTCTGCCATTTTACTTTTTTTAAAAAGAGGACTTATTTATTTAAAGACAGAGTTACACACATACAGAGAGAGAGAGAGAGAGAGAGAGGTCTTCCATCTACCGGTTCACTCCCCAAATGGCCACAATGGCTTTAGCTGTGCCAATCCAAAACTAGGAACCAGGAGCTACTTCTGGGTCTCCCATGCAGGTGCAGGGGCCCAAGTACTTGGGCCATCTTCTACTGCTTTCCCAGATGCATTAGCAGGGAGCTGGATTGGAAGTGGAGCAGCCGGGACTCTACCTGGTGCCCATATGGGATGCTGTCACTGCAGGCCAGGGCTTTAACCTGCTACACCACAGCACTGGCTCCCTGCTATTTTACTTTTAAAATATAATTATATTATTCCATTGGCATTTCCCAAATCACATGTGGTAGAAACACTAGTTTTGCAAAATGCTCTTCATAAAAGATTTTATATACATTTTAGAAATCTATTCACATACATTTAGGAAATGCTTGTATACTTTTCCCCCATGTTTGGAGATTTGTATAGGCTATCTAGAGCTCTTTTTTTGTTCTCTGAATTTTTTTAATAGACTTTATTTTTTTAGAGCAGTTTTAGGTTCACAACCAAACTGAGTAGAAGATATAGAGCACTATATACTCCCTATCCCTATTTGTGCAGAGCCTTCCCATTCACCGACATCTGCCACCTGAGTGCTATGTGTTACAATGAATGAATTTACATTGATACATTATTATAATCCAAAGTCCACAGTGCATGATAGTGTTACTCCTGATGTTTTACATTCTGTGGGATTTGACAAATGTATAAGGACATGTATCTACCATTATAGTTTCATTCAAAATAGTTTCACTGCTCTAAAAATCCTCTGTGCTTTTCTTATTCATCCCTTTTTCTCCCTTAACCATGGAAACTACTAATCTTTTTACTGTCTCTGTAGTTTTACCTGTTCCAGAATGTCATAAAGTTAGAATCATACAGTATGTTAGCTTTTCAAATTGGCTTATTTCACTTAGTAATAGGCATTTAAATGTGTTCTTTGTCTATCTATGGCTTGATTATTTCCTTTCTTTTTAACACTGAATAATACTGCATTGTCTAGATGTACCACAGTTATCCATTCACTTACTGAAGGATGTCTTAGTTGCTTCTGTGTTTTGCCAATTTGAATAAATCTGCTATAAAATTCATTGTAGTGCCTCAGGTTAAGGCACCACCTGCCGTGCTGGCACCCAGATGAGTGCCAGTTCTAGCCGTGGCTCCTCCGCTGCCCATCTAACTCCCTGTTATTATGTTTGAGAAGGCAACAAAAAATGCCGGGCCCCTGCCACCCGCAGGGGAGACCTAGCTGGGGTCCCTGGGTCCTGGCTTTGGCTTGGCCCAGCCCTGGCCATTGTGTCCATTTGGGGAGTGAACAACAGATAGAAGATCTCTCTTTCTCTCTGTATTTTCCTCCCTCTCTTGTATCTCTGCCTTTCAAATAAAATAAAATCGATCTTTTTTAAAAAAAAAAAAAGTGGCTGTGCCATTTTGTGCCAGCAGTGAAGGAGAGTCCATGTTGCTTCCCATTCTCATCAGCATTTGGTATTGTCCATGTTCTAAATTTTGGCCATACTGATAGATATATGGAGGTATTTCATTGTTTTAAGTTTCCCTAATGACATAAGATGTTGGATTTATTGACTGTATCCTATATATCTTCTTTCGTAAGGTGTCTGCTGAGGTCTTTGGTCCATTTTTTAATTGTATTATTTATGCATATGGGTGGGTTTAAAAAAGAAAAAAGATTTATTTATTTATTTTGAAAGTCAGAGTTACAGAGAAAGAAGGGAAAAAAAGAGATCAATCTTCCATCCACTGGTTTACTCCCCAGATGCCACAATAGCCAGTGCTGGCACAGGCCAAAGCCAGGAGCCAGGAACTTTATCCAGGTCTCCCATGTTGGTGGCAGGGGCCCAAACACTTGGGCCATCTTCCACTGCTTTTCACAGGCCATTAGCAGGGAGTTGGATCAGAAGTAGAGTAGGGGCCAGCGCCCTGGAGTAGTGGGTTAATCCTCTGCCTGCGGTGCCAGCATCCCATTTGGGTGCCAGTTCTAGTCCCAGCTGCTCCTCTTCCAATCCAACTCTCTGCTGTGGCCTGGGAAGGCAGTAGAAGATTGCCCAGGTCCTTGAGCCCCTACACCAGCATGGGAGACCAGGAAGAAACACCTGGCTCCTGGCTTTGGATCGGCACAGCTCCAGGTGTTGCGGCCATTGGGAAGTGAACCAATGGACAGAAGACCTTTCTCTCTGTCTCTCCCTCTCACTGTCTGTAACTCTACCTCTCAAGTAAATAAATAAATAATCTTTAAAAAGAAAAAAAGAAAAGAAGCGGAAGAAGAAGAAGAAGACAACGACGACATGGAGTAGCTGGGACTTGAACCAGTGCACGTAAGGGATGCTCACATCACCAGTGGCAGCTTTACCTGCCATGCCACAGGTCCCATATAGTTGAATTTTAAGAATTCTTTGTTTGCCGGCACCACAGCTCACTAGGCTAGTCTTCCACCTATGGCGCCGGCACACCAGGTTCTAGTCCCGGTCAGGGCGCCGGATTCTGTCCCGGTTGCCCCTGTTCCAGTCCAGCTCTCTGCTGTGGCCTGGGAGTGCAGTGGAGGATGGCCCAAGTGCTTGGGCCCTGCACCCGCATGGGAGACCAGGAGAAGCACCTGGCTCCTGGCTTCGGATCAGCGCGGTGCGCCAGCCGTAGCGGCCATTGGAGGGTGAACCAACAGCAAAGGAAGACCTTTCTTTCTGTCTCTCTCTCACATCCACTCTGCCTGTCAAAAAAAAAAAAATACTGTGTCTTGGGGCCGGTGCCGTGGCTCACTTAGTTAATCCTCTGCCTGTGGCGCCCGCATCCCAGATGGGCGCTGAGTTCTAGAGCCGGTTGCTCCTCTTCCAGTCCAGCTGTCTGCTGTGGCCCGGAAGGGCAGTGGAGGATGGCCCAAATGCTTGGGCCCCTGCACCCGCATGGGAGACCAGGAGGAAGCACCTGGATCCTGGCTTCGGATTGACGCAGCGCCAGCCGTGGCAGCCATTTGGGGAGTGAACTATCAGATGGAAGACCTTTCTCTGTCTCTCTCACTGTCTATAACTCTACCTGTCAAATAAAAAAAGAAAAAGAAAATACTGAGTCTTCTTATCCACAAATATGCATATTTTTCTCTTATTTTGTTCTTTGATTTCCTTCATTAGAATTTCATGTTTCTTCATATAAGTCTTGAATGTATTTTGTTAGATTTATACCTAAATATTTCTTTTTCAGAGGTGTTCATGTATGTATGTATGTATTTAAGTATTTTAAAGAGATACACAGATCTTTTACCTGCTGGTTACCTCTCTAAATCTCCCATACAGCCAGCGTTGGGCCAGGTGAAGCCAGGAGTCTGGAAACAATCCAGGTCTCCTAATGTGGGTGGAAGATACCCAAGTACTTGGCTGTCACCTACTCCCAGGAATGTATTGTAGGAAGCTGGATCAAAACAGTCAGGACTCTAATTAGGCACTCTGATGTGGGATGCAGGCACCCCATTCAACATCTAAACCACTGCACCAAATGCCTGCCTCTGTTTTAGAAATCTGAGCTTTTGTTTGGGAAATTCTGTGGTCCTCACTTTCCCAGATTCTGGGTTTAGTGGGATGCAGAAAAAATTATCCCTTAGGCAAAGGTTTAGCACACAATAGAATGTATTACATTTGATTTTAGCACTGAGAAGCCATACAATAGAATGTGTTGAAACAACCATCCCATTAGTAGCCCTGAGGCCTTTAACCATTCTGTACTCTGTATCTGACCTTATGTTAAAACACAGGGAGACACAGACTTAGAGGAGTCCAGGTCTAAGACACTTAGTTAACTTTAAAGAAACATCTGGCTGGCGTCGCAGCTCACTAGGCTAATCCTCCACCTGCGGCACCGGCACCCCGGGTTCTAGCCCCGCTTTGGGCACCAAATTCTGTCCTGGTTGCTCCTCTTCCAGTCCAGCTCTCTGCTGTGGCACAGGAGGGCAGTGGAGGATGGCGCAAGTTCTTGGACCCTGCACCCGCATGGGAGACCAGGAGGAGACACCTGGCTCCTGGCTTCAGATCGCCGTAGCAGCCATTTGGGGGGTGAAGGAACAGAAGGAAGACCTTTCTCTGTCTCTCTCTCTCTCTCACTAACTCTGCCTGTCAATAAATAAATAAATAAATAAAATTTAAAAAGAAACATCTAAGAATACAGGCAATGGAGTTGGACACTTAGACATAACTAAAACTTATGATACATGAGGATATAACACACTAGATCAAAGTAAATATTTGGAAACAAGTTTTACCACTTATTCTCATACTGTAACTCTTTGAGGAAAGAGGTCCTGCATGGGAAGTTAGTACACAGTGACTCTTGTTGATTTAACAATTAACACTCTTACGTATGACATCAATGATCACTCAAGGCCCTTGATATGAACAGCCTAGGCTATGGAAGCCTTTTGAATACTTACAAACTCTAAATATTCAGACAAGGCCATGTGTAAAGTGGAAGTTCTTTCCTCCCTTCGGAGAAAAGTACATCCTTCTTTTATGACCGCTTCTTTCCACTGGGGCCTCTCCCAGCGAGGTCCTCCATGTGGGGATACTTTTCCCACAAGTGCCCTGGCTTTCCAAGCCTGAAGTGCTCTCACAGGCTCTTCCGCCAGACCAGATGCCTTTAGGGTTGATTCTGAGGACACTGAGCGTTACTTACAGCAGTTGTCATTCTGAGTCTGCTGTATGGACTGCTTCCCATGTTGGAGCATTTACTCCTCTTCAGTCCTCTTTATTATTGTTACCAGACACTTAATCCTATTTATATGATCACTTTAACACTTAAGATGTTACTTTTACTATCTAGCTCAAGGGGATTTGAGATCCCATGGCAAGTTTTTAAACTGTACCCTTAGAAGTTAAATCCATAGGGGTGCATGCAGAACTATACAGGCTTTATAGTTTCTCTGTAGGACCTGAGAAGATAAAACCAGACACAGCTCTTTACAAGCCTGATTATCCTTAGCCATGTGGCATGGATAGTTGCATTATTTATAATTCCTTAAGCATGTAAGTTGGATGCATTGTATTAGTTACAATTCTGACACCTTAGTGTATCTGTATGTGTACCAAATAGGTTCCATTATTTTACCAAGCCTGGTGAGGGGTTCTAAAAAATTTTTCCTTCCATAGGCCGGCGCCACAGCTCACTAGGCTAATCCTCCGCCTTGCGGCACTGGCACACCGGGTTCTAGTCCTGGTCGGGGCGCCAGATTCTGTCCCGGTTGCCCTTCTTCCAGGCCAGCTCTCTGCTGTGGCCCGGGAGTGCAGTGGAGGATGGCCCAAGTGCTTGGGCCCTGCACCAGCATGGGAGACCAGGAGAGGCACCTGACTCTTGGCTTCAGATCAGCGCGGTGCACCGGCGCAGCACACCAGCCACAGCGGCCATTGAGGGGTGAACCAACGGAAAAGGAAGACCTGTCTCTGTTTCTCTCTCTCACTATCCACTCTGCCTGTCAAAAACTTTAAAAAAAATTGAAAATAAATAAATAAATAATTTTTTTCTTTTTTATCATTTTTGGTGCTGCTTCATAAAGCAAAACAAATAACTAAAATAAAAAATTAAAATAATAAAGACAAGCATTAAAGCTGTCAGTGTAAGCCAAAAGAAAGACCAGCATGGAAGCTGCCACCAGCATAAGCTAAAACTATAAAGACCAGCACAAAGTCCAAAATAATAACCTATAATTAAAAAATAATAATAAATAGTTACTCTATTAATCAGGCATGTAGCAAGCTATGGAGGCTGCCATCTTGGGGTGGAGTCTGTTGCCTGTCTTCTGGTAAGGGCAGAAGTTCCCATGAGGGGACTGTAATTTTTATTTTTATCTTCTGCCTACTTTGGATTTAATTTGTTCACCTATTTTCTTTTTTTAAGATTTATTTATTTATTTGAAAGGCAGAATGACAGTATGAAAAAGAGACAGACATCTTTCATTGGTTTACTTCCCAAATGACCACAATGACCAGGCCAAAGAGAAGCCAGGAACTCCATTCAGGTCTCCTAGGTGGGTGACAAAGGCCCAGACACTTAGGCCATCATCCACTGCATTCCCAGGCACATTAACAGGGAGCTGGCTTGAAAGCAGAGCAGCCAAGACTCAAACTAGCACTCCCGTGTGGGATGCTGGCATCACAAGCAGCAGCTTGACTCACTGTACCACAATGCCAGACCTCCTCATCTTTTTCTGATTTCCTAAGGTAGAAGCTTAGATGACTAAACTTTAGATATTTTAATGTATATATTCAGTGCTATAAATTTATGTACTGTTGTATCCTACACATTTTGATAAATTGTATTTTCATTTAGTTCAAAAAATTTTTAAATTTTTCTTGATATTTCCTCTTTGACCCACATGTTACTTAGAAGTATAAATGTATTATTTAATCACATATTTTGGAATTTTCTACCTACCTTTCTGTTATTGATTTTTAGTTTAATTCCATTGTAGCCTGAGAGAAGACTGTGATTTCTATTATTTTAAATTTGCTGTGGTGTATTTTATGGCCCAGAATGTCTGTTTTGGTGAATATTCAACATGAACTGGAGAATATGTATTATGATATTGTTGGATGAAATACTTGATAGATTTCAGTCATATCCCAGTTGTTGGTGATGCTATTAAATTCAATTATGTCTGTAGTGATTTTCTGTATGCTGAATGTGTTCATTTCTGATAGAAATGAACTATAATAATGGATTCAACTATTTTTCCTTGGATTTTTATCTGTGTTTATCTTGTGCATCACTTATTACTTTAAAAGAAAGAGCAAGACAGATACAGAGGGAGAGCTCTTCCATCTATCAGTCACTCCCCAAGTGCCAGCAACTGAATCTGGGCCAGGGCTGAATCCAGGAACTGGAAACACAATCCATGGCTCCTTTGTGGATAGCAGGAACCAAACACATAAGCCCTCACTGCTGCCTCCAAGCACCTCCATTGCCAGAAAATTGGGAATAGGAACCAGAACCAGAAACTGAACCCAGGTACTCCATTGTAGAATGTGGGCATCCCAAACAGCATCTTTGACACTAAGCCTTCCATAAAATTGATATTTTATGATTCATTTTCTCTCCTTTCTTACCATAATTTATAAATTTTTAAATTCTACTTGGTGATTACTCTGGGGTTTGCAATGTACACTTAAAATTAATCCACATTCACTTTCAAATTTTGATATTGTGTTGTTAAGTACAACCATGTTAAGAATTGATGTGTCTTCTTGAAGAATGAATCTCTTTATCAGTATGTAAACCTCTCACTTTCCCTGATGATTTTCCTTATTCTGAGCTCTGCTCTGTGATTAATATAGCTATTTCTGCCTTCTTTGGATTAATGTTAGTATGCTGTATATTTCACCACCCATCTAATTTTGATCTATTTGAATTTTTCAGTTTCTTGTAGATAAATATAATTGGGACTTGTTTATTGATATATTCTGAAAATCTGTCTCTATTTTAATTGATATTTTTAAACCACTGGAATTTAAAGTGATTGATACAATTGGATTAATGCCCACCATATTTGTTACTATTTCTGTTTGTTGTCCTTCTTTTTTCCTGTGTTTATTTTCTCCTCTTTTTCTGATTTTAATTGAGCATTTTATGACTCATTTTCTCTCCTTAATGTAATTTATAATTTTTAATTTCTACTTGGTGGTTACTCTGGGGTTTGCAATGTACACTTAAAATTAATCCAGATTCACTTTCAAATAACACTATGTTACTTCACAGGTAGCTTGATGCCTTATAATCCTAATTTTTTTTCATTCTTCATGTTATTACTAATCATTTCACTTATAGATAAACATATACAAGCACATATAATAAAATACATTATTGCCATTATTATTTTGAACAAAACTTTTACCAGTTACATCAATTAAGAATAAGAAAAGTAAAAGTTTTTACTTTATCTTCACTTACTTCTTCTCTGATATAATTCCTTTAGATGTAAGTTTCAGATTTGTATCATTTCCCTTCTATCTAAAGTACTTTAAACATTTCTTGCAAGGCAGGTCTACTGCCAACAAACTCTTTGAATTTGTTTTTATTTCTCCCTCGTATTTGAAGGATAATTTCACAAGAGTACAGAATCCTAGGTTATGGGTTTTTTTCTTCCCAATGTTTTAAATATTTCTCTCCACCTCATTTTGCTTGCATTATTTCTGAGGAGATGTTAGGTGTGCTTATTTTTATTTATTCTTCTATAAATGAGATGGGATTCTTTCCTCTGTCTTCCTTCAAGATGTT
The DNA here is from genome assembly GCF_051225735.1 of Oryctolagus cuniculus. Taxonomy (NCBI): domain Eukaryota; kingdom Metazoa; phylum Chordata; class Mammalia; order Lagomorpha; family Leporidae; genus Oryctolagus; species Oryctolagus cuniculus. Next base: position 132,704,443 of record NC_142873.1, read on the forward strand.
TTTGTTTACCTTTGATTTTCTGAGATTGCAAATGATGCACATAGGTGGAGGGGTTTTGGTATGTTTTCTGCCTCGTGTGCTCTGAGCTTCCTGGATCTGTAGTTCGGTGTCTGTCACTAACTGGGGAGATTCTCCGCCCTTTGCTTCAGTGCCTTTCTCTTTGTCTTCATCTGGTATTACCATCCTTCATATATTATACCTTTTGCAGCTGTCCCACGGTTCTTGGATATTATGATTTCTCTCTCAGTCTTTTTTTCTGTTTGAATTCGGAAAGTTTCTGTTGAGACATCTTCAAGCTCAGTAATGCTTTCCACAGCCATTTGTCACTCTACTAATGAGTCCTTCAGAGGCATTGCTTGTCTGTTAGTTCTTGGCCTCTAGTTTTCTTTTCTTAGATTCTTAGAATTTCCATCCTTCTGCTTACATTACCTGTCTGTTCTTGCATATTGCCTATTTTATCCATTAGATTGCTTAGCGTATTAGAACCATATTAAATGCCCAGTCTGATCTTTCCAACATCCCTGCCATATCTGAATCTGCCTCTGAGCCCCACTCTGTCTGCAGACGGTGCTTTTTGTCTTTGAGTATGCTTGTATTGCGTACTTTTTTTCTTGATAACTGGGCCTGATGCCCTAGATAAAAGGTCCGTATTACATAGGACTTTAGTGATGTGGTGGTAAGGCATGGGGAAGGAGAAGCATTCTGTAGTCCTGTAATGAGATCTCACTCCTTTAGTGAACCTACGCCCTCACGCTGTGTTCATGGTGCTCCTCAGGTTGGACAGGACAGCCAGAGTAGTACGGAGTGACATGTTTCCCTTCTCCCACGTGGAGCTCATCCCACACCCCTCTCCCAGAAATGGCTCTGAAAAATGCCCATTAGTTAGGATGTGATAAAATAGTCTTTCCTGAGGGAAGAAGACTTTGTTGAGAACAAAGTCCTCTGGTGTATTTCAGAGTGCTTCCTCTCACCTGCACTCCCCTCCTCTCCACTCTGACCACTGCCGAAAGCTCCAGGGGATTTTTCTCTGAATTTTATTGTGAGAACCTAGCTGAGCTCCTGGCGGTCAGACACAAAACTTGAGGACTCGCCCATGCCGTGACTGGGACATGGCAGTGTTTTCAACAAAGCCTCTAGCAGTTCACCCAGTACAGTGTAGGTTTCCTACCCCCTCCTGGGTCCCAGAGGTATTCCTGCTCCTCTGAGTTGTGATTCTCTCTGTTGTGTTTCTCCAGATGTGGGGTGCAGTGGTTTTCCCTAAGACCTTATCCTTCCATATGTAAAAAAAATTATTGATTTTTCATTTGTTCAGCTTCTACTTGTTAAGAATTGAGTAATGACTTTCAAGCTCCTTATGTGACAGAACCTTTCTCTGATTTTTTTTAACAACTCCCAATTTTGATTTCAGGGATGCAAGAGAAAATCAAAGCATAACAATATACAAAAATATGTTTATGACTTTAGCACCAGGAAGATTTTTAAAACAAGATGATAAGCATTAATTAGAGAGTATCAGTGTATTCTGCTATCTTAAAATTAAGGCAACTCATCTGTTCCTGATGGCATCAACTGGGGTGGCTTAATTGGGGCTAAGTATTGATCATTCATGTAGCTAGCAAAATTGGTGCTGGATATCATTAGTTCTCACAAAATCCTCTCCAAAAGATATCTTGGATTCCCTTATATCATGGATGCTGGGTTCCAAGAGCAGTTGTCCCAAGGAGCAGGAAGTGGAGTCTACCATTTCTGAAGACCTGAGCCCCAAACTTAGCATAGCATCATTTCCACCATACTCTAATGGTCCAGCACAGAGTCCAGATTCAAGAAGAGAATAGACCCCACTTCCTGATGAGAGGAGGGTCAAAGAATTATAGACCGTATTTTAAAACACATTAGTCTACTTTCTGGGCATTAATTACTTATATTGTTCCTTTTGTCCCTTTCTGCAAACTTAATTCTTCCCCCTCACAAGGTTTCTCATAAAAAAAAAAAAAAAAAAAAAAAAAAAAAAAAAAGTCTCATACCTTTACAGCATCAGGTTCAAGGACCAGGATCTCATCATCTAAATCAGGTCCAGGTGCACATAGGCCACTCAGATGTGCACCTCAGGTACACTCTTCTCCGTGTGTGATTTTTCTCTATCTGATGACCTGTGAACTAAAGAAACAAGTTGTGTGCTCACCACATTCACAACATACAGTTGTGGGATGGGCATAAGGTAACTTTTATAATTCCCATTCAAAAGGAAGGAAAATTGAGGCATGCAGTATTCACTGATTTGTAGAAATTCTGGAATGCACCTAGGCACATGTTGCCAACTCCTTAGTTAGGTCCACTGTTACTGCCTAGGAATTATTTTCTATGCATCTTAGTTTTCCCCTCTGTATCATCCTTTCTTTACCATGCGAAACTGAGATTGTCTTCTCAGTTTTCCTCCTGCCTGTGAAAGGTCAGGGATCTAAAGGATTTTTCCCATTTTGTACCATCTCTGTCCCTTTTAGTCCAAGCTGGCAAAGCTTCTGCCAGAATGATTCTCTTAGAAATTTGAGGAGTTTTCTTTGAATACTGTCAGAATCACTTCATCAAACAAATGGCACAACCAACCACAGATCTCTCAAAGATAAGCCCTTCTCTGCTTAGGGCCTCCTGTGCAGCTGCTCTGGGACAATACTCTTAAGATGCTTAAATTTCCTGTTATGGGCAAGCATCTGCGGGTCATTCCCTTAATATTCATAGAGACTTTCTGCACTAAACGAGTCTATGAAGCATAGTTTTAGATCTTTCTAACATCTTAAGAAAGGATTGTATTATCCCAATCTAGAGTTGATCTTTGGCCCTTACTTAATTTATAGTTGTTTGCCTTCTAGAGAGACTGGAAATGAGAAGCAATTTTATTTGTTAACTCTACAAATCCCAGGTGTATGTATGTGTACATTTTTGTGAGTTCATCTGCCCTCTTACATTTCGTTACATTCGATAAGAAGCACCCAGATGGCATTTTCATGATGCTGTCTGCAAACCTCCTCAGCTGTTTCCTTCAGTTCCTTAGGAACATTTCCTATTTCCGTGTTACTGCAGGCAACAATGCCATCAAATTCTCACATACTCTGTAGCAAGTATTCCCTGTCTCTGTCTTCCAGTAAGATTTCTTTACTTTTCTTTAAACCTTTGTTGACAGCCTCCTTAAGAACCTTCAGGCTTCCTTGAAAAAACTCTCCTGGAGACTCTCAGTTTTCACTCTCTCTGTGGCCCTCTATGCTTTTTTCTGCTAGCCTGTTCCAAAACCAGTGCCTGAGTTAGGCTTTTGTTACTGAAGCACCTATATGTGCTACTGGAATCTGTTCCAGTAATCTTTTGTATACAACAAACCATCATAAAACTTCATGGCCTGAATCACCAATATGGGCAAGGCTGCATGGAGACATGTCTCTGTTTCATGCAGTGTCAACTGAAGTGGCCTGACCAGGACTGGAGAATCCATTTCCACTGTGTTACTGACAAGTTGGTTTAGGCTGTGGTTTGTCTCCATGTGAACCTCTCCACGTGGTGGTTTTGCTTCCTTATGCACAGTAGTTGGGGTCCAAGAATGAATGAATGACCCAAACAAGAAGTGGAAGCTGCCAGTTTCTTAATCGACATACCTAGAATCTAACATAGTGTTGTTCTCTATCATTGTCTGCCTATTAGTCAAATGTGACAGAACAACAAGGAGGGATGGCAAAGAATTTCGGGGCCATGTTTTAAAACTGACAGACATTTAAAGGTTTTGTATTTCACTATTTTTTTAAAAAGACTATTTATTTATTTATTTGAGAGGTAGAGTTACAGACAGGGAGAGGGAGAGACAGAGAGAAAGGTCCTCCTTCCATTGGTTCGCTCCCCAAATGGCCACAATAGCCAGAGCCCTGCCGATCCAAAGCCAGGAGCCAGGTGCTTCCTCCCCATCTCCCACACAGGTACAGGGGCCGAAGCACTTGGGCCATCCTCTACTGCTTCCCCAGGCTACAGCCGAGAGCTGGATTGGAAGAGGAGCAGCTGGGATTAGAACCAGCACCCATATGGGATGCTGGTACCACAGTTGGAGGATTAACTTGTGCCACAGCTCCAGCCCCTATTTCACTATTTTTTTAATCATCACCCGACTGGCTGTATTTTTTCCTTTCTGTGCATTTCTATGCAAGGTAAAGTTTACATCAGTGGAAGGTCAAATATTAAGTATACAAAATGACAAGTTTAATAAATGTAAGCTCCTGCATAATTAAATGAAGATATTTCTGCCACCCCCCGGAGTTCTCTCATGCTTCCTCACAGTCAGTCTCTACTTCTTCATTTGTAGTCTACTTTTTATCACCAGAGATTAGATTTTCCTGTTCTTGAACTTAATGAAACTCACTGTGTGTACTTGTTTGTGTTTGGTTTATTTCACCTAAAATAATGTTTTTGACAATCAATGTGCTGTTGTGCCCTTTTTTACTCCCCAAAGGTACTTCTCTAAAAGGATATAACACAATTTATGTATCTGTTCACTTATTGGAGACATTTGGGCTGCTTCTAGTTTAAGGTTGTTATGACTAAACTTCTATAAACACTCATGTCTTTTCATAGATATTTGTTTTCACTTACTCCTCTTCTTTTTGAGTTCCTGAATTTTCAGTTATTTCAGTACAAGTGTCACATTACCAGACATGGAAATCCAGTTTCTAAATAGACCTCAGCCAATCCTTTTATTGGATCCACCATCACAGCAACCTCCAGACACTTCATCTGCTGGTGTTTACGCCTTTTATGAATTGCTTTCTTGGTTCTTCTAAGTCAGTTGCGATTTTTCTAATCTGCTTTCCAGCTTCCAAAATTTTTTTAAGTGTGTATATTTATTTAAGTGTGTGTAAGTTGCTGTGTTCTCTTACTCTGGCTCATCTCAGTGAGTTTTAGGAGAGAAGAAAGTTAAATGCATATATTCAGTGTCATTTACCCATTTCTTCTGTCTTGCTACTGTACCTTTCACTTCCTCCTCCCGACTATTTTCTATTTTATTCTCTCCATGTTGCTTCTCAGAATTATGAAGCTGGAGAGTCCGCAGAGGGCCTCTAGCTCAGCCTGCTCAGTTCACAGATGGTGACCCTGCCATCCATCAATAGCCCCCACAGCTACTACTATTATCTCGTTTGTCTTTAATAGCAAAAAAACTTGCCCTCCTATCCCTTCAGTCAGGGCCCCCCTGCAACAGTGCAAGAAAGGAAAGAACCCCTCTGGGCCGCAGATAAGGGGACAGAACGTCACTGCTGACCAGGCTGCCGGTGGGGCCTCTCCAGAGACCAGAGGAAAACTGTTCAGGGTGGGCCCACGCTGTCCTTCCCCTCCACAGTGCCAGGTGCAGGGTGCAGCCAGGCGAGTGCCCAGCTGTCTTGAGGTGAGAAACTACCCAAACAAGCAAATACGTAAATGGGACCTTCAGGCCTTTTTCATGGTTTTTATTTATTCCATTTCTTCCTACTTTTACTACTTTCTTTGGGCCCGAGGGCTGATTTGGAAGATAAGTAAATAGATTCTAAGACTTCGAAGAGAAAACAAGGAAAGTGGCCAGCAGTGTGACCATTTCACTTCCAAAGGGTAACACACATACACACATGCACACACCCACACCCATACACACACTTTACTGCTATTGCCATGACTCCATAGATCCGTTAACATACGAAGTGGTAAGTATGAAGAGCATGCGAAGTAACCAAGCACAGAAAATTCAAGTCCAGACATCTGGGAAATTGTTTAATTTTATTTTCAGTGCACACACGACAAAATGCAAATTCTGCCTTACCCTTTGGTCTGGGTTGTTCTCCCAGCAGACTGGATTCCCAGTGCCTTTGGTCAGTCATGCAGTTTGGGCTGGCAGCATCAGGGCGTACAGCCTTTTCTGGTAGCTCCAGCCCCTGCATGTCCCACCGGGTCTCACCAGCTCAGCTGCTGGAAATCCTGCTGGGGACCAAGGTACAGGGTGTAAACCATGGAAGAGAACACTGGAGGTCTTCAAGGTTCTTTGACGCTTTGTCTTCTGCAGTTTGTATCTACTTGAACAAGAACGGCAGCACAGGCCCCCACTTAGATAAGAAGAAGGTCCAGCAGCTCCCTGACCATTTTGGGCCTGCCCGTGCCTCGGTGGTGCTGCAGCAGGCTGTCCAGGCTTGCATTGACTGTGCTCATCACCAGAAAACTGTCTTCAGCTTCCTCAAACAAGGCCATGGTGGCGAAGTTATCTCAGGTAAGCACTCCTAGGCTGGTGTGGCCGCTAGCCAGAGAGGCAGGCCTTCTTCACCTGATTTCTGAGAGGGTGTTGTGGTTCCTACAGGAAACCTGTAGTCTCTGGGGAAACATGAAGGTATTCTGTTCCTCAAAAGGTCCTCTGCCAAGAAGAACACCCAAGAAGAATACATCGGACTCTGTTTAAGCCTCAAAACAGAGTTCTCTCTCCTACTGTCTTCCCGCTTAACTTCTCCCAAACAGAAAATAAATAAGTATATTGCTTTAAGACTTTCCAGAAGAAATAATCCAGAGGGGCAGTGTTACGGCAGAAAGACAGTTTTTCCATCCTGGCTTCTGTTAACTGCTAAACTCTTTTGTCATTCCTTTGACTCCTTAGCTACGCAGTCCTCTGCCAAGCCCAATATAAGGGAGCTGAATCCCTTGCAGGAATCCCTTGTAGGGCAGAGTAGGAAGGGTCATGCCTCTTCCTTCCCTGCTGTGAGATTTTGATTCAATAGCACCATGGTTTATGCTCTCACTTAAGATATTTATTTTTTCTGCTGAGCTTTGCCTCTGTTTCAGTTTTCCTAAGTCCACACCCCTATTTCTTACCCACAAAACCTACGGAGACAACCTAGAGCCTTTCAGTAATGCTATCCCATAATTCTCCACTCCCATTCCTAACGAGTTTCAATAACCAGCTTCAGGAAACCCAGCTGAGATGAGAAGCCCTATAAATTACCAAGCCATATTCTTTTAGCAAACATTTCTTGAACCTTTACCACATGTCAGAGACTATTGCCAAACAATGGCCAGGAGTGGAGAGAGTACTTCAGAAAGTGTGTGAAAAAGGAATTAAAAGAGAAGTTTGTTTTGGTGCCCAAATAAATCTATGCATAACTTTTTCAAAATATTAATTTCCCATGAATACCCCCCATATGCATGGATTTCAAATTTTTTTGCCCCAAAATAAATTTAACTCCATTTTGCATGAAATTTTGAAGTACTCTGGTGGATGATAGGCCCAGGTCTGAAACAGCTAACCATGAGAAGCGTTATAATAGAGAAATATGTGAGAGCCAAGACAAGGGAATGCTTGGCTATGGGGAGGAGGGGCGATAGGGAAGAAATCACCACAGAAGAGTGGGAACTGCCTGGGAGATGAGGCCCCGTGTCCTTGAGGCCCACTTCCTCCCTATCTGTCCTCTGCTTGGCTTCGGTGCAGCAGTCTGCAGGGGACCTCTCGGTTCCTTCCTCTTTCACTCTATCACATGTACCTTCTCTAGGGTTCTTCCCCTGCCCCAAAATTGGCTCCCTAGAGTAACCAAGCTCCCAAACTCCCATTTAATGGTGCTGTCTTTAGAGGCAAATATGCAGGCCTTCCTTTAAAAATCATGCTGATACATTAGGGTAGTTATAATCTACATAATTTCATGATACATCTCCAAATAACTAGAAGAGTAAAAAAAAAAAAAGCGAATGTATAAGGAGATGGAATTGATAATTACTGATTTGGGGCCACCAGCATCCTATACGAGCGCTAGTTCGTGTCCTGGCCTCTCCATTTCCGATCCAGCTCCCTGCTGCTGCCTGGGACAGCAGCAGAAGATGGCCCAAGTAGTTGGGCCCCTGTACCCATGTGGGAGACCCGAAGGAAGCTCCTGGTTCTTGGCACCAGATCGGCCCAGCTCTGGCCATTGGGGCAAGCAAATGGAAGACTTTTTTGTCTCTCTCTCTGTCTCTCTCTCTGTCTCTCTCTCTCTCTCTCTGTCTCTTTCTCTATATGTAACTCTGCCCCTCAGATAAATAAATATTTTTTAAAATTACCCTGATTTGACCATTATGAATTGTATGCATGTACCAAACTATCATATTCTAACTCATAAATATGTACAAATATTATGGGTCAATTTTTTAAAATGTTTCTGTTTATTTGAAAGGCAGAGAGACAGAGACAGACAGACATATACCTCTCATCTGCTTTTTCACTTCATAAATGTTTGCAATAGCTGAGACTGGGAACCAAGAGCTGGTACCTCAGCCTGGTGTGCCCTGTATGTGGCTGGGACCTAACTCCCTTGAGCCATCACCTGCTGCCTTGCTAGGGCACACATTGGCAGGAATCTGGAATCTGAAGCCGAGCAAGGACTCAAACTCAGGTGCTCTGATATGAGATGCAGACATCCGTAGTGGGATCTTAACTACTGTGCCATATGCTTGTCCCTCAAATAAAAATTTAAAGAAAAAATATGTTGATGTTTTAATAGGAAGGGAGAGTAAAATCAAGCCAAGCATGAAACAGTTCCAAATGTTCCCAAAATTCCCAAACCCTTAAATAGATTGAAATTTGTGTACATAAACTATTGCTGGCAATGGTTCTAGTCTCCTCTCTGTCCAACTTCTCAGTTCTTAGGCAGTGCTTGTGAAAATAGCACCCTAAGTGAACAGATTTCCTGGAGGAGGCCTAGCCAAGTGATGGAGCAAATAGAATCATGTTCACAGTTGTTTTCACAGGTTGAGTGAAATCTTTCCAGAGCCCCAGGGTGCAATAGGCCTGGCCTGGCCACTCCCATTATTGCGAGCCCTTTTGAGTTGGAGGCAAAAATCAAAGCCCTGGAGGGAGGGAGGGAGGTGAGGGGAGGCAGGGAGGAAGGCCGCACAGATTACCTTTGTGTAACCAGGTGAGCCTCAGGCAAGCAGTAGGCAGGGCCCCTCCCGCCCCGCTGCACACCGCACTGCACTGCCGGCTGACGTGCCTGGCCCTGTTTACTTAACTCCACAGCCGTGTTTGACCGAGAGCAGCATACTCTCAATCTTCCAGCAGTCAACAGCATCACCTACGTCCTCCGCTTCCTGGAGAAACTCTGCCACAACCTTCGTAGTGACAATCTGTTTGGCAACCAGCCCTTTACACAGACTCATTTGTCACTCACTGCCACAGAATACAGCCATAGCCACGACAGGTACCTACCAGGTAGGAGTTGGGATGGGGCCTGGGCTGATGGGGTGGGGCGGGGGAGGGGCGGGCGGCGAGGCTAGCAGCAGCAGCAGCAGCAGCAGCGGCTGTGAAAGTCCAGGGCCCAGCTGAACCTGCCTGGGCTGAACCCGCCTGCCTAGCGCTTCCTGTTGGAACTTTGGTTTTTGGTTCCTTACTTTGGCCCTTGGCCCAATCTAGGACTTTTCAGTCTCCACTCACTTTTACTCTCTCTTCAGGATTTTGTCTTCCATCTCTGTGATCACCTTTCTTTCCTCTGGACCCTTATTCCTTGAAAAAAAAAGTGGTTCATGATTTGCCTTCCGAGCTCCAAACTGCGTGTGGAAACACTGTGAAGTCACAGAACTCTCAGTGTGGATCTGGCGGCAAAAGCCTAACATAGATGGCTCTTGCCAGCAGAAAGAATTATTCTCAGGCAACTGATTGAGAAATTTGCTCCCTGGTGATTGGCCATCCATTCTTTCCTTTGGCACATGGCCCTAACTCTTGCAGTACTGCCAGTCTGGCAAGTCAGTTCAAGTTCCTGCTGTTTCTGACTTGGCTGGAAAATAACTTTCTTAGTTAACATACCAGACCCACAAGGGGAAAGCGATGCCATGTGTCCCGGATCAATGACTAAGCACTTCCCGGAGAGGTTAAAGAGTAAACTGAGCTCAGCATCTCTAATCTGGGGCCCACCACCCAGAAATACAGGGAATGAAGGAAAGCTCAGCCCAAAATGTACCAAGGTAGGTTATTCAAAGAGGGAGGATAGGGGGCCAGCACTGTGATGTAGCAGGTAAAGCTACCACCTGTAGTACCGGCATCCCATATGGGCACCGGTTCAAGTCCTGGTTTCTCCACTTCCAGTACAGCTCTCTGCTATGGCCTAGGAAAGCAGTAGAAGATGGCCCAAGTCCTTGGACCCTGCACCTGCGTGGGAGACCTGGAAGAAGCTCCTGGCTCCTGGCTTCAGATCGGCTCAGTTCCGGCCATTGAGGCCATTTGGGGAGTGAACCAGCAGATGGAAGATCTCTCTCTCTCTCTCTCTCTCTCTCTCTTGCTCTCACTCTCGCTCTCTCTCTCGCTCTGCCTTTCTGTAACTTTGACTTTCAAGTAAATACGTAAATCTTTTAAAAAATTTAAAAAGAAAGAGGGAGGAGAGGTCCTTTAAGAGTCCTGTGGAGTGTGTCCTGTGCAGAGAGGTTGGGGGCAGGGAGGAAAGGGGAGGGTGCAGGAGGATGGGGAGGAAGAAAGGTGTGCCCTCTGACCTTCTACATAAGTCTTATCCCACACTGCCTGCCATGTTATGTTTTCATCATAGTTTTAACAGAATTACTTCCAATAATAGTGCCACTTCTGAGAATGTGCTCAGGGAAGCAACTACTTGCCTAGTCCTCTTCTCTCCTGTCCCCATCTATACATCTACATCCTAATGAGTATTGCTCATGTGACTTTCATTTTTTTTTTATTTGACAAATAGAGTTAGACAGTGAGAGAGAGAGAGACAGAGAGAAAGGTCCTCCCTCCGTTTATTCAACCCCCAAATGGCTGCCACGGCCGGAGCTACGCCGATCCGAAGCCAGGAGCCAGGTGCTTCTGGTCTCCCACGCGGGTGCAGGCACCCAAGTTCTTGGGCCATCCTCCCCTGCCCTCCTGGGCCACAGCAGAGAGCTGGACTGGAAGAGGAGCAACTGGGACTAGAACCCGGCACCCAAATGGGATGCCGGCAGCACAGGCGGAAGATTAACCAAGTGAGCCACAGTGCCGGCCCCACTCATGAGACTTTCAAGCAGGGCAGAGACACCTGAATTCTAAATATTCCTCATGGGGACCAGAATGAATAGTGAGAACTTCTCACCTAACCTGCTTTCAATTGCTTTCTTTCAGCATCAGAGCCTCTGAAAATAGAAAGTAACATTCTTACTTGCAGGTAGAATGTTGTGTGGGGGCCTTTCTTGACTGAGTATGGTAGAGTCAATACAAAAGCAAGGTGTTAAATATTCCTAGCTACTGGCATGCAGGAACATTCGTCTGCATTTCATTAGTGAAAGTTGGGCCTGCCCCGGATTCTGAAAGAATGGATACACAAGAAGAGGCAGCAGGTTCATGACTGTAGCTGCTAGTATAAAGAGATATTTCTTAAAGAATTCTTAAATAGGATATAAGAACTAGAGAATAAGAGAGTATCTCAAAAATTTGTGAAAAAAATTGAATTAAAAGATATTAGTTTGGTACAAAAATTTTGAAATCTATACATATGAGGAATCTCCAGGAATGTTCATGGAAAATGCATATTATGAAAATTTATGCATGGGTTTTACACTAAATAGTTTTACACTAAAATAAACTTTATAATAAAATGTTTAATTTTTTAAAATTTATTTTCATTGGAGCTGGCATTGTGGCATAGCAGGTTAAGCCACCACCTGTGACTGTGTTGTCCCACATGGACACTGGTTGAAGTCCTTGCTGCTCTTCTTCCAGTCCGGCTCCCTGCTACCCCATGCAGGGGAAAGCTTGATTGTAAACATTGACTTCTTGAATGTCAAAGATGGAAAGTGTATTGTCCTACCAGACTCACTCAGGGCACCATTTGATCAGATAAGATAAGGATTTCCCAAAGCATCAGGCATGATGCCTCATTTTGTCCAGTATATCTCATTAGGATAAGATTAGTGATCTAGTGACCTGGTCTACTTCAGGTGTCCTCAGTCCCAATGTTCACACCCCACAACTCAGGATCCAGATCTCAGCGTTCTTAAAATTGCTGAAAAGAGGAGATACACAGTGGTTTTCACCAGCATCTGCTGAGCCCCTGGCTTTGTCATCAGAATTGTTCTTCACGTGAGGCAGGCAGGACTATACCCATCTTAGCTGAGTAAAACAAGGGCTAGCAAAGGGAGAGTACCGCACTACAAAACTCAGATTAAATCTTTTTCTTGAACTGTCACAGAGAGGTTAGGTTTGCCATTCTAACTCTGAATAAAAAAACAAAATAATAGTTCTGCATATTCATAAAGCCCATCTATTCAATTTTCTCATTTGGTGTTCCTAGCCTGGCAGGGGATAATTTTTCCTTATTTTACAGATGAGGAAACTGGTGTTCAGAGAATCACTGGTATTTCAAAGATCACATAGCTCGTGAAAGACAAGAGCCCAAGTACTGAGCCAAGGTTTCCTGCTTTGGGGGTTGAGTTCCTAGTCATGTCTCAAAGGGGGACACTGCTACTGTCATCTTGCCTAGAAAACAAAAACCCAAAATTTCAGCTATGGAAAGGGGATGGGGTAAGGCTTAGGTATTTTGGAGCCTCAGAGACTTCTCCTTTCAGAACTACTCCTAGGAATGGGCTCAATGATTAACCTCCCTGGGACAAATATTAATGACTTGAAGCCCACACAAATATTAAGAAGGAGCTTTGAAATCCTAGACCATCTTGCCACTGACATCCCATGTGCCAAACATTGTTCTTGGGCTGGTGTGCATTGGAGGCCCTGAGAGAATCCCAAGCATTATCTAAATACCTGATCTTTAAGGAAAACCACAGAGGATGGTGCTAAGGGCCGCTAACCGAGACACCCCCCACAAGCAAGGATTGCTGTGTCTGGGGAGCTGACTTGGTTTGGGTTAGATCCAATCCTGAGAGGGAGTCTGCCTCAGATTCCAGAGCGCAGTGATGCGGCACTGCTGCCTGGTGTGCTGTGGACTAGATGCAGAAGCATCAGGGTGAGATTCCCTTCATCATGTCACAGACATTCTCTTAGTAAGTTCACAGGTCCTTTGGAAGAAATGGACTTGCCGTGTTTTAGATGAGGACCCTGAAGTTGTGACAGAAACACTGCTGAGTTGCAGGGCCAAATTCTAAGCTTGATTCTGATCTCCCAAGCTCTTACCACTGCACACTCCCATCTTCCTTGGAATGCTTTTGTCAAACAGGGAAAATACAAAAGGAGAGCAGGAAGGTAGCAACAGATCCTTTGTAGACAGGCCTTTAGCCAGGGACCAAGAAGCAGATCTGAGCTGTCCTGCTGGCCAAGCAGATGGTCAGCTTCTAACACACCCTCATCTGAGCAAGCGTGTCTCTTCAGCACCTGTTCCCTGCCCTAGCAGTCTCTTCCATCCTAGAATAGCTTCCTTTCTTTCTTTCTTTTCTTTTTTTTTTTTTTTTAAGATTTTCCTTGTCCAGAAAAAGCATAAGACATGCAGATAAGTAAGACCATCTAGTCTAAGAGGAAGAGTCTCTAAGGAGACCCAAGTGCAGAGACTGGCATCAAGCTTGACTGAGGTCACCACCTGAGAGCAGACCCACGACCAGTACTCAGGCCTCCTGATGACAAGCCATGTCTTTTGTTTTCTTGCTGCATGCCCCACTCAAACAGGTACCTGGGAGCCAGCACCCTGGTGGTCCCTCCACAAATAGTCCCTGCTCTAACCCTGGTTTTATTATTTTCTAGGTGAAACCTTTGTCCTGGGAAACAATCTGGCCCGGTCCTTGGAGCCATACTCAGACTCAATGGACTCTGCCCTGAATCCCACCAGCCTTGTCAGCACCTCCCAAACTCTACGAACTCCTGGGTACCGGCCCTTGCTTCCCTCCTGTGGCTTCCCATCCAGCACTGCCTTAGCCATGCGCAGGTTGTGCTCCAGGGGTAAGCTGGCCAGAGTTCTGGGACCCCCTTTTGCTTTCTTTTCCTTTCTTCCTGAGCTCTGGGAGGCCAGAGAGAGCTAAGTACTTTTGCCTCCTGTCTGGGGGTGACACTGGAGGCTGGTCTTACTGTTGTGCTTGGTCAAGCACCTGAGAAGTAATTGGAGCTCTGAGATTGGCTTGAGAATGGCAGGAACTAAAAGCCAAAGACCTAGAGCCAAAAGGGACAAGGAAGGACTCATTCCTTGATCCCTTAGCCATTTATGTGAACACCATCTGTATTTAGCATGGAAAGGCAGAAATCAATCACTGTTTGTCCTTGGTCTTATAGAGAAGACAAACACTTAAACATTGTAAAACAATTTCTTGAGTACAGTAACAGAGTTGCGCTGCAGGTAGTATGAAAACGGCAAGAATGGACACCTACCCATAAGCTTGGTGTTCAAAGGAAGCTTCCTTGGGTGACCATATCAGGGCTGTTTCCAGAAAAAAGGAGGACTTTCCAGAAAAAGGAGTAACATGAGCAAAGGCAAAGGGATACAATGGATGAGGGCACTTCAAAAAGTTCATGGAAAATGGAGTTAAAAGGTAATTTTATTGTGTTGCAAGGATATTTTGAAAACCATGCATCGTTTTTTTTTATAATATGTACTTTTATTTACTTTTTGAAGACCCCTGGAATGCATGGATTTCAACTTTTTTTACACCAGAATAAACTCATCTTTAGTTCCATTTTCCACAAACTTTCTGAAGTATGCTTGTAATACAGATGGTACAAGGAATTGCATGCAGTTTGGTATTTCTAAAACGTAAAACACAACACTGGAACTGCATAAAGAAAAGCTGGGGCTGGTCAGGACTTACAGAAGACCTTGAATGCCGTGCTGAAGAGTTTGAAGTTGATCTTACAAGCCATGTGAAGCTACTGAAGGCTTTTCATTAGAGGTGGAACATCATCAGCTTGTGTTTGGACTAGACCGTTGAACACTATGTTCAGCATGAATTTTGGGAGGAATAAGAATAGAGAGACCAGTTAGGAGGTCACTAGAGTAGGCCAGACCAGTAGTCTGACCAGTAGTCAAAAGGCCTGGACTAGGGCATTGACAGTCTGAAGACTAAAGAAGGTATTTGAAAACTTCACAAAGTAAATTTGGTTAGTTGAGGATGCTGAGGAAGAAGGGAATGGGGAATGTCTCTTGACGTTTCTAGACGTGGTAGCTGAACAGATGGTGGTGCCAGTCACTGAGAGAGGGAACGAAGCATAGAAGAGAAGGAAAAGGAAGGAGCTACTAGGTCATCTCAAACCAGCAGGCAACAGTTAGGCAGGTCTAATTCTTAGGAAGGAATACTAAACCAAAGTTAACTATAGTAGAATATAGATAGTAATTGAAACGATAAGGTGAGTGAAACCCATCTTCCAGAAGTTTGCATACAGTGAAACAAAAAGTTGACCAGATGTGGAATTCTCAGGACCAAAGTCCTGAGTTCCAGAAGTGGGAACGGGAAGACCTGCCTACCAAAGAGAAAAAGGAACACTCAAAGAGAGGGGACACCGAAGAATTTGATATTATGGTGGCCAGCACAGCACAACAAAGTTTCAGGAAAATAGGGAGTGAAAAATATCTGTTGCATGTGGTTCTTAGTGGTGATTTTAGGAACAGTGACTTCAGGAGCGGTGAGAGCAGATTGCAGAGGGTGAAGGTACTAGGGGGTATTTGAGGGGAATAAATGGTAGTAAGTCAAAGAAGATCTTTTAGCAGGAACACTTGGGCTTGTTTTTCAGCAGACAACATGAGCCTTCCAAGAAGAAAACATTAAGGATATATGAAGGGGAGAAAATAAGGCCTCGGTTGAGGTTGGTAGGAAGGAATAGGGATGGAGGTCCTAAATAAATGGATCAGTGTGAAGCCAGAGGAGGCACGCCTTTTCTGAGCAGGTAGGGAAGATTGGTCGACTCCACTGGTGGGTAGAGAGGGCTGAATGGCAGAGAATTTAGGAGTGCTGAAATATTGGACTAGGCATAAAGAAGGTGGAGAAGATGGATCAGTGGGAAGGGAATAGTTTATGGGAAACATTAGGAATCCAGCTAAAAGATAAGTTTGCCAACTTACAAAAGCTATGATTTTCTTCTGTGGTTCTTAGTAACCTAGATATGGGATGAGAAAAGACAGTTTGAGAACTAAGGTTTTTTGCTAAGTTAGAAAGGCAAGTGAGGAAGGAAGTGAGAGAGTATGCAAATACACCAGTGGAGCTGTGGGAAGGTAATTTAAGTCACCAACCTCTAGAGCTGGAGGACAGGAAGAGAAGCAGGGTCGGGGAGATGGCAAGTCTGATAGCTGCAGAACGCAGTGATGTCATGGGTGTAGTGAACGTGAGTCCCAAGAGAATTGGAAAGATGGGGTGTTGGGGTCAGAGATTAGAATATTTTAACTCTGAAGTGGATTTATTCCTAGTGGTAACAGGACCCAACAGACAGTGGCCTTGGCAGTAGATAAATGAGGTCAAGTGGAGGTGGTAGTTCAACGGATTGCCTCCAAAGGTTATGGCAGGAATTAGGCTAGAGCAGAAGATAATGAGCTGAGTACCAAAAAGTCTTCTGTTAACCAGGGATAGAAACCTCAGGATCTCTAGACAGCAATGACTAGGAAGAACAGATGGTTGGGTACCTGTTTGGCCTCTGAAAAATATGGGCTTTCATGAGAGAATCGTCTAGAAGCAGCAGGGGGGCATTAGGGGAATGCTGCTTCCATACTCCCAGTTTGTCCTCCCTAGCCCAGGGATGTGGGGATATGAAAGAATAAGAGGACTCCATTAGCAAGGCTTGCAATGAAAAGAGGAGCGAGCGCTTTCATGAAGACTGAAGCTTGTGGTGCCCCTACCCTGCCCTAACCCCAGGAAGGCCGCAAAATGGAGTACAAAACTCTCAAGTAGAGGCAGAGGGGAGAGCTGATTCTAGCCTCAGCCCCTGCCTTGAAGTATGGGTAAGTCATCTCACCCCCAGGTCTTCCTCACATGCAGATGTTCCTGATGGGCAAAATGGAAATGCTAATACCAACCTGGTCTTTCCACAGGAGTGTTAAAACGATCAAATGAAAGAAGGGATATGGAACCATTTTGGAAGTTAAATCATTCCCCAGGTATGAGGGAAGTTACTGTGATTGTGATCTTCCCCAGACCCTGTTTCTGCTGGGAATGCTTCAGGAGAGGCTGCCCCCATAGCACTGGCCTCCAATGGCACTGCTGTCCCCTATGCCTCTCCGCCCTTCCTCTGGGGCTCCTGGGTCCGGCATGTCGTGGTCCAAATCGGCTTTTGACGATTCCAAAAGGCTACGAGAGGATTCTACCACAAGCCAAGCCCATCTCCTGTTGTGTTTCATTAATCCAGGATGATTAGGCATGGGTTTGTTAGTCCGGTCTCTGCAGATGTACGTCACTTGCCATAGTCATTCTCAGTCTGAGCCAGCTGTCCTTGCTGGAAGAGCCGCTGCCAGCTGGGGACACTGGGATGGGCAACCCTGGGACAGGAATGGGGCAGAGAGAGTGTTAACTCGTCTCCTCCCTAGCTGTGTGGTCTCAGGCAAGTCACTTACTCCCTATGGGCCTTGGTTCCCTCCTCTCTAAAGACAGTGATAATACCTCCTTCAAAGGCTGTTTTAAGGTCAAAGGAGTTGACATTGGTGGGGTTCTTTATAGAATCCCATTCATATATCAGACCACTTCTCACCTCTACCACCCCGTGCATGCCACATTGGTCTCTTGCATGAATTACTGATACAGCTTCTTTTTTCAACTGCTCTGCCTTGCTTCTCTCCTTGCCCTGCTGAAATTTCTTGTTGGTACAGACTGTGAGAATGATCCTTGTGTCTGTTTCAATCAGAGAACCAGTGGTTTCAGTGGCGTACACGGTCTGTTTTCTGTACTACCATGTCCCTCCTTGCCCTCAGCACACGTATCCACGCCTCCTGGATGTTATTTCTCAGCACTTTCTCGTTGCACTCTAACACACTGACCTTCCTGTTAAATCTCCAACGTCTGCTTCAAGGTGTTAGCTCAGATTCATCATTTCGGAGATGTCTCTCCTACCACCGTAAAAATTAACAACTTCCACCACCTGAACTCATGGAATTTATATTCTCACAGGAGGAGGCTGACAGACACACACACAGACACTTAAGAGCATTAGAAATGTGGCGTGTCTTAGTCCCTTTGAGTGGCTGGGACATAGACATTCATTTCTCACAGTTCTGGAGACTGGGAAGTCCAAGATGCAGGTGCCACCCAATTTGGTGTCTGGTGAGGGCTGTTTGCCTACTTACGCTGTCTCCTCCCTGTAGCCTCATGTGGCCAGAGAGACGAGAGACCTCACGCAGGCCTGTTGTACACATACTCATCGTGTTTATGAAGGGTCTGCCAAAGCTCCAACCTCTTAATGTCATTACAATAGAGGTTGATTTCAATGTGTGAATTTTACAGTGACACAAACACTCAGCCAATAGAGTATGTAGATAAGGATATTTTAAGAAGTTCATGGAAAGTGGAATTAAAAGATGTGTGGGTGCAAAAAAAATTGAAATTCATGCGTAGTTTTCAATGATATGCATTTTCCATGAACTTGTTTTTAAAGATTTATTTATTTATTTTGAAAGGTAGAGTTACAGAGAGGGAGAAAGTTAGAGAAATCTTCCATCCACTGGTTCACTCGCCAAATGGCTGCAATGGCCGGGGCTGGACCAGGCTAAAGCCAGGAGCCGAGAGCTTCCTCCAGGTCTCCCATATGGGTGCAAGGGCCCAAGGACTTGGGGCATCTTCTGCTGCTTTCCCAAGCACAATAGCAGGGAGCTGGATTGGAAGTAGAGTAGCCAGGACTTGAACTGGTGCCTATATGGGATGCCAGCACTGCAGGCCTTGAGGTTTAAGCTGCTGGGCCACAGCTCCAGCCCCTCCATGAGCTTTTTAAAGTCTCATGTGCATGGATTTCAGTATATTTAAGCCAAAATAAATATTTCTTTTTTTAATAAGCTAATTCTTTTTTTAAGATTTATTTATTTATTTGAAAGGCAAAGTGAGAGAGAGAGAGGGAGAGACAGAGAGATCTTCAGTCCCCTGGTTTACTCCCTAGATGAATGCAGCAGCCAGAAGGGGCCAGTCCGAAGCCGGAGCCAGGAGCCTCTTCCAGGTCTCCCACATGGGTGCAGGGGCCCAAGGACTTGGGCTGTCCTTTGCTGCTTGCACATTAGTAGGGAGCTACAGTGGAAGTAGAGTATCCAAAATTCAAACCCCTGCCCATATGGGATGCCTGTGCCACAAGTGGTGGCTTTACCCACTATACCACAACGCTGGCTAGCAGACATTCATTTTAATCTCATTTTTCCCAAACTTTTTGAAGTACCTATGTGTATATTTACCTATTTAAACTATTCTCTATATGAGTATGAATGTGTACATATTTATATGAATCCAAGTCCCTGATCAGAGCAGTTGCCTAAGAAGGTGCAAGAAGGACTCATTCATGCATATGCTGTCTGCCAGAATCCTCTCTGTGCTCTCTGGTGTCCCTGTGGTTGGTCTCTGTCTCAGCATTTCAGTGTGCTTTTAGGGCAGAAGTGGTTGGCTCACAGAGTCCTTCCAACTCCCTGTCTCCTGACACCTCTAAAAAGCTATTGAGGTTTCTGTGGCTCTAATGAATCCTGCTTGTTCTAGCATACGTCACCCTGGTCTGGTCAGTGGCCAACTACAAGCCTAAAAGACAGTTTTCTAGAATTGCCAGGCAAAGTATGCTTTGCCTCATAGACCTGGGACTCCGAATGAGGGAAATTGGAGGATCGTTAAAGATTAGGTCTCTCTGCCTTCACGGATGTGCGTTAGCTCTGCCACTTGGTGGCTGTGCCAGACGTCTCTGAGTCCTGAGGACATAGACGTGAGCAAAGCAAGGCCCTGCCTCAGTAGACACAGTCTGGTAGGAGAGAAATACACAAGGAACTGTCAGGTGTGACTGCTCAGTGATTTAACAGATGTGTTTGAA
Source organism: Oryctolagus cuniculus (assembly GCF_051225735.1). NCBI lineage: Eukaryota > Metazoa > Chordata > Mammalia > Lagomorpha > Leporidae > Oryctolagus > Oryctolagus cuniculus. The sequence goes on from NC_142873.1 coordinate 132,724,325, forward strand.
AATCTGCTGTAGCAGACTGGACTCTCTTCTGTGTGTTGGAGACATAGCAGAGAGCAATACAGCTTATATTCTGTGAGGAGGATAGGCGATAAACATACAATAAATAGAATGCATAAAACTACTCTAGGTAGATACATGTGTAGGGGATAAAACCGGGGGTTACTGGTTTGAGAGTGACTGTTGGGAAATTGACTAGTTGTACTAGGATATCAGTGAAGGCTTCCTTGAGGAATCAGTATTTGAGATCAGTCCCAGAAGTTGAAAACAAATTAGTCATGAAAAAACCTGGAAAAAGAACATTCCAGATAAGCCAAAGAGTAAAAGTTTGGCTTATTCGAGAATCGGAGAGAAGTCTAGAGTGCTGAAGTGCAGGTGAGAGGAGGGTGGGCTACAGGGAAACAGGTGAGTGGAACGCGAAATGAAGCCCAGGGTAGGAGGGGCCGGGAGGGGGGGGGGTGCCGAGGAGGCCATGAGAAGGAGCTCAGGTTCCATTTCACATGCAGTGGAAGGCCTCACATTGAGGTTTTCAGTGAGGATTGACCTGATTCAATCTGGTTTGTAAAGGTTCCTTTGGCTGCTTTATGGAGGATAGATTACTAGAATGTTACAATCGGGAAACTGCAGAATGAACTGGAACCAAGAGATAACACCCAGTGCCTTGTGAGATCAATATTAGACCGAAAACTTCTCATAAAAGAGCTTGTCCTTGAAGTCAGGACTGGCTTAGTGAGGTTTGAGTTTGCCAGAAGAAAAGGAAAAAGTGGAGGGACAGAGTGAGGCACATTCCAGGCAGGGGGATTACAGCATGCAAGAGGTCAGAATAACCAGGTGATGGTCAAAATCGAGATCCCAGACCCCAGAGGGGAAATGGGAAGAGCTTTGTTTGAGCCCCAAGTGAGATAAAAATCTGAGCAATAAGTTAGCATTGAGATTCCTGGCAACCAAGGCAAAAACTTGTCCTCTGCCTTAGTGCATCAGGTGGTAGTGCTGTCACCTGTTCTCCAGGCCACGGAAGAGGACCAGGGCACTACCTACCACTTCTTCTTTCTTCCCCAGTTCCAAAGAATTTGGTTCTAATCTTGCCCATCTACCAGGATCTCTACAAATGGTCCCCAGAGCCAAGGCAAGGGCAGCCTCATCACCAGCCCCCACTGAACCCAAATAGTCCACCTCAGTGTCCGCCTGCATCTCAGGTCCAGGCTGCATCACAGCCTCGGTGCAAAATTCCTTAGGACCATTTCCAAAAATTAGATCTACCTTTGGAAAACGAAGATTGGACTTGCCCATTGTGGAAAACCTAGGCTGCTCCAGTTCCCCTGCTAGGCCCTGCCACTGTCATATGCGTCACCTGGGAGACCACTGAGATGTGCCAAGAGCACGGTAGGGGGTTACGAACCAGTCCCCACCCGTCACAGTAGGCACCCTCCTGTCCCGCAGGGTCGGACCGATACCTGGAAAGCCGGGATGCTGCTCGACCCAGTGGCCGGGACCCCTCCTCATGGACAGTGGAGGACGTGATGCAGTTTGTCCGGGAAGCTGACCCTCAGCTTGGACCCCACGCTGACCTCTTTCGCAAACATGTAGGTGTCTCTGTCTGACCTCTCGATGTTCACTGGGAGTTTTGCTTCTACAGCTTGTAGTTTCTTAAAGGATGCAGGCTGTATAGTGGATCCAGGTCCTTTGGAACTTAACATAGGAGACACCATAAAACTTAGACTCTTGGGTCTTGGACAGACCACTGGGCACTGTATTCGACTCACTTTTCTGGTATAGAATTGGCTTCAGTGATTTGCTATGGTGTTTAAGGCCTGAGGGCTCAGTTCTAGGGATAGGAATCTACTGAATGTTCCAAGGAGCACTTGCTGTCTCACCTGCCTGCCTTGACGTGAGACAGGGGCCTCAGCTCAGCTCAGAGTCTCTCACAATGTGGGCCTTAATTCTGCAGCCTCGTCAGTACCCCATCACCTACCTGCCCCTCTGTGAGCCTCTGGTGTCTTTGCAAGTGGCCACTTGGCTCCACAGCCAGGTATTGTCCCTGGTCCTCTTGTGACCACATTCTTGATACGGGGTTCCAGCTCACTTCCTCGTAGCCCGGTGCTGTTCTGCCCTACTGACGTGATGCCCTCATGTCTCTGATGGTTTCACGGATCGTGTACATCTTCCACAGCAGCCATGTTTGGAGGAACTCTTGGGCCGTAGGCCTCACAACTGCTCAGTGAGTGGCTCTTTTGTGCCAGCTCACAGAGGGGTCCCTGCTGCTCAGGAGAGACCATGACTCACAGAGGAACAGTTGAGGGTCCGCCAGCTGGGGAGGCTTCCGAGAAGAGGTGGAGTTGAACCAGGTCTCTGAGGTTGGGAAGGCAGGGAACTGAAGGAGAATGGCGCAAACACGTGAAGAGCCTAACCTGGTGCGTTCTGTAGGAGACGCTTGGATAGAGGGAAGAACAGACAGGCTTTCGTGTCACAGCAGGTCGTCTGGACCCCATGTGGTTGGCACTTCTTGAGTGTCCTTTAATCAGCATCGGGTGGTCGGATGGCCCGGCCTCTGATGGCGCTGCCCCCTCTTCCCCCAGGAGATCGATGGCAAGGCCCTGCTCCTGCTGCGCAGTGACGTGATGATGAAGTACATGGGTCTGAAACTGGGGCCTGCGCTCAAGCTCTCCTACCACATTGACCGGCTGAAGCAGGGCAAGTTCTGAGCGGGGCAGCTGAGATCAAGTCTCCCTGGAGGAAGGGCCGGCAGCCGCCCCAGGCCTCAGCACACCAGAGGCCGTGACGCTACCACTGCCGGCCCTCCTGCCACTGGGCGTCCTTCTGTGAAGGGCGAGGAGGGGAGAGCGTGGGGCCCAGGCTGGGGCCACTCTCCTCAGCCCTGCTGAGTCTCTCTGGTCTCTATTTATTTCTCAGGCCGGGCTGGCCTCATCCGGAGTTTTGACTGAACACTTCCAAGTGTGGGAGGAAGAGGCCAGCCCTGGGGCTTTGGAAGACAGGCCCTGGAATGACACCTGTGCCCATGCCCTGACCACCTCCTAGGCGTGGTGTGGCACACTGTTGCCCCACAGCTCCTGCCTTCTCACCAGACTCCCAACTCTGAACTCATGGTGCGAACCTCCACCTTAAAAAGTCGTATTGCTAATTTATTGTTTCTGGCCCTTGGCCAAACCCTCTAGTTAATACTCCTCCTGCACCAGACCCTGGGTTTCGGGAAGAGGGAGACTGCTCTGCTCTGGTCCCAGAGCCCTCTCCAGATAGGCATGGGCCTTGCAGAGGGCACTCCTGAGGGCACTTTCTCTCTGGAATGGATAACCCTGTAAGCCCTGACCACGCCGGTCAGCAAGGGGAGGAGAGGGTCCCTGTCACCTGCCCTTCTCTCTCCCCAGTGGCCCCTTTGCAGCCCCAAGCCTCATCTGTGGGCATGGAAGCCCCTTGCTTCGTACGGTCTCTACCACAGCTCTGTGCCCTGGCCAGAACTGCTGCCACAGAAGACTGGGCCTGATGATCTTAGGCCAAGGAGGTCCTGTGGTAGATGGGAGGGAAGGGTGCCCAGGCTGAGTCGGTGCCATCCACTCCACCACCCTTGTGCTTTCTTGTGAACCAGTCAGCAGCGCGGCTGCTCCCACAGCCATCTGGACTGATTTTATGTCGGTTTGTTTATAAATAAAAACCAACATAGATGCCAGTGTCTTCATCGGCTGACAGCCAAATCCCTGTGCATTCACTGGGCAGCTCACTCCCCTTCTCTTGGCCTCAGTTTTCTCTTCTTTACATGAGGAGCTTGGACACAGTGACCCCTAAGAGCTCTCTGAGACTCACAGTCCCTACAGAACAGGCTGCCTTCCAAATGCCCACGGGGGCCCGAGCATCTTGGAGGGCAGAGACAGGCACACACACACGCACGCCGCCCTGAAAGACAGGGTGTGGATGTGACCTCTGGTGCAGGGGGACAGCGGTGAGTGCAGCAGCCACACAAAGCCAGGGCGGGAAGGAGCCAAGGTCAGCAATTCAAAGGCTGCGCCTCAATGCCTAGGTTTGTCCTTCTCCTCCTGGGCCGAGGGGAAATGCAGGCCCGCCCCAGCTCAGGCCTGCACTGTGCCCTGCGCACTGACTGGGGGCTGGGCGCGATGCCTGGGTGTCAGGTGGTACAGGGTTCACAAGAGGGGCAGCAGCTCCGCCATCGCGTCTAAGCCGATGATAACCAGCCTGTTTGTTGTCCCTACTACGTGCCACACAAACTGCTCTACGTGAATTAGATTCCTTTCACTCGGTCTTCATAGTGGGGGCAGGAAGTGGCAAGGTAGGGTTTTGAAACCTAGTAACCTGACTCCAAGGCCAAGGTTCCAGTCACTCACACATTCCCTATGAAGCTTCGCCTAGGTCCTTTCCCTCCTTTGGGCTCTTTTGGCTGTGAGAGGTTGGGGTGAGGGGACTTGCGGGCCCTCTGGCCGGTTTGAGCGGTTGCACTCAGGAAGCCCAGAGCTGCGGCTTTTGAGGCAGCATTTACCGTTCACCCCTGGAGCTCCCAGGGGTACATGCACATGTACAGTCAGTGGGCATTTTTACCCTAAGTGATGGCGCCTTGACACAGTTGACATTCCACTTTTATCTGGTTTCCAGGGGAACAGAACTAGGAAAGTCATCAAATGTCAAGTTCAGTGGGCAGAGAGAGGATTTGTTAACGTTTTACTCATGCTCCTCTAACCTCGTCCATAGAGAAGGGCCTGGTGGCAGGGGAGTCCTGGAGCCCACGCTCTGCATCTTGATCCATCTGGAATGAAGTCAGCACTCAGCGGAGCCCGGGCCTGGGTGACCCAAGGAGGAGGGGAGGCTTTAGGCAGCAGGGCCCGCAGAGGTGGCAGCTGCTGCCCTGCCTGGGCACTGGTCCTGCAGAGGCTTTACCAGGGCACAAGTACATCTTCTGGAAGCCGCCCAGACGGAGTTCCATGGCCAGCGTGTGGGGAGCAGGCAACTCTGTCTACTCCCGGTGTGTGTGTGTTGAGGGGGAAGTCCACAGGGAGCACAGGAACCCTCTTCCTGTTTGACTTCCCCAACCAGGCCTGCCAGAGGCTGCGGGAGAAAGCATTGTTGTCCCTCCTGAGATCACAGAGGTGGGTGTGCAGGCCCCGCCCACTTCCTACAACCTGGGTCTCATTGTTCAAGTGCCAAACCCCTAAGTGCCCCCATGGAGGCTACGGGAGCTCAGGGCTGGCACCTCCCATGCCCCCGTCTCCTCCCCCAGGAGCCAGCAAGACATGAAGCTCTTGGGCCTCCTCTCTCCTCTGGTTTCTGGTTGCCCTGAATGCCCCCACCCTGGCCACGGTGGCCCTGAGGATCCAGTCTGAAAAGATGCAGGCTGGTGGCAGCCACCACACAGAGCGGAGGGTGTGTGTGTGCGGGTGAATGGGGGCCTGCTGTGGGTACGGACACAGGCGGCTGAGGAGTGAGGCTCCTGGCCTGGAGTGGGGGAGCGCAGAGGCCCAAGAGCCCCTTCTCTCTGGACCCAAAAGAGGGCCTGGTCTAGGCTGGCAGCCCTGAGCAGCAGGGTTTAAAGCTGGCAGGGAGAAGCAGCCATGGGGCCTCTGGCCGGGCTGCAGGGTCTCACATTAAGCTGTCTTCTCCCGAAGCCCCTCTGTGAAAGGTTTCTCAGGTGTCTGGAGGCAGAAGTCCTCTGCCGGCAGGCAGGAAACCCCCGAGCCTGCGGAGCAGGAAAAGAAGGCAGGAGCCCTGGGACCAGTGACAGGACCCGGCAGGGCCTCTGAGACCTGGCTTCTGGGCCCTTCTGTCCCTCCTGAGTCTCCCCACAGGGCGCCAGCTCTGTCCTGCCTGTCTTCCATCCGAGGCCAAGAGCAGCTGTCAGGCCCTCCTTCTCTCTCTGTGGCCCCACCCAGCCTCTGCCAAGCTGGGAGCCTCCCAGGAGCCTTGGTGCCCGCTGAGTGCCCCCAGGAGGTCCTGGGCGGAGCAGCCCGCAGTGAGCCTTCCGGAGGGATAACCCTCCACGACCCCCAGGAGATCAGTGTACACGCAGACGTGGGAGACCCCCATGGAGCCCCTGGGTGAGCAGCCCCTACCAGCACTGCCCCAAGAAGAGACCCCACCCAAGGACTCAGGCCTGGAGGCAGAGCCCAGCACGCACACCCTCTACGTGGGCCACCTGAACCCCCAGTTCTCCGTGCCTGTGCTCGCCTGCCTGCTGCGGGACACCCTGGAGCGGCTGCAGCTGCCAGTGGCCCGGGAGGACATCGAGGTGGTGCGGCGGCCCGGGAAGGCCTACGCACTGGTGCACGTGGCCACTCCCAAGGCCGCCCTGGGCTCGCTGCCCTGGCGCCTGCAGATGGCCTTGGAGGAGCACCTGATTGTCAAGGAGGTGGCGGCGCGTGGGAAGGAGCTGGTGCTGGCTGAGGGCCGGGGCCCCCTGCTGAGCCGCAGAGAGGTGAGTGTCTTTGCCCCAGCCCGCTCCTGGGGCTCCACCCCCAGAGAGGCCTGCCTGTGGGTGGCCTCTGAGGGCCTGGGACAGGTCCACCCACCTCCCCGCAGGGGGACGCTGCCCCGCACCGCGCCTCCCACCCAGCTGCTGTGTGCGGCTCCTCAACAGGCCTCCGGCCTTCCAGCCTCGGGGCCCCGGGGCCCTCAGGCCCACAAGGGCCCAGACCTTTCTCCTTGGCCTGTCTCAGCTGTTCAGTCGGCAAACACCAGTGCCCTCTCAGTGCCAGGAGTGAGGCACAGCCGCAGGTCACCATGGTGGCTGCGAGGCGAGGCGCTGTGCTTGCTGCCATGTCAGGACAGAGTTGCCAGGGAAGTGGGATCCGGGCTGGGACTTAGAGAGCTGGATGGGCACATGAGGGAAGGACACTTTGAGCAGGGAACACGTGCAAAGAGGGGTGTCGGTGCATTGTGCGTGCAGAAGGGAGTGCATTGTGTGTGCAAAGGGAGGTGTCAGCGCAGTGCGTGCAGGACACTGGCACGTCCCTGGTGCCCGGGCCACGGCCGCAGGGGCCCCCAAGGAAGGAAGCTGGGCCAGGGGGCCAGGCCCAGGCCCCTGTGGGCTGTAGACGAAGGCGCAGCCAGGGTCAAGGGCTGGCTCTAACCAGGGTGGGAGGTCACTGGCAGATCACCTCGGGAGACCCGGGTTTCTCTTTAGGGTGAGCACCATGGTGTTTAAAACTGTTGCAGAACTAAACAGCTCGCTGACTTGACTCTTCAACATACGTGCGCCGAGTTCATGTTTGTATGACAGTTTTACCAGGTTGCTAGGACTGGGGAGCCGCAGGGCCCATAGGAACGTGCCTCTCACTCCTGCCCCAGTCCAGGCTGCGCTCCCAGCCCTGCAAGGCAGCAGTCAGAAAAAAGGTGTGACGGTGGAGCAGCAGTCCAACTTGCATTTAGGGCCAGTGAGGAGGGGGCGCTGGAAAGAGGAGCACCTGGAGACCGGGTGAGGCCCACACCAGAGAAGTGGCCAGGACACAGATTTTTTTTTTTTTTTTTAGGTTTATTTATTTGTTTGAGAGGCAGAGTTCCAGAGAGGGAGAAGGAGGTCTTCCCTCTGCTGGTTCACTTCCTAAATGGCCACAACGGCCAGAGCTGGGCTGATCTGAAGCCAGGAGCTTCTTCCGGGTCTCCCAGGTGGTTGCAAGGGCCCAAGCACTAGGCCCATCCTCCACTGCTTTCCCAGGCCATAGCAGAGAGCTGGATCAGAAGAGGAGCAGCCAGGACTTGAACCAGCACCCATATGGGATGCCGGTGCCACAGGCAGAGGCTTAACCTACTGCACCACAGCACCAGCCCCAACATGGAAGTTTTGAGAGCCCTCAGAGCATGAACTGTGGGAAGGGCCTCAGGAGGGGCAGAGTATGGAACGGGCTTGTCCACTGCGGTCAGCAAAGGTTTCAGGGGAACAGGGAGTGGCAGGGTCTCAGAGCCTCTCAGTTCCGGGACCTGCAGCTGTCACTGGAGTGTGGGAACAGTGCGGTTCCAGGCATCAGAAGCCCATCTGCAACCCACATGGGCGAGGTCAGCCCCAGGTGTCCCAGCTTCCAGCCCTGAGAAGGGGAACTCTCTCTCCTTGCCCACCTAGGAAGAGAGCCCAGCGCAGCGGGCAAAGGAGCAGGTGGCTTGAGCCCTTGACCCAGCAGGGTTGGCCCTCGCTGGCTGCGCGAGGTTGGGTGGCTTGGAGTTCAAGCGGGGCAGCAGTGAGCCCCTGAACCTGGTTCACCCACACGCCTCCCTCAACAGTGAGGGTGGAACTGGGCCCCGCAGCCCAGGAGGGGTACGGGATGCCCGTGGAGGCCAGACCCAGGCAGGTGCGGGCTGGGGTTCTGGCAGTCCCTTGAGGTGGCAGGGAGCTCCGCGTTGGCCTCAGCCCATCCATCCTGACCTCACCCACCTGCAGGAGGAGGACAGCGGCCCCAGCCCAGGCCCCAGCCCTGGCCCCAGCCCAGGCTCCGGTTTCCTGAAGCCCGCGCGGCCCCCAGGCCTCTCTCCCAACGGGCCCTGGACCCGGCCGCAGTGGAGCCCCCAGGCCCGGCCCAGCGGCGTGCGCTCCGACAGCGCCATTGCGCACCAGGAGATCCTGGGCCAGGAGCGGCTCTTCCAGGGCGCCTTCCTGGGCAGCGAGACGCGCAACGTGGAGTTCAAGCGGGGCAGCGGCGAGTACCTGAGCCTGGCCTTCAAACACCACGTGCGGCGCTACACGTGCGCCTTCCTCAACAGCGAGGGTGGCAGCCTGCTGGTGGGCGTGGAGGACAGCGGCCGCGTGCAGGGCATCCGATGCAGCCACCGCGACGAGGACCGCGCGCGCCTGCTCGTGGACTCCATCCTGCAGGGCTTCAAGCCCCAGGTCTTCCCTGACGCCTACACCCTCACCTTCATCCCCGTCGTCAGCACTGCCCCGAGCAACACCCCCCTCAAGGTGAGCCCCAGGGCGGGGAGCAGGCAGGAGCGACCTGGGTGTGGCTGGGCAGCGGTCCACGGTCAGGTGCGGTGCGGCCCAGTTGCTGTTGCCCCTCGCAGGTGCTACGCCTGACCGTGCACGCCCCCAAGGTGCAGGGCGAGCCGCAGCTCTACGAGACAGACCAGGGGGAGGTGTTCCTGCGGCGCGACGGGAGCATCCAGGGCCCGCTGTCTGTCAGTGCCATCCAGCAGTGGTGCAGGCAGGTGAGGAGGCCGGGGCCGGGGAGCCCAGGCCCATCTCGGGCCCGCTCGACCACCCCTTGGGCCAGCTCTCAGGCGTCACCACAATGGAGGGGTTGCATTCACATAACCGCAGTTCGTTCTGTGGCTGGGGGGAAAGGGCAGACCCAAGGCATCCTCCTTTTAAACACCTACACCCCACTTCCCGCAGCGCCCGAGACCTCCACCCCCACCCCCTGCAGTCAGAGCGGTGGAGGCACTCGATTGCTGTGTGGATGGGGAGAGTGAACTAAGGGGCCCCTGTACCATGTTGTAGGGGAGACGCTCACAAGAGGGTGCAGAGGAGCATGGGCCATGGTCCCAAGGAAAAGCCTTTTCAAGAGTTAAGAGTGGGGCGGGGCTGGTGGAGGGGAACGGGCGTGGCCGGGTGGCACCTGGGGAGGTCCCAGAGGGTGGCTTGCTGCTGGCTTCCCTCAGGACCCCAGCGCTGACTTAGCCAATAGGCAGCATGGCCAAGGGGCCTGGCTCCCCCAAAGCCAAGGCCTCCCAGGCTCAGGTTCAACCCTAGGTGAGAGGCGGACAGGCCCAAGAGCATGGCGGCCTGGCCATCAGCTCCCGCGCTGTCCCCCCAGAAGTGGATGGTGGAGCTGAGCAGACTGGAGGAGAAAGTCAAGGTGCTGACGGTGGAGAAGGAGCAGCTACAGCAGCGGCGGCGGCACTGGCCCGTCTCCTGCACCTGCTGTGTCCTGTGAGGCCCCAGGCAGCAGGCAGGTGCTGCCCTCTGGGCAGGGAGAGCCGGGAGCTCCTATTTGGGCCTAAGTCCTCCTGACGGGGAAGCACACTGCGCACAGGCTGGTCCCCACGTGGCTCTGACCCTGAGCAGACCCCCATCTGTGCGGCTGAGACATTGCTCTCAGGCCCCAAAGGAACCCCACTTTCAGAAAGGACTGTACAAACATGGCCAGTGTCACCCCAGGGCCGAGCTACACAGGGCTGTCCTCCCTGGGACGTTTGGCTTGCCCAGGCCAGGGTCTATGCTGGGCAGGGGCGGGGCCTGTCCAGACCTGGTTTACTTGCTGCAACTTGTGGCTGTCAAAGCTTCTTAATAAATTCCTTGCCCCCGGGCCACGAGTGGTTATTTCTAGTACACTTGGTCGGCAGGTCAGGTGCCGCTGGGTTGTGTCCCGCGCCAGCCCTCTGCTGGCCAGAAGCCACAGCCTGCATGGGTTCCTGCTGCAGAGCTGTGGGGTGGGAGCCCAGCGGTCAGGTTCCAGCCCAGCCCTATCCTGAAGGCCAAGGGCTTGGGGCAAAGGGCTGTGTGCCTCTGGCTTCAGTTTCTTCACCTGTGACAGCGGTGCGGGCAGGGGCCGGCGCCCTGTGTCTGTGCTGGCCAGGGCACAGCAGCACCTGCGCAGCAAGGGTCTGACTGCCGCTCCGCGGCCCCTCTGGGCGCTGCCGAGGACTCACTATGACCAGGGGCCATGCTGCTCCCCGTCAGGAGCGAGGCCCGACAGCTCCGTGCAGCTCCCCACCTGAGCTCAGCTCCTCCGGCCCTCGCACAGGCCATGCCAGCCTTGCTGCCCAGCTGGTTTCATGAGCACTCCTGCCTCAGGCCTTGGCCCTGCCCCCAGATCTCTGTGCTCACCACCTTCGCTACCCTCCCTGTCCCAAACCACACCCCTCCCAACCCTGCCATCCCCTCTCCAGGTGCTGTTGCACGGAGTCCTTGTATTTGTTTTTACCCCCCGCCCCACGCACCCCGTAACACACTGCAGCGCTCAGTGGCCTCAGGACTGCTGCTCACTAAGGCTCAGGACCAATAGCTGGCATGTGGCAGATGCGGCCAGCTGTGCTGATCAATCGATCAGGCACAGTGTGAGTCCCCGCTGCTCTGCTTCCGACCCAGCTCCCTGCTGATGTGCCTGGGAAGGCGATGGAAGATGGCCCGAGTGCTTGGATTCCCACACCCATGTGGGAGACCGGGAAGAAGCTCCTGGCTTCAGCCTGGCCCAACCCTGGCTACTGAGGCCATCTGGGGGGTGAGGCAGCAGATGGAAGATCTCTGTCTCTCCCTCTGTCACTCTGCCTTTCAAATAAATCCTTTTTTCTTAAAGAATACTCCTAAATTTTGGATCTGAGCCACCAGACCCGCCCGGAGCCTTGTCACATTGTGTAAACTGAGGTTCCGTGGACCACACCGTGGCAGATCCCTCCCACCCGCCCACTCCCAAGGTTAACCTTGGCCACGCCCGCAGAGCAGACATGGAGCTCTGGCACCCCAGCCAGCCCCTCCGTCGGCAGCCAGGCAGCTCCCTGGGCCGGTCCCAGCTGCCTGGAGAGCTGGTTTTCTCACTTAGCCAACAGGATGCAGCCTTGCCTTGGACACGGTTCATACTGGTCACAGGGTTCTTCAAATGTGACCACAGATGTGTGTGTCCAGACAGCTCCCAAATCCCCAGGGCCGGTCAGAGAGGTGGCATCTGGGCAGGCTCCAGCACCAGGCTCCGCACTGGGGGCGAGTCCTCAGGAGCGTGCCTGGGGGGCTTGAGCTGGTGAACTGGAAAGGCGGGGCTGCTCCAGCCCGCAGACTGGGGGGTTTCTGAGAGCACCCAGAGGAAGCAGGCTGAGGCACGGATCGCCGACACCAGGCCTGGAAGGTGGGCAGCCCAGCTCCGGTCCTGGCAGCTGGCAGTCTTGTATGCCACAGCCGGGGTGCTGGGGCAGGCGGAGCTCTGCAAGCCCTGGGAGCCATCTGGGGTCCCTGCACCTGACTGGCCTGCCAGGGCCACCTTCGATGGGCAGGAACACAAGAGCTCAAAGGTAAAGCACCCACACTGGCCCAAACCCTCGCTGTCTCGGGGGCACAGCGGGACCGCAGGCCCAGCGGGCCACACTGCGAGCACCGAGAGCAGCACGGAGAGCTTCGGAGAGGAGGCCGTCCGCCACCTGCTCTCGGGGGCGCAGACCAGGGACTGAAGGACTGGGATGGGCCGCAGCCAGCTCAGCCCTTCTGCTGCCTGGTGGCCGGAGGGTGAGTGGGCACCAATGGCACCGACATCCCCTCTGTTCGCTCTGGAGGGGAAGACCCTTGGGACAGTGACCTTTAGCTGGGAAGCTGCGGCCAGAGGAAGCGCTGGGGAGGCCTGTGTTCCGCTGCTCCCTGCCACGGGGGGGTGTCTGCAGAGGGGACTCCCCCATAACCCCTGCTGCTTCCCTCCCATCAGAAGCCTTCTGGAAAATTCTGGATCCTATTAACAAAAAAGCTCGTCCCTTAGTTTTTACAACAAACTGCCGGATGCTCACTGCAGGAGAGCCCAGCACCCACAGCTCGGGCCTGCATGCAGCACGCTGGGCCCGCAGGCCTGCTCCAGGCAGTGGCACAGACACCAAACCAAGCCATCTCTTGCTCTGTGGGATTTATTTCTTAAGTTAGAGCATAGCCCAGGCCCGGCCGGCGGCCAGCGGCACGCGGCTGGGCTCCCCGTCCCGTCAGTTAAGAAAATAGCTTTCCTGATGCGTTCCAGCTGCAGTCACACCGCCCTGGAAGAACAGTGCCCGAGTACCGCTGAGTGGCCGGGGCCCACAGCGCAGTCTCCCCAGCTCCCTGGTGCTTGCTGAGTGACCCCTTGATGCAAGGAGCGCCCAGCCCCGGCGGAAGCGCGGATGTAAAGGCAGAGTCTGTCTTCAGAGACAGACTCTCCTTCATGTGATGCCAAATGGACCGGTCCACGCTCCAACCCCAGGCGGTTCTGAGACTCCCCTGCTCTCAGCGGCAAGCAGCACCCTCAGGTCCCGGCCAGAACGGCCCTGGGTGACGGAGCCGCCCGCGCGGCACCTGCAGATCCACAGCGACACGAGGTAGTTGGAGAAACGGCGGTGATGGGTCCTCCGCCAGCCCCGGGCGTCGGCCTCTCGTCCCAACGCTCGACTGCAAAAGAAGCGCGTGTCCAACAGGCAGTGCACGTGCGGAGGGGCCAGCACACGTGGTGGGACATGCACGTGCCAAAGGTTTCCAGATACCCTTCCCCGTAATAAAATAATCTTAATAAAAACATAATTTAAAGGAAGTGTCAAAAGCCAAGTGTAGAATCCAAGCTGTAAACTTAAAGTCCGAAGGCTCTCAACGAATCGTCCCTGTGTGAAACAAAAAATTAGCATTCAACAGGATGTCTGCACAGTAAAGTTACCATTTACAGGCCACTGCCCCGGCGGTCACTGCCCGTCTCCCAGGGTACTCGTAGGCACCTGACGCAGCCGGGGGCCACTCCCGACCCCATCGGCTCCCACCCCACCGCTGCGGGCCGCTGCTCTGCACAGTGCCCAGCCGCCTACCAGCGCCCCTGCAGGCAGCTCTCCCCGGCAGGGCACCCAGAAACCCCACATGGCGGCCCAGTCAGCCACCCGGCCCTACTCCTGACACTCGCTCCTCAGAGCCCACTGCCGCCGCTACAGTCGCTGTCACTTGGGAGGCCAGCCGGCAAGGTAGAAGGGCGCAGGACCGCGGTCCCCAGCTTGCACCGGCCCCCGCCAGCAGCAGAGGCCACTGGCGCCCAGGGAGGTCCACCTGCCCAGGCCATGCGGCGGGAGCCCCAGCGGCCTGGGTCCCCACCAGACAGCCCTTTGCAGCCCCCCACCAGCAGAATCTCTGCCAACACAGTCCGCTCTGGGTCTAAAGGGTTCCCAGTTCACGTCGCCGCTCGTGGTTACTGCACACCACAACTCAAGACCCGGTCAGTCTGAAGACAAGCGTTGAAGGCTGCGCTTGGTCTGGAGGGACTTCCAGGTGAGCCGCGGTCAACGCCAAGCCGCTCTGTGAGCAGCAGCTGTCAGCGCTTCCCGCCGGAAGCCTGAGGCTGGGAAGGTGCCTGGGACTCACGGACACACTGCTGCCTCCTCCCCTGCTCCAGGCTCGCAGCCACAAGAAACAACAGGGCCCAAGAACCCCGCGCCCCAGGACGCCCCCACTGTGGCCACCGGCAGGGTACACCCTCTGCGGGCCACACCTGCGCCCTCAGCCTCTGCCGTACATTCTTGCAATCCCAGCGTCTGCCCGTCTGCTTCGCTTTCCCTGAACTAAAAACGTCACTTACGTTCCCAACTCAGTCATGGTTGATCGATGGAAACTTGAGCTCCGTGATCTCGGAGTCGGGGGAGCTGCTTCCACTTCTGTCGCTGTAGGTGTCCCTGCAGAATTCCCACGGTTTGTTCACCATCTGTCACCAGGACCTCACTGTCCTGCCCTGCTCCCGTAGCCACCGTGACAACGGGGACCCTGGTCTGCACCCGGCAGAAACCACACTCCTCGCCGCGCCACCCCCAGCACGGGGTGCAGGGCTGCAGGGCTGCTCTCCAGGGTACAGGGGCCATCACCCCACTGGTGGTTCAGCATGACGTGATGCCCAGACCAGCTACCAGCTGGGGATAAGGGCAACACAGGCCGCACGCCCCGCCCCTGCAGCTTCCCCACAGTGCAGCCAGGGGAGCCCCTGGCGAAGGGGAAGGACACGCAGGGCCCCCTGCGAGCACACCAGCCCGGGCGCGGTGGCTTGTGCTGGAGACTGCGGGGCACCTCCCCGTGGCCAGCCTGGTGCCGCTTAAAGGACGGGCAGGCAGATGAGGAGGAGATGAAGAGCCGCACCTGGGCGAGAGCCTGCAGCCTTTCTGGAGGTAATGCGGGAGCCGCCCCACCGAGGCCAGCAGGAGGCCGAAGTACGGCGGGGAGGGCTTGATGGGTCGCGACAGGAACTCAGGGTGGTACTGAACGCCGACAAAGAAAGGATGATCTGAAACAAATCCACAGGAACCGCTATGTGTGTTGTGCACAGGACGCCACAGCAGGGAGGTATCACGTGGTTTCCCCCGCCAGAGACTCTGAAGGGGCGGGCAGACGGACCCGGCTGGGGGGCCTCTCCGGGCTCCTCCCCGGGACCGGCTCCTGGGACTCCCAGCAGCTGGCACGCAGTTCACTGGAGCTGACGGGCGTTCAGTACCAAGGTCAAGCTCTCCTTTGGCAGGGGTTAAACACAAGGCCGCGTGCAGGGCTGCAGCTTCCCGACATGGGCAGGGGGGACACAGCGTGCAGACAATCACCTTCCAACTCCACGATCTCCATTCTCTCTCCTTCAACATCTTGGCCGACGAACTTCAAGCCCTGCTCTTCCAGACACTTCTTGAGGACTGGATTCACCTGTTGAAGCACGAGACGTCAGCGACCGGCCTCGCCACCCACGGGCTCTGCAGAGACGCGCAAAGAGCGCTCGACTCTCACCTCGAACCTGTGGCGGTGCCGCTCCTCCAGGAAGTCTGCGTCTCCGTAGAGCTTCCCTGCAGGACAGCCCAGGCCTCGCGTCAAGAACGGATCTCATGAAAGAGCCCACCCTCCCCTGCTTCCCGGTCCCGTCTCCTGAGTGTGCCAGCTGCCGCCGCCATGGCTCCCCTGCTCCTCATGGCACGGCCTAGACTCTTTCTCGGCTCTCTCTGGCCACACCAAGGAGAGGCATCCCAGCCATGGACCCCACCAGCCTCTGATGCCAACAGAGCGGGAAGAGCCCTGCCAGGTGACTGCCGCACCTGCACGCAGGCTGCCAGCCGAGACCCCCGCGTGCCCAGGGGAGAGCTGGGAGGACCTGGAGATCAAGCGGCCACTGCGGGACCACCATACAGACACAAGGGTGCCTCAGCTAAGACGAGGGCAAGGAAAACAACACCTGCACGGAGTTACTTCCTTTCAGCCTTTCCCTAAATCTCTAGCACCTACTCGTACTGTGTTGGCATAAAATCTACTTAGACTGAACCCCAGGGAGTTGCTGTTTTTGTAGGGTAAAAATCAACTCTCAGCACTCCCTGCTTCCACTGGCTAGGACAGGAACCTAACAGGTTACACTGGATTGAACCTGCCTGCCTCGTTCCACGGCGCTGTCCACACCATGGTCCCCGCCACACCGCCAGGGCCCCGCAGAGCCCACGCTGCTGGTCTGGAGCTTACAGAACCGTAAACAGGTGTGATTAGGAGGGGGAAAAGAACTTCAAAAGCAAGAACAAAACCCGAAAATGTCAGCGGAGCCACAGCATCACCCTAAGACACGCGTCCTGCCCGAGCCACGCCCAAACCAGGCCGGCTCCCAGCAGCTCTTACTCATGACCGAGTTCTTGGTCTGGAACAGGGTTCTCCTCTTGCCCAGCCTCATGGTGCCGCCCATCTGCCCGGGGTTGTGTTCGGGCATGTCTATGACCTGGAGAGGTTCAGAAAACAGACATGGACTACCAAACCCTGCTGCTCCACCAACCAGCCCTGCCTAATGACAGATGTTCTGTCACCATGGAAACACCTCCCGACAACCACCTTCAGCCCACCCTCATGGTCACCACACTGTGTAGCACCCAGCCCCGCTACTGGGCAAGTGCTATGAGGCTGGAGTACGTCATAAGGACCATGAGGACAGACCGGGCACAGCGGTGTCTCCCCCACCGGCCCATGCGCTGCTCACAGGCAAGGGAGCTAGCAAGCACCCAGGAGACGCCTTCGCAGGTGACAGAGGGCTGTGCAGCGTGCCAGCGACAGCCCCACTCACCTCCCAGCCCGTGCCCTGCTCTCCCCACCCAAAGGTCCCACACTCCCAAACCTTCCCTTCGACCCTCCTGTCTGTCCCTCCCCTAGGAGCCCTAACAGCCCAGTGGGATGAGCAGTGCTGTGACACAGGAGTTGCCGGGCCCAGGAGAGCTCTGGCCACCACGAGGCCACTGGGCACAAGTCTCCCAGCAGTTCTTGAGTCACACACCCATCTCCCAAGATGGCTGTTGGAGTTTACATATTAATATAAGGACTTAAAACCTTCATTTTGGTGCAAAATTAATGTGAAATCCATGCATAATTTACTTACAATATGCATCCTCTATTAATGTGATGATCCCGTGTGTGTGTGTGTGTGTTTGTGTGTCTCATATTAGGATTATTTATCAGGGTCGGCACTGTGACACAGCGGGTTAAAGTCCTGGCCTGAAGCGCCGGCATCCCATATGGGTGCCGGTTCTAGTCTCAGCTGCTCCTCTTCTGATCCAGCTCTCTGCTATGGCCTGGGAAAGCAGTGGGAGACCAGGAAGAAGCTCCTGGCTCCTGGCTTCGAATCAGCACAGCTCTGGCCACTGTGGCCACCTGGGGAGTGAACCAGCGGATGGGAGACCTCTCTCTCTCTGTCACTCTGACTTTTGAATAAATAAATAAATCTTAAAAAAAAAAAAAAGGATTATTTATCAAGCACTCCCAGGCTCTGAGGAGAGTGGGGATGGGGAATTATCTTCATCAGGAAGGTTTTCCCAGTGGCCAGGCTAGCATCTGTCTTAGAAACTTTCTGGGGTTAAGCTGGAACGGTGAGGGGAAATGACGATGAAAAGGACGCCCCATCTGGTAGGTCCGAGGGCCCAAGACATCAGGGTCTCTGGAATGGAGCCAGCAGCTCCCGCGTCCTGTCTGCAGCCAATCACATTCGCAGGGCCCCTCCCACACTCCTCTGAGGTTCATGCACCACTCACCACAGGATGACTGGTCTTAGGATCAAACTCCGTAGAATTGGCATCTGAAAAATTAGAATTCTTGAGTTGTAAAAACAGTTACAAATGAAAGTGATTACCTCAGACACACTGCCGAGCGCTAAGCCACAATTTCCCTTCGCGGTTTAAAGTCGGTCGATGATTAGAACAAAAACTGGAGACTATTTCTAAGACACGAAGTACTAAATACACAAACACAAGTGAGTTTCTCCCACTCATCTTTAACTCTCTGTGAAGTCCAACTGCACAAAAGCAATGGCCTAACCTCCATCTTTCTTTAGAAAATGTGCTTTTATGGCATTTCTTACATTGTCTTAATTCCTTCCCTTTAAGTCTTAGACTCTGTCTCTCTCCAAGATGAGCAAGCACTAGTTTTCCAATTTCTTTCATCCTCAGAATCAACCGCTTTGCTCAAGAGCCAACTCGGAAGTTACCTGCCGGCAACTCAGTAAGAACGCACGCACCTCTGAATCTCAGGCAAAACTGCCGAGGGCTGAACAGCAGGGAACCAGCTCCTGCACAGCGTTTCCGGCTCTTTCCATGGGCACGCAAGGCACCGTTACCTCCCAGGTCTGAAGCAGGGGTCCATCTCAACTAGGGGCGAGTTCTACCACCAAGTCACTTGCCCACTGGGAGCCCAGGTGAGACGGGCTGGACTATGAAAGGGTGCAGGGAGCCCCCACCACGAACCAGCCTGAGTGGTGGGACCGTCCCTACCCAGATGCAGAAGGCAGGACTAAGGGACATACTATGCTGCCCACCAGACTGAGCCACCCTTCCCCAGGGTCACTGTGAAGCAGCCTCTCAAAACAGGGGCCAGGACACCCAGCTGCACCACAGCTGGCTTCGAGCACCACTGCGCAGTGCACAGCCGGGCTGCGTCTGCGCTCCTCTGGACTGCTCCATTTGTCACAGAAGGACGTTGGTCTGAAAACCCAGTATTTGTAAGCTGGGCTACGAAGAACAGACTGGCCAACCATCCCAGCATGGCCTTGTAAGCCACACTCCTAGGATTCACGCCCGTGCGGTCCCTGCCCGACTCTGGCTTAGCTACGCGCCTGGCTTTGGCTGACAGGTGGCTTTCATTTTGGAGGCCAGGCCCCTGGGGGGGGTGTGTGTGTGTGTGTGTGTGGCCATGGTTATCAGAGAGAATCTCCTGAACAGGAAGTCGCAGGAGCAGGAAGCAACAGCCACTTTCTCAGCCACGCTCCCTCCTTCCTATGTGGAGGAGCCCCTCGCTGCCCGCGAGGCAGGCGTGTCCTCTGCACGGCCCCCCGGCCCCAAGGGGCGAGAGAGGCCAGCACACTCACCTTGCCATCCCAGCACATTTCTTGAAAATTCCACCACTGCTAACTGCATTCCGAGGCACACCCCTGCAAGGCGGAGGGAAGAACAAAGCTGCACTGAGAAGCAGCTCCGGGGTTTCCCCCTGGCCTGCCAAGGGCTTTGTGTCCTGCTCGGTTACGGAGGATAACCGCGCTCTCGCCACGTCCTGCTCTGACCCAGCGCCCTGCTGGCTTGCCTCACGCACATGCAGCACTGACACTGGGTCTAAGGCTGCACGAAGAACCCAGGTTCTGCGCTATCCAATGTAACAGGTACACAATATGCGGCACTTTAAACCTCAAGTTTCCTTACTCTCCCCCATTAATCTTATTTACAGCTGATCAAGTTGAAATAACACCAGCAGGCACTGAGTCACAGCCGGTGGTGCGCTGTGAGAGGACGTGAACCCTGGCACGCACGGGCTGCAGACAGCTGGGCTCGCACGCGACACGACTTCCCCATCAGCAGCTCGTTTCCTGCCGACGGCTGCATGCCTGCGCGTAGCTCCCAAGCACTGAGTTCCCAGGGAAGGCCGGCCTTCCCCAGTCACAGCAGAGGGCTGCTCTCTACCTGGGCAGCCGTCTGGGAAGACAGCCCTGGCGCTGGCAATGACCGCCCTGCCCAGCGGAGGGCTCCAGCGCACCACACAGCTCCTTACCCAGAAAAGGCTTCCTCTGTTTCCGAGCCCAGGAGATGGCCTGGATCTTTCCTTCTGTTCCTCGAACACCAAATCCGCCTGGAACCAGCACTCCACTGCACAAGACAACACGGTCCAGTTTGCGACAGTCCAGAGCAGCCACAGTCACAGCCACGGCCTGACTCCATACATCTCGCTACTGGACCGCGCTGTTCCCGGCTGTCAGTGACTGTGTGACCCCTTCGAAGGCAGACACTGAGGATATGCTTACAGACACGACTGCTGCTGTGCTGGGCCAGGCACAGAGGCCTCCGCTGCGTTTAACATATGGGAATTCATGAACAGAAATGCAACAGGGGTCCCTCGTGCCTCACAAGGCTCCCTGGAGTAGAAAGGGCCCTTCCCGGTCAGCTCAGTGCACCCGCCCCGCCACGTCCAGCTGCTCCGGGAGACATACTTGCTAACTCCGGACTACCACAAAAAGCAGCTGCCAAAAGCATTCTGGAGGGAAAACCCTTAAATGATAAGCTTCAACAGCAGATGCATACAGCAAATGGTGTCAACAAAATTGGAACAGGTTTTCTTCAGATCCAAATTTATAAGGCTTCAATCACAGAGTACGTAGTCTTTTCAGTAACTGAAAGACACTAACGAGCCGGGAAAGCCCCAGACTTGCTCCATCACTCACACCCGAGTTCCACTCACTGAGCACTGCAGAGCTTCTGCCAGGCCTCGTGGTAGCGCACAGGCTCCTCCTGCAGGGTGCTCGGCTCCAGGTCCGTAGAGTCTATGTACTGGGTGATTCAGACAAGGGAGAAAGGCAGGCTTAGAACTCTAGAGGGCATTCCCTAGTGACTATTAACTGGATAACGGTACTGAAAGGCAGACAGAGATCTCCCCCATTCACTGGTTCACTCCCCAAATGCCCACAACAGCCAGAGCTAGGCCAGGCCCAAATCAGGAGCCTAGAATCCAATCCTGCCCCGTGGTGGCGGGACTCCTGGTACCTCCCAGGGTGAACATCAGTTGGAAGTTGAAATGAGGAGCGAGGCACGGAGCCGGGACTTGAACCCAGGCACTCTGAAAAGGGATGCAGGATCCTAACCAGTGCCTTCACTCAGCCCTCTTTCGTGATTTTTTACATGACATCACCAATGTTCCATCTTTCTGAATTTTGGTTTTAAAGGTTATCTTTACATGATGCTACTTTGAAATGGAATTAAAAGGTTAAGATCCCAGCATAAACATTTCTGAGAACTTCCTGGACAGCCTTTGATGTGTAGATTTAAGAGTATTTCAGCGCCAAAATAAACTTAAGGCACCCTGAGAGGTTAAGCTGTCCATGGTCACACAGATCGTCGGCAGGCAGCACAGCCAGAGCTGCCGCCCGGCCAGCTGGCTCTGAAACCCGTGCTCTTACCCCAGCCCTGCTGCACCTGCACAGAGAGGCAGGGCTGTGCTGACATGCCAGCAGCTCAGCTGCTGCCCACGACACAGGCCGGCACCCAGGAACTGCCATTTGCCAAAAGCCACCTATGTCCCAAGCATCTGCTGGGTGAGTGGACATACTTGAGAAACCTCATCCTAACATCTCACTCAGGTAAGCCGTATGCTGCCAGCACAGGTCAGGGAAGGCAGCCCAGATGCCAGCCAAGTCCCCGAGAGCCATCAGTATCTGGAACAGCAGTGCCGGCAATTGCACATGGTGCCTCTTGCCCACTGGGGCCAACCATTCCAACAAGGCAGCTTCATTTGGCCACCTAATAGGCAGATCCAGCCACTCAGCCTTTTCTGGCCTCCATTTCTCTCCCCACCCATTATTTCCTGAAAACACTGTGCTCAAGGCCAGGAGGGGACCACATCTTTT
This sequence comes from Oryctolagus cuniculus, assembly GCF_051225735.1. Taxonomy (NCBI): domain Eukaryota; kingdom Metazoa; phylum Chordata; class Mammalia; order Lagomorpha; family Leporidae; genus Oryctolagus; species Oryctolagus cuniculus. The sequence goes on from NC_142873.1 coordinate 132,745,825, forward strand.
TATGCCTCCTAAGAAATTCAGGGCGGCACAGGCACAGCAGACATGCCTGCGGCACCGACAGTACGCCTGGGTCCCCCCTCTTCAGCACTCCTACCTTGATTTCCAGTTTGTGGTTGATGGCCAGTGCCGAGTGCTCCAGAGCCTTGATGACAGAGGCATACGAGTCCGAGAACTTGGTGTATTTGCCCACGAGGGCAATGGAGCAGGTCTCGAGCAAGCGGTCATACCTGTGGAACAAAGGCCAAAAATACCCGGTCACACAGGAGGTAGGTACACCGTCGTGACATCAGAACTGCTCTTGCAAGAGAAGAAAAACATTGTCTGGGAAGAGTATTATGGGAACAACCATGACCTGAGGTCTAAAGAGGAAGCAATTTTCAGATCAACACAGCAGGTGTGGCAAAGAAAACAAGCCTTTAGAAGCTATTACAAAGAGTTTTAAAATCTCACAAACTTCTTTTTCAAAAAAACCAAGTTGGGGCAGTGTTGTGGCATAGCGGCTAAACTGCCACCTGCAGCGCCAGCATCCCATATGGGTGCCAGTTTGAGTCCCAGCTGCTACACTTCCAATCCAGCTCCCTGCTGATGCACCTGAGAAAGCAGTGGAAAATGGCCTAAGTCCCTTGTACCTGCACGGGAGACCCAGATGAAGCTCCTAGCTCCTGGCTTTGGCCTAGCCTGGCCCTGGCCACTGTGGCCATCTGGGGAGTTAACCAGTGGATGGAAGCCCCCCCCCCCCCCGTAGATCTTTCAAATAAATAAATTAATTTAAAAAAAGGAATTTTCATTTGTAAAGTAGGATTAGTAACAGACCAAAACATTTAAGTTTTGTTTAAAAAGAATCCTAAAACTGTTGGCGATTTTGGTAACTACAAGTGCATAAAAATGTTAAGATACATATCTAAAAGGACAAAGACTGAAAAGGAAAATGCCAAAATGGGAGAATCACAGAACCCTAACAGAACCCTAATAGGAGTGCTTCATCCCCAAGGCTTACAAAGATCACAGCAATTGTACAACTACAATCAGGCACACCCACTGCCCCAGGACACTGATCAAGTTGGCCGGCGCCGCGGCTCACTTGGCTAATCCTCCACCTGCGGCGCCAGCACACCAGGTTCTAGTCCCGGTCGGGGCGCCGGATTCTGTCCCGGTTGCCCCTCTTCCAGTCCAGCTCTCTGCTGTGGCCGGGAGTGCAGTGGAGGATGGCCCAAGTACTTGGGCCCTGCACCCGCATGGGAGACCAGGGGGAAGCACCTGGCTCCTGATCGGCGCAGTGCACCGGCTGTAGCAGCCATTTGGGGGGTGAACCAATGGAAGGAAGACCTTTCTCTCTGTCTCTCTCTCTCTCACTGTCTAAATCTGCCTGTAAAAAAAGAAAAAAAAAAAAAAAAAGAGCTTGCAAGTGATGTGAGGGCAGCACAAAGCTAGGGGAGGCGTCCAGGGACAGTCCTCAAAGCTGTGACTTCAGCAGATCATCCCCCGGCTCCTTCTGGTGTCGTCTCACAGCTTGGGGTGGGGACGTGGCCCGGGAGCACACCAGCAAGAGGCCACCATCCCTGTGGGCTTTAGGAGTGCGCGCAGTCTGCCACCTCTGGGATACTGGTTTCTCTGGATTGTCTGGCAGCTAGGAGACAAGCCTGACAGGAGTCCCTCTGAACTCAGTGCCTGGAGGCCTGGGGCCTGCCCAGCTCCGCCAGGACCTCTTCTGTGTCCCGGACTACACAACAGCTACGATCCTTTCTTTGCATTTCCAGGAACATTTCGCATGTAAGTGACAGCAGAAGTGCTGACGCGCTGCAGCGCAACTTAGATTCCGAGCCCCCACAAAGCAGAGAGAGGCGCCAGCACTCCCGCCCCTCCGCACAAGAGGCAAACCTGTCGGCCATCTCCTTCCACTTCATCAGCATTTTCCGTGGCTGCCTCTCAATAGGAAGGTCCAGTCTTCGAAGAAAATAATCGACAACCCCCTGCTCCTCCAACAGCAAGGGGACACGGTAAATGGATGAGACGTCGTGCACACAGATCACCTGTTTTAAAAAAAGCAAGTAACTTAACGAAAGCAAAACTAACGACGGTTCTCCAGTTTGGCTACACAACGGATCACCCAGGGGAGCTTATAAAAATCCAGAAGCCACCGTCACAGCCAGAGCACTTAAATTAGCATCTCCTGGCGGGGTGGGGCTGGGGGAAGCAGGCATCGAATTTAAGCTCCCTCAATGACCCCACTCCACAGCCAAGTTTAAGAATCACTGCACCTGAACCCTAACGGTGCAACTCAGCACAGGAACAGACCTAATAAAGGAGCTGATAACCACCTCCATGCGTGCAGGCTTGGGAAGTATTCAAAACCAATTCCTAATGTAAATTATTGATAAATTAAGAACAGAGGGGGAAATCTGAACACATAAAAAACCCACAATAAGCATTTAATGTTTGAGGTTCAAAACAAAAGCAAGAATGGTCCCATCGCCACTTCTAGTCAGTGATGTTACTAGAGATATTAGCCATTATAATTAGGTAAGAAAAGCAGACACACACACATGAACTAGAAACTAAGAGCACCAGCAGGCCTGCGGGGAAGCAACCGCACTGACAGAACTGTGGCGACGCTGCTAGGCCACAGACGGACGGCAGGGGCCAAGCGGGCCTTCCCACGGTGGGCCACGGCTAATCAGGAAACGTAATTCTTAAAAATGCCATTCACTGTAGCAACACAGTTATGAAGGCCTATACATAAATCTAAACAGCGTCTCTATAAAGAAAAGTACAGATTACCAAATAATAGTGCTTCCAATAAATAGGGCTGCAATCACTGGATATTCATATCCAAAAGATGTATTCCAACCCTTACTTACTATTATACATAGAAATGAATTCAAAATGTATCCTGTAGGGGCCGACGCTGTGGTGCAAGGGGTTAACGCCCTGGCCTGAAGCGCTGGCATCCCATGTGGCACCGGTTCTAGTCCCAGCTGCTCCACTTCCTATCTATCCAGCTTTCTGGTATGGCCTGGGAAAGCAGTAGAAGATGGCCCAAGTCCTTGGGCCCCTGCACCCATGTGGGAGACCTGGAAGAAGCTCCTGGCTCCTGGCTTCGGACTGGCGCAGCTCCGGTGGTTGTGGCCATCTGGGGAGTAAACCAGCAGACGGAAGACTGACTTTCTCTCTCTCTCTCTGTCTCTCCTCTGTGTAACTCTGACTTTCAAATAAATAAATATATCTTCAAAAAAAAAGAGTATCCTGTAGACCTAAAATTATAAAACCTCTTTTTTTTTTTTAATTTAATTATTGGGCCGGTGCTGTGGCGCAGCAGGTAAAGCCGTCTACAGTGCAGGCATCCCATATGGGCATCAGTTTGAGTCCCAGCTGCTCCATGGGAAGGCAGTGGAAGATGGCCAAGTCCCTGAGCCTCTGCACCCGTATGGGAGATCCAGAAGAAGCTCCTGGCTTCAGATCAGAACAACTCTGGCCATTGAAGCCAACAGGAGAGTGAACCAGCGGATGGAAGACCCCTTTCCCTCTTTTTTGAAAAAACTCAGGTCTTAAGCAAAAGGTCTAATGAATTTAAATATGGAAATAACATTTTTAATAGTAAATTTTTCAAATAAATTAATTTATTTGAGAGACAAAGCTCCTATCCACTGATTCACTGCCCAAGTGCCTCCAACAGCCAGATCAGGGCCAGGCAGAAGCTGGGAGCTGGGGATGCCATCCAGGTCTCCCACACAGGTGGCAGGAACTCAACTACTGGAGCCACCACTGCTGTCCCCACGGTCTGTACCAGCAGAAAGTTAGAGTCGGCAGCCAGATCCTGCTACCAAAACCAGGTACTCCAACGTAGGCCACAGGCCACACATCCTTCCTAACAGAGTCTAATTTCAATGACAGCCTGAACTTCTATAGAATTAGATTCCTTTCATTTGATAGAACAGAATTATCTCAAATAAAGTGCATGAAAAAGGGCTGTTGGGAACACTGAAATTACTCTTGTTCCACACATTCAGTATGAAGCACAATCCCTACGCTGGAGTTCCCAGCTCAGAATTCACACACAGGAGCCCTGATGCCAGGCCTCAGGTGACACTTGAGCCAGCTCAGAAAGGATGGCTACCTCTGTAATGGTCAAGGGCTTCCTCTGTTCTGTTCATGCCAATGTCAGGCCGGTGACTCCGTACTCCTCATGGCCAATCTGTAATCATAATTCTAAGAGAATGGCGCCTACTTCAACCTGGGCTTCCTTCGCCCCTCCAGGCCAGCTGGGCTCTCCTGCTCAGTCTCCTGATCCGGAAAGCATCTGGTCACCAACAGCACAACCTCACTCTCAAAGTCCTTAACCTCAACTCCTCTCTGCTCTGCTTCCGCCACACAGGATCCAAGCCAGTTTCCGGTCCTCACCACCGGAATTTCTGTACTAGGTCCATTACCTAGCCCACAGGTTCCAAACGGCGCACCCCTGTCCCACAGGCACAGCAACAGCAAGACAGAGTTGTGTGGGTGCCTGTAACACCCTAGACCCCAAGCACCAGAAACACAAGGCCAAGGACAGTGCTCCTTGCCCTCCAGCGGCTCAGGGTCTGAAGGAGGCAAACAGAGACAAGGACTCACACCCACACCGTCCCCTGGGGGCCCAGGACAGGCCCACCCCAGCATGTGTGAGACACACGGAGCCCAGAAAAGGAAACCACCGTGTCCTCGCCAGACCGAGGGGCGGAGTGCCCAGGGGACACCAACTGCCGACAACGGGCCAGTGTGCCCTTCCTGTGACGCAACCACAAGCCTTGTCCCACTCTCAGAGGCTTGAGGAGCAGCGGAAGCCACACATGACTTACGCACTTACCTGTTCAGGTTCCACATGGCAGAACATGGATATTTTCTCCTTCACTGATGTGTCAAGAGGATTTGAGCACCTGCACACAACCTGGCAGGAAACAAGGACCGGGTCACAAACAGGAGACTTTTCTCTTACTGAAGCTGCCACTGACGTCACACTGTTAAGCTGGAGCAGAAGTTACAACCCGTGCAAACACTGCTCCATTTTCAAACGGGAATTCTAAACTCCCACGCGGGGGAGCAAGCAGACAGATTAACGAGCCACCAGAGTTGGCTGGGGTTCTTCTCCTTGATTAACGAGAACCAAGGGGAAAAACAGACCCCACTGAAGCCAGGCAGGAAGGTCCTGCAAACTCTGACCCCAGTCCTTTGCTCCACCAGCTCCCACCAGAGGCAGGCCAGGAAGACAAAGGTCTCGTCTGCCAGCCCATGCCCGTGCCCAGGCCTGGAGGAGTGACCTCAACCGAACCTAAAAAGTCACAAGCAAAGCAGGACGGCAGAAGCGCTTACCAGGTCGGGCGAAAGGCCAAGTCCCCTCAGCTCCCGAACACTGTTTTGAGTGGGTTTAGTCTTCTGTTCCCCTGTTGAACTTGGCTGTTTCACAAAGCAAAGCAAAAGTTAGTTTTTCTACAGTGAACGAATTTCCAGGTACAACTCTTCCCTGGACCTCTCTGCACAGGGAAAGAATGTAATCACAATCGTTACCGCTGTCAGTGACACAGGCTAGCGTCAGACACCCTTCCTAGAGAACAGCGCTCCCAGCCTCATCTGCCCTCTCCCACGCCTTACCCGGTCCTGCCAGGATGTTTTAGCGCTGCTTCTTGACATTTACTTTGAGGCATTTTCTTTGGATTTCCCCATGAAATGAGGATCGCTGCCCTCTTCCTGTGCCTGCAGGCTCCTCAAGGTGCACACCTTCGAGTACTTAAATACTGGCCACACTTAGCCCATGTGCCATACCCTTCCCTTCTGTACTTCATTATCTGCATTCTCCCACACCTCACAGACTTGCCAGGGTGGAATTCCAGGTTGGAAATCCTTTTCCCTTAGAAGTGTCAATGAAAGAGCTTTGCTGTTTTTAGGCCAACACTATAGCTGTCTTTCATTTATTTTTTAAGGATTTGTTTATTTGAAAGGTAGAGTTAGAGAGAGAGGAGAAAGGAGACAGAGAGTCTTCTATCCATTAGTTCACTCCCCAAATGGCCACAAAGGCCAGGGCTGGGCCAGACAGAAGCTGGGAGCTTCTTCAGGTCCCCTGCAGGTAGCAGGGGCCCAAACACTTGGGCCATCTTCCACTGCTTTCCCAGCCCATCAGCTGGGAGGTGGATCAGAAGCTGCTGGGACTCGAACCAGTGACTACACAGGTTGCTGGCATTGCTGGCAGTGGCTTTCACTGCTACGCCACAGCCTGGCATCTTCCATTTCTTTAAGAATTTCTGCCCCATTATCCTCAATCTTCATAACATTGTGCCTTGGTGGGGGCCATTTGTCACCCAATATGCTGGGCATGCAGTGGGCTCCTAAAGCCCAAAAACTCCTGTCCAGAGATGCCACTGAACTGTTCAGAACAGGGACCGGAAAACTATCTATAGAGGGTCCAATGACAGACATCTCAGGGTCCGTGGCCCCTGTTCTCTGTCCCAACTTCCACCCCAATTATGCTAGCACAGAAGCAGCCATAGACAACACATAAACAAAAGGACGTGACTAATTCCACAAAACTCCATCTTCAAAAACAGCTGGCTGGCCACGCCAGCCCGCGGCCGAGGTCTACCGGCCCGATTCAGGTAGCACTTCCCTCTCTGCTTCTCGCATCCCCTGGAAATCCTGTTATTTGGATGTTAGACCTCCTGGACTGCTCCTCTTCTTTACCTTTTCTTTCCTATTTTCTTTCTCTTGGCCTTCCTAGTCGACTTTCCTTCTCTCGTGTTTCCATTTCTGCTACCCAGTTCTCAACTTGCAAGGCTCTCCTGTTCTGCGCATCTTCCCTCCTGCGGCACACCCCGAGCTTCCCCTCGTCGGTTCTCGGGGCGCATTACTGACAGGCTGGCTGGGGGCTGCCCGCGGGGGCTCGGTTCCCTCGGTCCCCTTCTCCCTGCAGTTTGCTCTCTCATACAGCAGGTGCTTTCTCCAAATGTATGGGATCACAGCCACCCGGAAGTTCCGTGTGAGTGGACAGGCCGGTCACTGGGGTGCCCTGGAGGCTGTGTCTTCTCTTGTGGGCTTGCCACCCCAGAGAAGAGGGCTCCCCCACGCCCACGGAAGGGCCCAGCCCCGTTGACAGCCCTGGCAGGCAAGCCTTTCCATAGCGCGTCACGCCACCTGCGCGCCGCGTTCTCGTGTCTGCCCAGATGCCCTCTCCAGAGCCTGCCGGCCTCTGCCAGGGGCCGGGGCTGACGCCCACCTGCGCACATCAGGGAAGGAGTGGGGCCCCCTCTTCGGGCCTGACACCACCCCTTGCTGGCCGCTGGAGATTCTGCTGCCTGCTCCTCTGCTCAGGCCCAGGCAGCTTCCTGATTTTTGTTCCTCTGGACTTCCCCCCCAGGGTACTTGTGGATTTTTCTTTAAAATAGAGCCCTTTACTCTGGTTTTATCGTGAACGCGTAGTAAAGAAAACCGTGTATCCTCATCCCACCATCTTCAACAGCCAACTGTCCTGATGAATTTCTCAAATGTCTTCCAATTCATCTTTTCAAAAAGATTGAAATTCACAAGCAGCCCTTTATTCTCTGCGACCTGCCCCTCCAGCATCGACAGCTGTTAGGGAATGATGAAAATCAGCCTTTTCCCCGCCGCTCCTTCTCCCCACAGCAAACCCTGGAACGCCTTACCTGAGGAACTAGGCTGACGTGAATGTTACAGAAGTTCTCCCTCTTGACCTTGAACTGGAACTGACGGAAGGCCTCGATGAAGGGCATGCTTTCTATATCCCCCACGGTCCCACCGAGCTGCAAGAAGAAGTTATTGCAGAGGCTCAGCACCAACCTGTCTCTGGTGGATTAGTTTGCTATCAGCTGCTCTGTCAGCTCGATTCAGTGACCAGAAAGAGTACGCTGTGGCCTCCCCATCCCTGTGAACCATCAACTAACAACAGTCAGACACAGCTTTGTGCCAAAAAGTCACTTTCGTGGACAGGCACCCACTGCCCAAGGCTATGATCTTTTCCCCCATTTCAACAAAAAGTCAGGGAGAGAGGTGCCAGGACTCCTGTGCGTGAGCGCCACGTCACCGTCGCACCAGCCATGCACACACTGCTGGAACTCCTGTCTTTGCAGGAACACTGAGCTCCAAGGGCAAGGATCAGCACAGCAGGAGCACAGAAACTGAGAGCAAACAAAGCACATCTGAGGAAGAATGTTCCAGCCCGCGGAGAGCACAAGGCTGCCAGCTTTCTCAAGAGACAGGTGAAGATGCATCACCACACTCACTGGCACGGGGACAGTCACGCTTTCTCCTGCATGGCCGTTCCACGTGACTATCACACCTGCTGCACTGCAACACGAGGCACCGACCATGAGAGGAAGGCCCAGGGCTCCCCTGGGAACTGTCTTCCCAGCTGTTGGCTGACTAGAGAGGCATGAGCACACTTGTTCATACATGCAGGAAGCACACCAACCTCAATGACACACACTTGAGGTTCAAGGCCATCTTCGTCCACAGGTATTAAGGCCTGTCTCATAACCCACTCCTGGATTGCATCTGTGATGTGAGGGACAACTAGGAAAGAGAAAAGAAATCTGTGACTCACACCTGACCATCAGCACTGCCTGAAGCAAACAGATTTACTGTTCAAATGAGCTGCTGCACCCTTGGCAGGCACACAGCGGAGAGGGGGCTTAAACACACGCACACTTTGGAGACAGGCCCCTTTAAATGACCTCAACACATCCTTGGGCTCACACCCCTGTGGGCTCCTTCCAGAATTCCAAGTTGTTGCTGGAAGCACTGCAAAACAGCAAGGCCAAGACTGAGGTCCTGAGCCACCCTGAGCACACAGTGCCCCATGCAGAGCCCAGCCGCGTGGCCACACGCCAACACAGGGATCACGTGGCCATCCGCACTGCTCACAGGCAAGGCTGAAGATGGGCACAGCACACCAGGGGGCTTTTCCAGGACAGACCCCCAGCCCCTGCTGCACCATCTGCAGGTTACCAATGGGTTGACAATCCAAAGCGACAGTGTGGCAGCAGGCCAAGGCACAGCTTCCGCAGTAAGAGCGGCTGATTCGAAGTTCAGTTCCGCCTCTTATTAGCTGTGATCATCAGACAAATCACAGACCTCCTCTTGGGCTTGTTTTCCCCATCTGTTACGTGGAGGCAAAAGCCTCTAGTTCCTGAAGTTGTGGAAATTTTATGGGCAACACCTGTACAATGCGCAGCGGCATGCCTGGCGTGCCAGTGCTCCAGGAATGCCAGTGACAGAGAACTCTTACTTTCCCACAGTGCTGGGCTCAGGCTGCAAGACCCAAGGGATGGAGATTTCCGTTTAACCCCAGATTACGGGAGTTATCCAGCAGTGCCCTGGGCACAAGGCTACTCACGATCGATTCCACACACAGCTGCGAAGGGGATCTTTTAAAAATGCCAATCAGAATTCATCACTCCAATATCTCAACCCTTCAGGGGCTTCCCGCTGCTTTGAGGAAAACCCAAGTGCTTTGCTGTGGCCTGAAGACCCTTGTAACCTGTTATGGTCATCTTACCCACCTCCAGCTGCCGCCCTTGACCGTGCCTCAGCCATGCTGGCCTCTGCACCCCCTGACCAGCCAAGCCCTTTGTAGCACTGGGCCTCCTCCTCCTCCTCCGCAGGCCCTGCCCCTCAGTTCAGATGGCCTCTTTCTTGGGACCACCTCCCCAAAGTGCCTTTCCCCCGTCACACTTTCCCTCCCAACTCCCTTCATCTCCTTCACAACCACAGGAAGGCCTCGGTGTCACCTGTCGGCTTTTGGCGCAGCCGCAGATAAGTTTCCTGAGGACTGGCCTCCCTGGTCTTGTTCTTCACATATTCCTGGCATCAGCAAGGCTCTGACCACAGTGAGCATTCAACAAACATTTGACAAATGATGACCGGAAGAATGCATTCGAGGCCCAGAACAACAAAACCTATGATGGAAATCATTTCAGCTCTGAGCTGCGCTGTGTCAGGATTTTGGGGAGTACCTCCCGACAACGGTCCTGAGGCTGCCTAATAACAGGAGAGAAAGCCCAGGATCCGGCTAGGAGAAGCAGACAGAGCCAGCTGTCTGTGTGACCCCTGGCTTTCAGGCCATTACAGTCTAAAGCCAAAAACCACTCTGCGGCAATCCCCCAAATCTGGGCTGCTGACATCATACCAGACCAGGGGTTTGCTAACCCCACGACTTCCACTTTTATTTACTTGTTTTTATTTTTATTTATTGAAAAGGAAGACAGAGATCTTCCATCTATTTGTTCATTCCCCAAATGCCTGCAATAGCCGAGGCTGGACCAGGTCGAAACCAGAAGCCAGGAACTCCACCCAGGTCTTCTTGGGTGGGAGGGAACTAAGCACTTAGGCAGTCACCTGCTGCTTCCTGAGGTACGCAGTAGCAGCAAGCTGGATCAGAAGCAGGGACGAGGCAGGGCTAAATCCCAGGCACTCCAATATGGGACGTAGGTGACCCAGACAGTGTTTGACCTGTCATGCCCAACACCTGCCCCAGGGAGCCGGCACCTGACAGCAGTTAAGACGGGACACCTGCATCCCATATTGCAGTGCCAGGTTCAACTCCGGCTCCACTTCCAATCCAGCCTCCTGCTAATGTGTACTTTGTGAAGCAGCAGGTAAGTGAACCAGCAGATGAAGACACCCCCCATCTTTCAAATCATCGAATAAACCTTACATATATATATATATTTTTAAATCCTACCCCTTTAAAAAAAGAAAATAAAAACCCTTTTTTAAAGTAGAATACTTGTCTCAAATGCATGACTGCAAAATCCCAAAATAGCAAACAGCTGTAAGTGAAGTTGCACTGGTAAAAGCTTGGGAGGACCCAGAAACCCATCCCACTTCTCAGACTCTGTTCCACTTATGGCACCAACAAACAGCCTGAAAACCAATGCACACAGCGGATGTTCACTTCCTTGTCACCGCCACACACAGGAAGTCGCAGATGCGCGGCCCCCAGCTGCCCTAATCAAGTTGCCTCCCCCTCCGCAGTCATCACTTGGCCGCCAGGAGACCAGCGCGGGCTCCATCCCCTGCCACCGCTGCACTAACAAGCCTCACTGTCATCTTCAGAGCAGCGATGGACGCCAACAGAAAGCACGTATCAGAAGCAATACCCTGACAGTTTCAGGCTGAAATTATGCAAAAAGCGAATTTCAGACTTGAGAGGGTAACGCCGTGCAGGCGACCGCAGTGCTACCTTGGACGGTTTTCCCCAGGTAGTCTCCTTTGCGCTCCTTGTTGATGACATACTGGTAGATCTTGCCCGTGGTCAGGTTGTTGTCCTTGGTGAGGCGGATGTCCAGGAAGCGTTCGTAGTTACCCAGGTCCAGGTCTACCTCCCCACCATCATCCAGCACGAAGACCTCGCCTGCAGGGAAGAGGAAAACGTTTGGCCAAGTAGGAAACAACACGCTTCAGGGCACAGCTGGCCTCCTGGAAGACGAAGGCAGCGCCATGCTGCCAGCCAGCGGCGAACCGTCCGCCAGGGAGCTATAAAATGGCCCGGAGCGCTGGGGAGGCGTGGGGCTTTGCAACACAACGGCATCTGCTGCTGGGGGAAGGAGAACTCCTGGGAAATCTAACTGGGCAGAACAAGGCGGTTTTTTTATTACACACATTTTCCACAAACTTTTCGAAGACTCCTCGTGTAATTCAAACTTTTGTGCACCGAGATAAACTTACCTTTCACTCCTATTTTTTACAAACTTTGTGCAGTGCCCTTCTGTAGATGTCTGCATATGAAGGGTGTGTGGATGGGAAGATCACCCCTGCCCCACACTTCGGTTCCAGTTCCCCCATTCCCTTCACACCGTGCCCTGCAGCTTCACTCTGGAAACTGCCCAGAACGGCTCACTCCTAGCATGGCAACAGGAAACAAGCTCACAGACCACGCGCTCCCTCAGGGAGCGCCCAGCCCTGGCCGGCTCCAGCAGGCCGGTTCTCCCACCGCTGCAGCCTGTGGGGAGCAACTCGGACTAGACTGTTACTGGAATTAAGACTTATTCTATGCATCTGCTCTCCCACAATATGGCGCTGGGAGAGGAGTAAACAGCTTCTACACAGCTGCCTCTCACCAACTTGACAAGCTGCAGGACCTGCTCCTGATTGGAGGAGAGCAGCGTACTCGGCGTGTGGGTAGCAGAGTTGGGATTGGTGGAAGAGGACTATAAAGGAGGAGAGAGACAACATGCACCAGGAACATCTATCTGAAGGAACACCTGAGCAGCCCCCGAGAGGGCCGGCCGGCGGTGTGCCGCTCCCCCACGGAAGTGGGGAAAGTGGCAGGGGGAACCGCCCTTCCATGGAGGTGGAAGGGACGGTAGCCAACCCAGGAAGAACCAGCAGCAAACCCGGGGAAGGCCGAGCAGACAAAAGAACAGCGCAGGGTCCTGTGTCGCTCCTCCGCGAAGAGGGGGAGCGACATAATGGTGCCGTGACTCGGATAGGAAACCTAGGCAGGGTTTAGTGTCGTTCCTCTGTGAAGAGGGGGAGCGACAGCAGCCGACACGAGGGCTCTGCATTAACCACTGCTATCCCTACAGATTTTACCTCAACATTGGAGGTTATCAGTATGAACGCAGAATGGCCGGCATCGCGGCTCACTAGCCTAATCCTCCGCCTGTGGCGCCGGCACCCCGGGTTCTAGTCCTGGTCGGGACGCCGGATTCTGTCCTGGTCGCTCCTCTTCCTGTCCAGCTCTCTGCTGTGGCCCGGGAGTGCAGTGGAGGATGGCCCAAGTGCTTGGGTCCTGCACCTGCATGGGAGACCAGGAGAAGCACCTGGCTCCTGGCTTCGGATCAGCACGGTGCGCCGGCTGCAACGGCCATTGGGGAGCGAACCAATGGAAAAAGGAAGACCTTTCTCTCTCTCTCACTGTCTAACTCTGCCTGTCAAAAAAAAAAAAAATGCAGAATGCCAAAACATTTTTTTTAAGATTTATTTATTTATTTGAAAGGCAGAGGGTTAGAGAGGCAGAGGCAGTGAGAGAAGAGAAGTCCTCCATCCGCTGGTTCACTCCCCAGATGGCCACAACGGCCAGAGCTGGGCTGATCCGAAGCCAGGAGCCAGGAGCTTCTTCCAGGTCTCTCACGCAAATGCAGGGACCCAAGGACTTGGGCCATCTTCTACTGCTTTCCCAGGCCATAGCAGAGCTGGATCGGAAGTGGAGCAGCCAGGAGTCAAACTGGCGCCCATACGAGATGCTGGCACTGCAGGCGATGGCTTTACCTGCTATGCCACAGGGCTGGCCCCAGAATGTTAAAACATTATCAGTGGGTTTTTCCAGTCTGTCATCCCCAGTTTTAAGCAACAAGTCTTTGAGGCCACTTGGTCACAGGCCACAACTGGTGGGCACTCAATCATGACAAAGAAATAAAAAACTGCCCCTCTCTTTACAGTGTCTATTTCTCACTCATCTCAAAAGTCCTCATTTTTATTTTTCAAATCCTGCTAGCAAAACAGCATCCCAAGCACCCCTGTGCTATCTGCATCCCGCACGGCAGTCACCTCCATGACAGGTTACCCACAGCTTCTCGAGGTTTGTTAAAAACAGCAGCTGTGGGCTCTACTAAGGGCGCCCTGGCTGCACTGACAAGTGTCGCTGGCAGCACCACTCTTGGAGGGGCACCTGCCATTACACTCGTGAACACCTTTCTCACCTTGAGCCAAACCTATTTTTTTTTTTTTTTTGACAGGTAAAGATATAGATAGTGAGAGAGAGAGACAGAAAGGTCTTCCTTCTGTTGGTTCACTCCCCAAATGGCCGCCACAGCCAGCACTGTGCTGATCCGAAGCCAGGAGCTTCTTCCTGGTCTCCCAAGCGGGTGCAGGAGCCCAAGCACATGGGCCATCCTCCACTGCCCTCCCGGGCCACACAAACCTAGCTCCTTACAACTTCCAAGCACCTGTCCAATTTTCCAAGATGGGGGGGAGGGGTCATAAAAACTAGCATTCTCCGTCTTTTCAAATGTTTCCATAAAGGTATAACGTCACCAGATGCCTCCTGTCGAGAGAAATACAAGCTTTCCTCCAGCCAGCAAGCAGTCATTTCTACCACAGAAACCTCTTCACTCAAATCACTACACTACCTGGTAAGACCTCTGCTTTCTCCTGTCCACGCAAGAAGAATCAGGGAACTCCAACACTAGGGACCTTTTCAGAAGGCAGGCAAAAGGTACACACGGATCCCAGGGCTGACAGTCTTCCACACACTATCCAATTAGTATAACTTGTTTTTACTTTTTAAGAAATGCATTTTGCTTACCGTGCTCATACGGAGAGAACGTTCCTGCGTCAATGTTAATGTAGGGGTCAATTTTAATGGACGTCACGTGTAGGCCGCACGACTTCAGTATTGTGCCCACACTGCTGGCAATGATTCCTTTTCCAATTCCTGATATCACCCCGCCAGTAACTAGAATGTACTTCATTTTACCTTTTGACCTGGAAGGACGAATTACAGACGAAATACGTTAACAAATCAAACTGATCTGGCCCTTCCAGCTAGGAGCCCTCTGGGAGCCTGAGTCTCCTCCCAAGTCACATGACTCTGGAAGGTTCTTGTCAGGTTTAAACAAGATCCTATCGAACGTTGCCTGGATCACTTGAATGGTATTAGTCAAAATATGAGCAGAGAAACAACTGCTATTCAAACACGGCTTTCACAAACCTTAAGAATCAACCTAATTTTATTAAACACAAAAACAGCTCGAAGCTGGCAGACAGAACGCTCTGCCCCAAATACGGGCTGACACCACTGCCAGACACTGGGATGTTAGCAGGTGCCTCGTGACTCCCTTACATGGGAAAACAGTTTTCAGTCTTGGAGAAGCACTCCAACTCTCCACGAAAGCAGCAACGTCTTCGGGTGCATTACAATGTATTGCAAAGACGACACAGGTCATGAGGGAAACCAGAAAGGAAAAAACAGCCACATTTAAAAGGAGTTGCAACTGAACAGAAGATTCTTTTAAAGACCTTTCTCTTCTGTATCTTTTTTTTTTTTTTTTTTTTGACAGGCAGAGTGGACAGTGAGAGAGAGAGAGACAGAGAGAAAGGTCTTCCTTTGCCGTTGGTTCACCCTCCAATGGCCGCCGCGGCCAGCGCACCGCGCTGATCCGGTGGCAGGAGCCAGGAGCCAGGTGCTTTTCCTGGTCTCCCATGGGGTGCAGGGCCCAAGCACCTGGGCCATCCTCCACTGCACTCCCTGGCCACAGCAGAGGGCTGGCCTGGAAGAGGGGCAACCGGGACAGAATCCGGCGCCCCGACCGGGACTAGAACCCGGTGTGCCGGCGCCGCTAGGCGGAGGATTAGCCTAGTGAGCCGCGGCGCCGGCCCTCTTCTGTATCTTAATAACAACTTGCTCCTAGCCAATCTCACCAGGTACTCCAGGATGAGAATGTGTGTGTCCCCTGGGAAGGACCTCAGAACACCCCACACACCTGGCAGGGAAACCAGATTCCATCCAAACAGCAGCAGGGCAGTGGTGGAGGAGTGAAGGACGGTAGGTGGGTGAGGAGCGCAGAGAGAGCACTTGCATGAAGACAGCACAGGAGTAAGGAGAGGACGTCTCCCCAGAGAGGACGTATCACCAGCCCCTGCTTCGGAGGCTCCGAAACACCATGCGGCCAGCAAAGCCAAATTCCACCAAAGTAAGAAACTTAACCCCTGGGCGGCGGAGAATGCTTGCTTTGGCATGGGCAGGGCATTTTCCTCCTCCTGAGCGACCCATGTGAAGCCAAATGACAGCAAAAATAAGCTAAGAACTAAGCAGGAAAAGGGGGTTCTGCTTGAAGCATTCCCCTGCCCACACCTGGCATGGAAGCAGGATGCTCAGGACGTCCCCCCCCACCCCGGGGTAAGGAAGACACCGTCCTGCCCTCCTGGCCTCTGCTACAGCATTTCCAAAAGCACCCTTCCTGATTTCCACAAAATACACATGAGATTTCCAAAAGGGGTTTTACGAACAGATAAACCAAACAAATGCTGGCTAAACCAAGTCATTTGGTTTCTTTCACGCAAGACCTCGGGATGCCTTTAATAAATCATGTGCACTGTGACCTGCCCAAAGGGATATACAGGACACAGCCTCCCCCAAACTCATCCGACCCCAAGGCCCTCCTCCTCTGGGGGAAACGCTACTCGGAGGTCCCCGGGCAGTGGAACAGGTCCTTCCTGACACCTGAACCCCACCGAGGCCGCTTTTCAGACCCGCCCAAGCCAGACAGATCCCCTACTAACACGGCACCCTGGTCTCGTTAGCTGAATTTCCTAAGTTCCTAGAAATTCTTTGGCTCTGGTTATGGCTGCAACATGGATTCTCTTCTACAGAACACGCATCTCAACCATCTGCATTCCATGTGTCCCGACTGCCCTGAATGGACTTAACCCCTCCTTTAGGTCTCCCCGGCTTTCTCCCTCTGCAAGGTCAACTACTTCTCCGGCCAACAGAGACCAAATGGGGGCCAAGAGGGCTGGGTCCACTTGGAGACCACCTACTATGGGGGCCACTACACGGGGCACCTTGGGGACCATCAAAATTCACGATTTGAACTTCTATCCCAAGCGGCTGGCAGTCCAGCCGGAAAGGCTAAATATTTACAAACAAGACCCCGTGACAGCAGGAAGCAGAGGGCCAACATCTGAAGGCTATAAAAGGGGGAGAAGACAGCAGGAAGCCTTCAGAGACCCAGGCAAAGCACGGGTCAGAGGGATGGCCCGGGGCCGGGAGGATCCCAGCTGCTCCAGTCTTGCACACCAGAATGGGCAGAGGCCCTGAGGGCAGGGCTGCCCGACACGGAGCGGGCCCGGGGCATCTCTCAGTCAACAGAGGTGGGGCCCAGATAAGCGTGCGGGGAAGGGGTAAGATAGGCAAGGGACCAAACCGTATGCAAACTTAAAGGCCCAATCTTTACTTTCTTCCAGAAGAGATGGGAAGGTTTTCAAGCACAGAAATCAAGGTGCATCCGAGGGATTCCGCGAAGAGGTGGGGGAGGGAGAGTAGAGCCGATTTTCTATCTTGTTATTGTTTTGCTTCCCTGAAGTTATGGGGGTCGAGTCCCGGCCCCAGCTCCGTGATCAGAGACCTGAGTCACGTCAGCAGGGCCGCCCGGGTCAGACCCCATGGGGTGGCGCTGGGCCGCCGACAGCTCGGGATGGCTATGAGCGTGGCCGTGCGGGCGGCCCGGCGAGCCCAGAGGCCCCTTCTCCCAGGGGTCGGGACTTCTCCGCGGCCCGTGCACGGAGGAGCTGCGGGGCCGACGCCAGGCGGCCAGGCCCATCCCCCAGCGCGGAGGGCAGCCTCGGACCCAGAACCCCAGCCCGGGGCGGCCACGCCCGAGCTCTGAGGCCGCAGGACCCCGGCAGCAAAGGGAGCGGCGGCGCGGGCTTTCTCGAGGACTGCTGAGGCGGAGGGGGAGGGGGCTCCACATCTCTACAACCCTCTCCACCCCACGAGCCAGGCCGGCGAACATGGCGCAGCCGGACGCCGCAGCGCCAGCCCTCCAGCCCCTACGGCCACCCCACGCCGCGGCCGACCCCTCTCCACCCGGCGGCGCCCGGCCACGCGGCCCGCGCGCGGGAGCCGGCACCTCGCCGGCCTGAGCCGCCCGCCCCACGCCCGTTAGGTACGCAGGCCATTGGGCAGGACGCCGGGCCACTCGGCCCTGATTGGTGGAAAGCGGAGTCTGTCACCGCGGCAGCGGGGCCATCCCCCTCCGGGCTCCGCTCGCGCCGCCGGCTCCTGCCCAGGAAAACAGTTCCCCCTGGGATCCCGTAGGCAGCCTACCTGGGGCCGGCTTCTGATCCTCCCGTCAGGACAGAGCCAGGCCGGAGACGCACACTCTAAGTCCCGGCAGCCAGTGACCGACCCCGGCCGCATGCGCCCGGCAGTCTTTCTCGGAGGCGGGCCCTCGGCGCTGCGCACGCAGAGGGCGGGGGCGGGGCGGGCCTTGAGCTCACGGGGCGGGGCTCGAATGCGCAGGCGCCACACGGACGCCGCTGCCCAAGAGTTTGGGGTTCGAGACCCGGCACGCGGGGGTGTGTCTGCCTCTCGGCGTTTGTCTCAAAGGGTGGTCCGAGGTTCTTTTCTTGAGGGGGCGGACGCCACTCTGTGACTCACGCTTCCCCTTGGGGCTGCAGGCCAGACCCATCTGATGGCCTCTCAGCTGCGACCATGCGAGTTCCTGTGGTGCCGGCCCTTTCCTCCCGCCGGGCCTCTGGGCCGAGAGACGCCGGTGATTTAACCCCCGGCTTCTGAGGGAGAAGTCCCGGGGAGCAGCTCGGCCCTGGCTCCTCGACTGCCTCCCTCGGTCCCACCTGCGTGTGCCCCAACGGCAGCCACCTTGGCAGGACTGGGGTCCCTGCCGGGTTTCATCAGGGCCTCTCCCCTGCGCACCACCTGCGTGCCACGTGCTCGCCGGGCACTAGGGGGCCCTGCCTTTCACTAGAATCTTCGGTGCCTGACCTTGAAGTGGCTGGGCCCAGGGCGTGCGCGCCCAGCGGAGCGTGAGGGAGGCTTCTTCCCATCCCCGGAGCCCCAAACACTGGCCTTGAACCTGAGACCCAAGTTTCCTGACAAAGAGCTGGCGAGGCTGCCGGGGCCACGGAGTGCGCAGCGCTCTGGACCAAGCTGCGGGCTTCCTCCTACGAACAGTGGAAAGCGCAAGGAGCTTTTGAACAGAAAGGAATTTGTGGGCACGGTTCATGTTTTTCCCCAGACACTATCCAGAGGTATTCACGGAAAATCGGTCTCTCCCCTCTGCGCCCCCGGTATCCCTGTTCTCTTCCCGGAAGCCAGTCGTCACAAGTTCACATCTATCTTCATTGAGGGAGTTAAAGAAAAGGTGCGTCGTGATTAGATTTGTGTTTCGGAAAATTCACTCAACAGACAGATTCCGGACAGCCAGTGAGGAGACTTCCAGCTCCTTCCAAACCCGGATCCCACTGCTCCTACCCCGCCGATCTGCCCAAAGTGCGCTGAGCTCCAAGTCTAAACACTGGTGTGTGTTTGGGGGTGCTCTCACGGGCGCGCATTCTCTCAAGAAGCATTTAGTGTTTGTGAAAGCACCTGTAACAGGGGACACTGCGTGTCGGGGTCTAAAGTCCGAGGCCGGCCCCTGACCAGCAGGGACAGCACAGGCACTCCCCAGCAAGGCGAACGGGAAGGGAAGGTCGACGGGTGATGAACACACCACAAGCACCCGTGAGTTCCGCCCAAGCAGGAACCACTTCATTGCAGAACACAGGCTTATAAAGCTTACGAAGGACATGCGCAGTAGGGGAGCCAAGCAGAGAAAAGGTCACGCATGCGCGGGTGGACCACGCACAGGGGCACCTTAAGCAAAGTATAGGGATCATGCACTGTCCACGTGTCCGGAACCAAAGCGGACCTCTTCCTACCGGTGGTCTGATCTTACTTAGCTTCACCGCTGCAGCCGCAGACATGCCCCTCGAATACCTGCCAGGCGCCATGTTGAAATGGAGATTTTAGGCAATACCCAACACTGTGGACACATACCCGAACTTGCCAACAGAATGAAGATGCCACGGAGACAGAAAACAAGCCATTCCGCCTGCCACGCTTCTTTAAGAGCCCATCACAGCCGCTCCTCTTCCCTCAAGCCTCTCCCATCGCCTCCCCACACTCTCTCAGCCACTGGTCTTGCCTCCTGTTTCGCTGAGGAGCTAGAAGCCACCAGGATACCTTCCAGATCCACCAGCCTGCTTTATCTGTGCCCACAAAGCTGCTGTGCCTTGTCTCCCCGTGCAGAGGACAAACTGCCCACTCTGCTGGAGGGGAGCCTCCTCCTGGCACCAAGTGTATCTCCTGAACCAAGCCAACCATGTCCCGGCGAGGAGCTCTCCCGCCCTGCCTCGTTGATCTCCCCCTCTCTGCTACGTGGTTTCCCTGGGTGTGACGCAAACCTGCAGCAATTGTCCCGTCTGAAAAACAGAACCCTCGCCTTGACTCTGCCTCATTCTCTGGCGACACCTCCATCTCGTTCACTTTCCGTCACCACTCCTGAAACACGTTGTTTGTGCTGGCTCTCTCCAATCCCTTCCCTCCCTCTTGAATTCCTTCCCGTGAGGCTCACGTGGTTGCCCTGAAAGTAGTCTTGTCCAAGATGAAGCTCCGCGTCTTCAGACCCCTTCCCTGGACCTCAGCCTGGACGTCCATCACTCATGTCTGTTCACAAGTCCCAGACAAAGAAACTAGAGTGCCTGGGTACATGGCATGGGTGCACGTGTGCACACCTGTGTGTGCATTATTTGCATATTTCAGCCACTCTTTTCCCCACCTTAGGCTTGGTCTCCCTGTGTGATTCTGGGTATAGCCATCCTGTCCCCAGAACCTACCACCAACTGACCATTTCCGTAAGAGCATTTATCACAGCTGGCCCCTCCCATTCCTGGCTTCTACGAAGGTGCCGTCAGTTACTTCCTGGTTTGGCGGCCTTTCCTTCTGGGTCTTCCTTCCTGGACCCTCTTCTTGTTCCTCGTCCTGGTCTTTGAACGTTGCTGTGCGCCGCACGTCTCAGTCCTAACCTCTGAGCTCATCATCACTGTAATACACTTGAACTACCATCAGTACTCTGACAACTCCAGAATTTGAATTCCCAGCCTGGTCTGCTCTCCCGAACTCTTAAGTGCAGGCCCTTCTGTTACACTGGCCCTGACATTGGCTAGGTCCCTTGTCTTTAGACAGGATAACTCTGCAATCGCCATTCAGGTTGTAGACCTGCCCATGGGATCTGACTGAGGCAAACCTCTTGACAAAGGCCGTGTAGTCAGTGTGGCTTTGTGGGCCATGGTCTTGGTGGCAACTGCTCAACTCTGCCTTCATAGCACAAAAGTAGCCAGAGATAGTGAGAGATATTTTGTAAAGTAACTGTGGCTGTGCGTAAACAAGAATGAAATTCTTGTAGCAACTTGGATGGAATTGGAGAACATTATGTTAAATGAAATACGTCAGGCACAGCAAGACAAATACTGTATGTTTTCATATGAAGGTACTACAGAAAGTTCATGGGAAATGGGTTCAAGGAAAGCTTGGTGCAAAAAAAATTTTGAAATCCATGTATGGTTTTTTTCATAATACACATGTTTGTGAACTTTTGAAGACACTTCATATGCAAGGATTCCAAATTTTTTGCACTAAAATGACATCTTTTAACTTCATTTTCCCCTGGACTTTTTGAAGTACCCTCCTACGTGGGTGCTAAAAGGTGGATGTCACAGAAGTGAGAATAGAGGAGTGGCTACTGGGGCCTCGAAAGGCTATGGCGGTGGGGAGGGAGACAGAACAGTTAGTGCTGGGGTGCAGCCGGGTACGGAGAATAGCTCCTAGTGTTTCATAGCACAGTAGGATAACTTGGACAACAGTTCTTTGAATATGTCCAAGTAGCTAGTAGAGACAATTTTGAATGTTCCCAAGAGCAAAGCAATTATATATGTCTTCAGTGAAAGATACACCAGTTACCTGTTGGGATTGTTACACACGGTATACAAGTATTGAATGTCACCTTGTAAAGATGTACAATCACTGTGTGTCCATTAGATATTTTTAAAAAAACTTTCTTCCAATTAAACCCTAATTTACAGAAAAACAGATTGGGTCTGAAGGCCAAAGCTTGCCAGCCCCTGAGCCTAAATCTCTAATTTACGGAGCTTCTTCTGGGCCCTGTGCGCCTCCCTGAGAACATTCTTCCATCATCCATTACTCAAAACCCCACCTCAGGCCTCCCGCCTGCCCAGGGAAGTCACCTGAGACAGCGCCCCTCCCCCACGTCCCGAGGGACACCTGGGGCTTACCTGAGGCACTCACCACCCTGTGCTGGGACGCCTGTCTGCTTGTTTGCCTCCTTGGCACCAGACTGTCTCTCTAAGGTTACTGATCTTGTCCCTCAGTTTCCTTATCAGGTCTTGTTTACGTTTTAATAACCAGGGTCTAGTCTAATTCCCACTGCTAGCCTGTAATGCCAGTGCTGTCATCACGCTGTGTTACAGATGATGAGAGTGTAAGCGCCCCTCGGCAGGGGGCACACACAGGGAATGGAATCCTCTCCCTCTTCCCACCGTCACCAGATCTTCCCAGTGGCCTCCGTGCCAACGCTTCCTTGAGTCCTTTCTTTCACGCCGGTGCATTGTCAGAGAACTCTGGCATTCAGAGATGATCTGGGTGAGAAATGGGACCAAAGCAGCTGTGCTTTTTCCCTAATTAGGGCTATTAAGCCTAAAACAATGTTTTATTTCATTTTAAATACATACCTAAAGGGTAGCAAGTCCAAAAGGTAAAAACAAATAAATGCGCGGTAGAAACCCCCCTCACACTGGCTTGCGGTCACCTGTTTCCC
The DNA here is from genome assembly GCF_051225735.1 of Oryctolagus cuniculus. NCBI lineage: Eukaryota > Metazoa > Chordata > Mammalia > Lagomorpha > Leporidae > Oryctolagus > Oryctolagus cuniculus. Next base: position 132,768,201 of record NC_142873.1, read on the forward strand.
TCCATGCTCTGTGTCTGTGCATGCGCCCCTTCGTACTGGTAGGTGCCCCTTCTTACTGGTTACACGAGGCCACTTCAAAAAGGCCGTGGGAAAGGAGAATTAAAATATGATTCTTCTGGTGCAAAAAAATTCGAAATTCAGCATACAAGGGGTGATCAAAAAGTTCAGGGAAAATGTGTATCATGAAAAAAATGCAGAGATTTCAAAATTGTTTGCATCAAAATAAACGTATCTTGGCCGGCGCTGTGGCTCACTAGGCTAATCCTCCGCCTGCGGCGCCAGCACCCCGGGTTCTAGTCCCGGTTCAGGGCGCCAGTCCTGTCCCGGTTGCTCCTCTTCCAGTCCAGCTCTCTGCTGTGGCCCGGGAGTGCAGTGGAGGATGGCCCAAGTGCTTGGGCCCCTGCACCCCATGGGAGACCAGGAGAAGCACCTGGCTCCTGGCTTCAGATCTGCACGACACTGGCCATAGTGGCCACTTGGGGGGTGAACCAACAGAAGGAAGACCTTTCTCTCTGTCTCTCTCTCTCACTGTCTAACTCTGCCTGTCAAAAAAAAAAAAAAAATCTTCCAGGCCAGCTCTCTGCTGTGGCCAGGGAGGGCAGTGGAGGATGGCCCAAGTACTTGGGCCCTGTACCCCATGGGAGACCAGGATAAGTACCTGGCTCCTGCCATCAGATCAGCGCGGTGCGCCGGCGCAGCGTGCTGTCCGTGGCGGCCATTGGAGGGTGAACCAACGGCAAAAGGAAGACCTTTCTCTCTGTCTCTCTCTCTCACTGTCCACTCTGCCTGTGAAAAAAAAAAAATCTTTTAATTCAGTTTTCCCACAAACTTTCTGAGGTGCCCTTATAAAGTATTTTAATGTGACTCTGTGAAATTGGATTCTTCTCACTTCAACCGGCTTCCTTTAATGATGTTATTTAGTGAATGAGTTGGCTATCACCTCAAGTTATTCAAGAAACGTGTAAAGCTGTGTGTGTGTGTGTGTGTGTGTGTGTGTGAGAGAGAGAGAGAGAGAGAGAGAGAGAGAGAGAATGTGAGAGAAAATGAGGGCAAGGAAAACCAGGCGTAGGGCTCTTCCCTTCCAGGTCTCTCCATTGCCTTCAGGTCCAGGTCAAAGCCACAGCCACACCGTGGTTGATGCGCCTGCGCAGCTGGCTTAGCTCCCTCCCCAAGTGAGTGGGCGCCCCTGCTCTGGCCACGTGGAGCTCTCTGTTCCCTGAACGTGGCGTCTGTAATGGTTCCCCACCGAGGGCCCGGCCTGTGTCTTACTCCTGCCACCGCTCAGCTTGGGCTTCCCTTCCCAGAGCGTTTTTTTCTGGACAGTCCCCCTCCCCCAGGTGGGGGTGAGCACTTCTCTCCTCCTCCTCTTGCTCTCTGGACCTCCTTGAGCGTAGCACTTTCCAAATTGTCTTTCAATAGCTCGTTTCTGCGTCCGAATCTGCCATTTGTCTGTAAGGTGAGGGCAGGACCCTGCTTGTCTCATTTGCTGTGGTGCCGGCATACAGTAGGCATTTGGTAAATATTTGTTCTGCAAATGAAAGAAATGAGTCAAGAAGTGATTGGATCACAATTGCTATGCCCTTTCTAGAGATGAGTCACAAATTTGGCTTTGAATTTCCTAGCAACTAAAGTGAAGTGGGTCCGTATAATCATGTGGAAAACAACAAGCGCCCAGCAGGAAGATCACCTCTTCAAATCACCCCTTGCTGACTCCCCGGGGCCCCTCACTGGCACCCCTAAGTCACCTCCAGTTTTCTGGGTGGCGTTTGTCCAGGCCAGACTGGATGAGGAGTAACTGGTTAATCCCGGATGCATGCCACGCGTGAGTGCACGCCAGCACCTCTCCTGTTGTGTGCGTGCAGCAGATGCTCAGTGAGTGTCTGTAAAATGACTTGAAAGGCCCATTGTTGCTGCTACTGAGATCCAACATCCATTTCTCCTCTGAGTCTTTCAGGAGTGGACACAGCACATACAGCGTAAGGCTGAATGGCTTCGGTCACACCCATACAACTGACCACGAGCAAGGGCCACGGGCCCATTCCTGCAGTGACTCTCGGGAGGGGCAGATGACAATGGGTCTAAGTGCAATTCAGACAGGACGCTTCTGCAGGGATCCAACAAGGTGCCAACAGGAGCCCCCCGGAGAGCCGTCCCACGTGGGCGACGTTATAAAGCGTCTCCGGCTGCGCCTCGGCAAAGGCTGTTCCCTAACCTGGGTGCCGGGTGGGTCTTGAGGGCAGTGCAGTCCGTACCACACTCCCTGAGAGGCACGTGGAGCGAAGCTGCTCTGAATGTCAAGCTAAATTCAAAGGCTTCGACATACACTTGGCCTTGGGGGCAAAATTCACGTCCACCTGAGGGTTAATGATGTCCTTGCTGCAGAACGTGAGCAATCTGGAAGAGACATCGGTCTCAGGCAGGGCCTATAATAATGCGTTGCTATCGTGTGTGGGCATGGGGATATTCAGACTCTGGTACTGGGCGGGGCAGAGTGATGGAATGAGAGAGAGAGAGAGAGAGAGAGGGAGAGAGAGAGAGGGAGAGAGAGAAAGTTGTTTTCTAAAAACATGTTCTCAAACACAAATAGGAAATCCTACTTGATACATGTACCATAGCTAATATCGCCACATAGTCTAGCTCAGGGTCAGTTCTGCTTTCTTGGATTTAACGATTTTGAATAAATTTACTTATGAACTAAATGTGACTTTGATTATAGCAGCCTTATGAGACTTGTAATGGAAATAAATGGGCAAATGAGAAAACAAGCACTTTTCAGATCACTTGTTCTTATTTTTTTTAAAGATTTTTTTTTTTATTTGAAAGAGTTACAGAGAGAGGTAGACAGAGAGAGAGAGGTCTTCCATTCACTGGTTCACTCCCCAGATGGCTGTAATGGCCGGAGCCGCGCCTATCCGAAGCCAGGAGCCAGGAGCTTCTTCTGGGTCTCCCACGTGGGTGCAGGGGCCCAAGGACTTGGGCCATCTTCTACTGCTTTCCCAGGCCATAGCAGAGAGCTGGATCAGGAGAGGAGCAGCCGGAACCAGAACCACTGCCCATATGGGATGCCGGCGCTTCAGGCCAGGGCGTTAACCCACTGCGGCACAGCGTCGGCCCTTTGATCACTTGTTCTGACTTTTGGGTTCCAAAACTGTGGCAGACAGGACTGATTTTCAGTGTTGCCCTCTGTGAGAGCCCCCCAGGCTAGGCAGGGACCCCTCTCCTCTTATCTCAGCCTCTTCTAGTTCCTCCCTCCCAGCCTTCACAGTAACCTGTTGGGATGCTCTGCTCTGCTCCTCTCTGGGTTGAAAGCTCTGCCCCGTTCAGCTCTACCTGCAAGAAAGGGGTGACAAAGCCTTCTGGAACCTTTCACAGTGTCCCACAAACCCTCCAGAACGCGTGCTGTGCATACAAACTGTGCTTGTTATGCCAACAGAGCCTCAGTCAAGAGCCTACCTCTTATTCCCCCCAAACTGTGGGCTCTGTGTGATTCTGGCACTCAAGGCGGAACACGAGGTCCATGGCGAGCCCTCGGTAAATAGTTGATGAACTGAATTAAGACCGTGAAAGTACCTTGTGACTCGCAGCCTCTTTGTGGTCTGGCTTTTTTCCACCTATCTGACCAGACAAGTGAGCGTTCCGGCACGCAAGCCAATTCTTGTTTTCCGGTTGGTGGGAAGACTCCACAACAGCCGTCCTTCCCTTGGCCCCGCTAAGGAAGCCAAGACCTGAAAGGTTTCCAGGCCGTGTGTCCCCAGGGTGATCTGTGGACAGAGGACCGCTAAGGGGTCAGCATGCCGGCATTGTCCGGGTGACCCCTGTGCACCTGGCCTTCTCCCAGCAGCCACAGAGTCAGGTGGCCCAGCCTGACCACACAAGTGGATGCACAGACCGGAGATTCAGGACTCAGAGTCTCCTCCCACATGCACTCAGCCGAGCCATGGGCTGTACATACAACTCAGGCACTATCATTTCAAACTTGGTGACAGACTCCAGACATCTGAATCTAGGATCTGTATCTGTCTCAGAGCTGCAGTTCTGTCTCCAGGAGCAAGGACTCACGTCCCTGTCATTAGTACAGTGCTCATTTGAAAGGCACCTTTGAAACTGAGGGAAAAACAGGATCCCACAACCTGCACATTTACATAATTAGCACCTGGATTCCTGATGCACGTGATGAAAGCTTTTTCCGTGAGTCAGCCTTTGAAAATAACTGCGTTCAACATATTTAGCTAACTTAGCTCAAGGGGGTATGGGGACAGCGATCATCTGCTGGTGGATTTACTTTTTTATTTATTTTTAAAATCTATTTACTTATTTGAAAGTCAGAGGGACAAAAAGAGAGGGAGAGACAGAGAGATCTTGCATCTGTTGGGTTCACTCCCAAGATGGCTGCAATGGCAAGGGCTGGGCCAGTCTGAAGCCAGGAACCAGGAGCTTCTTCCAGGTCTCCCACTTGGGCCGTCTGCTGCTGCTTTCCCAGAGCCTTAGCAGGGAGCTGGATCAGAAGTGCAGCAGCTGGAACAGGAACCAGTACCCATGTGGGATGCCGATGTTGCAGGTGGTGGGTTTACCCACTATGCCAGGACATTGGCCCTTGTTTGTGGGTTTAAGTAACTGGAAAGATTGACAAGAATGAGGTGGCAGAGGTGATGTTCTCCTGGAGAAAAAAAAAAGGCTGGTTCTTTGTTGCTGTTTTGCAGATTTCCAGTTTAAAAAAATAATTACTTAGGGGCAACCATTTGGCCTCATGGTTAAGCCACCAGTTAGGATGCTCGTGTCCGTATCAAGGGGCCTGGGTTTGAGTCCTGGATCCAGCTCCCAACTCCAGCTTCTCGCTAATGCAGACCCTGATGGCTCCAGTAACTGGGCCCGTGCCATCCCCATGAAAGACCTGGGTTGAGTTCTCAGCTCCCGGCTTCAGCCTGGCCAGCCCCAGTTGCTGTGGGCAGTTGAAGAATGAACAAGCAGATGGGAGCACAGTCTGTCTCTCTCTCTCTCTCTTGCCTCTCAAATAAAAAGCAAAGCAAAATGATTAGTTTTATGACTGTTTTGGAATTATAACAGAGATAGAAAAGAGGGTAAAAGTTCATCAAGTGAACAACTTGATGAGTGTTTACCTATTTGACCACAAGCGTGTACCCAGAGCAAGACGACACGGAACATCCCAGCACCTGGGCAGGCCCCCCCTGTTTGCCCTTCCAGCTACCGCTCCCCAGCACCAGAGCGTCCACACCCTGGTTTCTCCGCGGCCATCTGCTGAAGCGCTGAGAACCATTTTTTTAAGGGCAGTCCATTCACAACATTTTATTTGGGTCTTTTTTAAAAAAAAAAAGATTTATTTATTTACTTGAAAGTCAGAATTTACACAGAGAGAGGAGAGGCACAGACAGACAGAGAGAGAGGTCTTCCATCCGCTGGTTCACTCCCCAATTGGCTTCAACAGCTGGAGCTGCGCTGATCCGAAGCCAGGAGCCAGGAGCTTCTTCCCGGTCTCCCAAGTGGGTGAAGGGGTCCAAGCACTTGGGCCATCTTCTACTGCTTTCCCAGGCCACAGCAGAGAGCTGCATTGGAAGAAGAGCAGCCGGGACTAGAACCGGCGTCCATATGGGATGCCCTCACCGCAGGCAGAGGATTAACCTACTGTGCCATAGCGTTGGCCCCTGAAGATTTTATTTTTAAAGATTTATTTATTTATTTGCAAGTCAGAGTTACATAGAGAGAGGAGAGAGAGAGGGAGAGAGAGAGAGAGAGAGAGGTCTTCCATCTGATGGTTCACTCTCCAGATGGCCGCCAACAGCCAGAGCTGCGCCGATCCAAAGCCAGGAGCCAGGAGCTTCTTCCAAGTCTCCCACATGGGTACAGTGGCCCAAGGACTTGGGCCATCCTCTACTGCTTTCCCAGGCCACAGCAGAGAGCTGGATCAGAAGTGGAGCAGCCGAGAGTCGAACCGGCGCCCAAGTGGGATGCTGGCACTGCAGGCTGTGGCTTTACCTGCTACGCCACAGCGCTGGCCCGTTATTTGGCTCTTTAGCCTTTTCCTGTCTCCTCTCTTCCTCTTCCACTCAGTCTTTCTCTTTTTCTAATTTTTACTTATTTGTTTGAAGGGGAGAGAGAGATTTCTCCCATTCGCTGGTTCATTTCCTCAAATGCAAAAACAACAAAACAAAGAGCAGCAACAGAGGCAGGGCTGGGCCAGTCCAAATCTGGAGCTGGGAACTCAATGCCCTTCTCCCATTGTAAGCGATCTGCTTATTAATATTTCTGAAATTAATCAGCTGTGTGGGCTCTTGCCATAACTTCAGAGAAGAATTCTGAATACTGGCTCAAATAGACGAGACGACGTGGTAAGTTTTTTTAAGCTTTTTATCCAGTGAGAGAAATGCATAGGAGAGTGAGGGCTCTATCTGGGAGAGAAAGGGAAATCTAGATCCACACCAAGCAGAGAGCAGGCCAAGAGCCACGTGCAGCTACCAGCGGCTTTTCATGGGCAGCGAAGCAAAGGCAGAGAGCGCAGGTGGTTCTCTGCAGACCCATGCTTAGCCACCTGGCGCCGCAGGCCACGTCCTTCCAACAGAGGAGAGACCTTGCTGCTACCTGTGTGGCTCCAGCTTTCTTCAACGGTGAGCGCCTGGGTAGGCCCTGGCTCTGCACAGGGCCCTGCAGCCTCACTCTCGCTCTCTCCAGGGTCTCCTCCACAGCCAGCAGGGGGAGCAATTGGGAACACTCTGCTGCTCCGGTGGGCTGGGGCTGCCCATATTCCCACCTTACTCACAGGTTACCTCTCCGCCTGCCCTACAGCAGCTAAGCCTGCAGGACAGAAACCCCACATGCAGTGGCTTAAATGCAGCTCTCTCCCTTGTGTTGATGGCCCTGGTGGACAGGACGGCCATCCAGGGGCCCTCCATCGTGTTTCTCTGCCCCATCCTTTAGGGCATTGCTGTCCTCACAGGACAGGCAGGAAGAAGGACATCCTTTTTTTTTTTTTTTAAGATTTATTTATTTATTTGAAAGTCAGAGTTACACAGAGAGGAGAGGCAGAGAGAGAGAGAGAGAGACAGGTCTTCCATCCAATGATTCATTCTCCAATTGGCCGCAATGGCTGGAGCTGCGCCGATCCAAAACCAGGAGCCAGGAGCTTCCTCCGGGTCTCCCACATGGGTGCAGGGGCCCAAGGACCTGGGCCATCTTCCACTGCTTTCCCAGGCCATAGCAGAGAGCTGGATCAGAAGTGGAGCAGCCAGGACTCGAACTGGTGCCCATATGGGATGCCGGCGCTTCAGGCCAGGGCGTTAACCCACTGCACCACGGCACTAGCCCCAAGGATATCCCTATAAGGGAGTGAGGTAGAACTCGCCTGTGCCATGCCTGTCACATCCACCGGCCAGAATTTGGTCCAGGGCCACATCTTAGCTGCAAGGGAAGCTGGGAAACAGTCCCTCCCAGGGTGCTCAGAGCCCAGGTAAGCCCCATTGCTATAGAGAATCGGTTTGTGGGGACATCCAGAAATGCCCCTGGGCCTAGAGGACAGCACCCTACTTGGCCCGCCCAGCCCACTTCCGCTGACCCTCCTGCCCCATCCAGATGCTGGCTAGGCTCTACCCAGGGAGTTTTTACTAACAAAGTGAGAATGGTGTAAGTGGGGGCATGTGCAACAGCGTTTCCCTGCCCCTGTCTGCAACCCTCCAGGCTCTCAGCCTGCCCAAATCAGCTCCTGAAGTGTCCACCAAAGGCTTTCTGCGGCTGCCAGAGCCCTCCTTGTCCACAGGGTGGGCCTGATGTGCCGGGAATGGGGTCCTTCCCCTGAGCCCGGCTCTGGTCAGCTCCTCCCGGCCAACGCTCAGGCAGGCCCACATGGTGCATACCCTGTGCTAAGCACTGGGGGAACCAGACAGCCCTGAGCTCCCTCAGTGCACGCCACATGCCAGACACACTGCTGGGCGCTGTGGGCAGTTCCCCGGTCACCCCGTGAGGTCGGTTCATCCCTCTGCCTTTCACAGGGAGGAAGAGGAGGCTTAGCACAAACAGGCACCTTCCCAGATCCCCAGTTTGGCACTGGCAGAGTTGGGGTTTGAACTCCGGTCTGCCCGGCTCCCAGACTGCTGGTCGTCTGGTTGTCGAATGCGAGAGGCCACCAGATCCCAGAGCCCACAGCCTGCGTGGGAACTGGGCGGGCCAGGAACTTCCAGTACCTGCTCAGTGCAACTGTGGAGGTATGCAAAGCAAGCTTGGCATGGCTTCTTCTGTCTTCCTGCACACATTGGAACGACAACGAGCCATCATCATGGCACGGCGGGACCGCCCACAGGGGGGAAATACGACTCTGTGTTCTTAAGTTATCATTATTTTTAAAAAATGCTAAAGATTTATCTTATTATTTATTTGAAAAGCAAAGTTACAGAGAGAGAGAGGGAGAGGGAGAGGGAGGAGGGGGGTGTTTCCATCTGCTGGTTCACTCCCCAAATGGCTGCAACAGCCAGGGCAGGGCCAGGCCAAAGCCAGGAGCCAGGAGCTTTATCAGGGTCTCCCACGTGGGTGCAGGGGCCCAAGCACTTGGGCCATTTTCCGCTGCTTTCCCAGGTGCATTAACAGGGAGCTGGACAGAAGCCAATGCCCATACAGGCAGGCGGCACCTTTCCCTGCTACTCCACAGTGTAAAAGTGCCTCGAGTGGGGTGTGTGGAGCAGAGGAGTCTGCAGCACACTTGGATGAGTATGGGAGTGAGCATTTTGGGGGTGAACATTTGGCCTGGTGCTTGGGACACCCACATTCCCTACTGCCATCCCTGGACTTGAATCCTGCCGCCACACCAGAGTCCAGCGTCCTGCGCATGTGCACCCTGGGGGGCGGCTGTGATGGTTTAAGTACTTGGGTCCCTGCCTCCCATGTGGGAGACCAAGCTGGAGTTCCCAGCTTCTGGCTTTGTCCTGGCCCACCTCGGCGGTTGCAGGCATGAGGGGAGTGAACCAGCGGATGGACAATCTCTCTGTGTCTCTGTCTCTTTGCCTTTCAAATAAAAATTAAAATAAATTTAAACTTTTTTAAGTTGATGGAAAATACATATTATGAAAAAACTATGCATGGAGTTCACAATTTTTTTTCACTAAATAAACCTGTGTTTTAGTTCCAGTCCCGGAACGTCTGCAAGCCCCTTGTGTGTGTACCATGTTTAATCAACACACTCCCACCCATCCAGAAGGGGGCAGCAGTTCCCCAGTGCCCCCTGCCATGGTGTTTACAGAGTTCCTGTCCTAGGACTTAAGTGACTGGAATCACGCAGGATTGGCTCTTTCATTTGGCTTTTTCCCACGTTGCCTCATGTTCAAGAAATTTCGGGCGTTGTCGCACCAAGCTGTCGGGGTTTCTTTTCATTGCTGAGTAGCAGTCCTCGGCGTGGACCTATCCCCACTTCTCGGTTCCTTCTCTTGATGAGAACCTGCGTTGTCCCCAGCTTGGGGCTGGTAGGACACAGGCACTTCCTCTACGAGGAAAACCGGTCCCGAGAACCAGACGTGCTGGGGCCCACAACCACGGGTGTGACTTCAGAAGCATCTCTCATCTCTAAAAAGCAAACGATAATTCCATCAAGACTCAAACTGTGTTCAATGCAACAGTGAAAACCAATGGTCGTGGGGGAGCCTGTGGCGCCGTGGGTTAAGCTGCCCTCCAGGAGTGACAGCTGGAGCCCTGGATTCTCCCCTCTCCTGATCCAGGTCTCTATACTGATGCGCCCTGGGAGGCCATGGGTCATTGCCTGCGTATTGCGGCTCCTGCCGCACACTCTGGAGGCCTGGATGGAGTTCCCAGCTCCTGGCTTGGGCCTGGACTTCCCCTGGCTGTTGCAGGCATTTGGGGAGTGAAACAGCAGGTGGAAGATCTCTCTCTCTCTCTCTCTCTCTCTCTCTGTCCCTGGGGGGCTGGGGACAGCCATGCAGACTCAGGTGGAAGTGTCAGGCAGGGGCGGTGTCCAGCTGCACTGGACGGAAAGCCAACGACTCCAGCAAATAGGGATTCACCCTCTGCCCTGGGTAGGCCTCAGCTGACGCTCTGGTCTCATCTCCTAGGACCATGCCCTTTGACCCCTGCCCTTTGGCCTTGCTGACACCCGGATGAAGTTAATGCTCCTCCCTGTCCCCTTTCTCCAGTGACACCAAGTACCCCCAGCTCTTTGGGAGAGAGCCCCCCCCCCTTGGGCTACAGCAGCCAACTCGGGCTCTCGCGAATGCCCATGACTTGACTCTCCCTGGAATGGGCTTGAACCAGGGCTTGGGGAAGAGAGTTTAAAAGTGGCAGCCAGAGGCCGGCGCTGTGGCTCACTAGGCTAATCCTCCGCCTGCGGCGCCAGCACCCTGGGTTCTAGTCCTGGTTGGGGCGCCGGTCCTGTCCCGGTTGCTCCTCTTCCAGTCCAGCTCTCTGCTGTGGCCCGGGAAGGCAGTGGAGGATGGCCCAAGTGCTTGGGCCCTGCACTCGCATGGGAAACTGGGAGGAAGCACCTGGCTTCTGGCTTTGGATTGGCGCAACGCCGGCCGTAGCGCCATTGGGGTGAACCAACTGAAGGAAGACCTTTCTCTGTCTCTCTCTCTCACTGTCTAACTCTGCCTGTCAAAAAAAAAAAAAAAAAAAAAGTGGCAGCCAGCTTGCCTTAGGTTGGGACAAACTTGGTAGCAAAACCTACCCGCCCGCACTCCACGGGCTCAGGCTAAGATGCCCTCTGCAGGATTTTGCTGGAACCCCACGCCGGGTGGCTTCCTGTTCTTCCCTGCTCCGCTTGCCCCGCGGCCTTGCTGGTTATTGCCCACCCCCCTCTCACAGACTTCTCTACGTGGATCCTGTCTCAGCATCTGCTCCTGCATTCCCTGACGTAAGACACAGTCTTCTCGGGGTTCCCAGAGTACGCTGACGACCACAGGGCCTTTGTGCGTGATCAGGAATGCCTTCCCCCAGATAAATGCTGGGTTCACATCTTCATTCAGGTCTCTACTCAAACGTCATCGGTGAGGATCCCCTTAGCCACATTGCCCAAAATAGAGCCTTGTCCCAGTTTCTGCCTTGTGTCCAGCTTCATTTTCTTTGTGTCACTTGTCAGCACTTAACTGTATTTGATATATGTTGCTTATGGTCTTTCTCTCCACCAGCATACATCAGAGGCTAGGGGTTTTGCTTTGTTTTATTCTTCTCCTTAACTCCTGGGCTGGAATTAACGCCTGCCAGAGGAATGCCTCAGAGACACTTGCTGGTTGAACAGACGAGTGAGTGACACCTGGGGATCTATGGAGCCTTGGGGAGTGGACAGTGGTGTTCCCCTTTGAGTGAGGGTCTACCTACAGCCCTGGCATTTTTTGCTTATTAGAGGAAAACAACTTTTCAGAGTCCAGAAGCATTTATTGAGACATCAAAGTTGTGTTCAGAGCCCCAGGGGAGGTTTCCAGGGGGACCTAGACCCCACAAACGGGTACTTACAAGCACTGGGTGGTCTGTGCATGGGCCTGTGCACACAGAGGAAGAAGCCATCACTGCTGCCTGGGAGGGTCCAGGAGGGCTTCATGGAAGAGGCCACATCTGACGGAAGAGTGACGCTGGGGGAGAAGGTGGATTGCGTTCTGTTAGGAGGAGTAACGCAAGGGAAGGCTTAAAGCCTGGGGCCTGAACGCGTGGGTGAATCAGAAAAGCGTGCCCGAGCCTGGCAGGATACCCAGAACCGAGGCCACAGTCTCGGGTGGGACAGCAGCGGCAGGGAGGAACCCTGGGTCGGGTTTTTGCTGGGGAGCGGCAAGGGGAGTACGGTGGGAGTGGGTTCCCCAGGAGGCGACGGGGATGAGGTGGAGAGGGGAAAAGCCTGGGGTGGCAGGTGCTGGGGTGCTTCGCTTGCTGTCTCGGCGCGCTCGCCGCTGCAGGCGCAGAGCTGAGCTGTTGGCAGCAGAGGGCGCTGTGACCCAGGCCATCGCGGGGCACCGCACCAGGAGCCCTGCGAGACAGCGCACTCCCCGACCGCGACCCCTGCCGCCGCTCAGGGCACACAACGTTCCTGTTGCCTCTGGTTTGGCTTTTCCTTTCCCTGCGACCACAGCTGGGCGGGGCTGCTGCGGGGAGCAGAGGGCTAAGACCCCTGAGGGCTCAGAGCGCGCGGCCTCAAGGAGACAGCATCAGCACCTGCCAGGAACACTTGTGAAACGCAGGACCCCAGGTCCCATTGCAACCCGCATGTCCGGCGCTCACAAGCACTTCCGGTGATTTTGATGCAGGTCAAGGCCCGGAATCACAGATCTGAGAAAGCACCGCGCAGTGTGGGGAGAGCCTGCAAAGGCCTGAGCCCACGTGATGTAGAAGGGCCCTGGAGGACTCCCTGGAGGAGTCGCTCAGCCACGCAGAGGGAAGAGGAGAGAGGGGACAGAGGAAGGAGGGCTTCGAACTCCAGCTCAGAGGGGCCTACCTCGGAGTCTGTCCCACCAGCCACTCTTCCGAGCTCCCTAGGGGGAGCCCATGTTCTGAACGCTGCCTTCCAAACAAGCTGCTCTGGGTAGTGAATAATTCATTCACTTCCCGCTGCTTATTAATCAATACATAGAGGACTCCAATCAGAGGTTTTGATTAGCATGGGCTCTCCAGACTTCCTCCTCTGAATTAATAATGATCGAAACTGCTGTTCCCCTGGGGCGGAGGCTGGCCCCGCTCCGAGCCGAGCACTTGACGTGGAGTAGCCCATTCACTCGCCACCGGGAACCCTTGCGTGTGGTGCTCTGACCGCCCCCAGCCGGCCCACAGGCGCACGGCTGTCCGTGCTGTGACAGGCTGGTCCTCCTGCAGAGCGGGAGGGAGCCCGGAGTAAGGGGTCCCAGCCCCAAAGGCCGAGGCTGGCCCGGGAGCCTGGTCAAGCGCGTGCTTCCGGGTGCACACTTCACAGCGCTGGCAGAGCTCTTGGTACCCGTTTCGGTCCCCAGAGTCCCTGGGATTCTGGGAGTCCAGGTCAGAACCGCAGAGCCAATCCCGCCCTCCCTCTCCTCCCCCGCCCCTTCTTGCACACTGACTGTACAGACGAGAATGTGGGGGGCCCAAGCAGGTGCTGCCTTCCCCGAGCCCCTCAAGGCTTCCTGAGGTCACCACCTCCCCCGCCTCCCGTCTCCCTCCCTCCCTTGCTTCTTTCTGTCTGAAGCATCTCGGTGGCACAGGACCTTTGCAGTCCCCGTGGGCTCCAGGTGCTGCCGCCATGGGCTGTGTGACCAGGCGCCACAAAGGTGCTTTCCTGCAGGCGTCGGCAGCAGCCCTAACCCCATCAACTCTCGCCTCCCCCTGGCTTTGCAACACAGAATACAGACCCGCCTGCCCGGCCCTGGCCCTCCATGCCTACCCACCTGTCGGCCCTCAGTTCCCACGCGGGGCAAACTCCAAGCTGGTCCCAACAGCCCTTTAGGGAGCGCTGGCTGCCCTGTCCCTTTCTGAAAAGGAACCATCTGGTAAACCGGCTCGCTGGGTCCACCTTTCCTCTCCTTGGGTCAGTTTGGTAAGCCAGGTTTCGCCATCTGCCTGCTACGTGAGCTCGCTTTGTGTTTGTGCTAATAAGTGGGTTTAAGTGATATTTTCGGTGCTAGCTCTTAGGCGTGTGGACAGCAGTCAGACCTGGGGTGGGGGGCTCCCCACCAAGGGAGCTGGCTCGGGCTGTGCCTCGGGCACAGGTCTTATGCCCTGGGGAATGCTGGGCAAACACGAGCTGCCTCTCTGGCTCTCCCAGCTCTAAGGGAAAACAAGGAGTCTTGGGCGGAAGTTGCTGGCGGCCAGAGGAGAGAGACAGAAAACACCATTTGTGGGCCGGCACCGTGGCTCAATAGGCTAATCCTCCGCCTTGCGGCGCCGGCACACCGGGTTCTAGTCCCGGTCGGGGCGCCGGATTCTGTCCCGGTTGCCCCTCTTCCAGGCCAGCTCTCTGCTGTGGCCAGGGAGTGCAGTGGAGGATGGCCCAGGTGCTTGGGCCCTGCACCCCATGGGAGACCAGGAAAAGCACCTGGATCCTGGCTCCTGCCATCGGATCAGCGCGGTGAGCACCTGGATCCTGGCTCCTGCCATCGGATCAGCGCGGTGCGCCGGCCGCAGCGGCGGCCATTGGAGGGTGAACCAACGGCAAAGGAAGACCTTTCTCTCTCTGTCTCTCTCTCACTGTCCACTCTGCCTGTCAAAAAAAAAAAAAAAAAAAAAAAAAAAAAAAAAAAAACCATTTGTGAGCAGTCTGGAGTCTCTGCCTCCGAGGCCGGTTTCTCGGGATCGACTGTTACAGAAGCCAAAGCATCGGTCAGAATGCTTTTAATAAAAGTGATCTTGAACGTTGCTGCAGAAGCAGGATGCGCTGCTTGATAGGAATTGATTCAATTCTCTCCAAAAACAACATAGCCAGCTCCACCTGGCCAGCAGTCAGGGGCCTGCGGACAGCCTGCTCAGCACCAGGTCACCAGGTGCCTGTTCATTTTTGCCTGTTTGACACACACACAAAAAAATATTACCACGTGGTCGCTTTCATTTGCGTCTCTTGTTCTGACCATTCAACGTCACCGTTAGTAGCACGTATTTTCCATGTGCACTAATTTTCATTTTTACTTTCCTTGCTCTGTAGTTCTTCAACCTCGGACTTGTAGGGGCTCTGTGAGTACCAGCCGATTAGCCCTCGCCTTTGCCACATGGAAAGAAATTTCCAGTTTCATGCTCGTCATTTGCGTTGCGTCTGGTGTTTGCCCCTACAGAGGTTTAAAAATATTTGCTTTTCCTCGGTAACTTCTAGGGTTTGTGTCAGGTGTTAGAGTTTTCTCCACTCTGCTGTTTTCTTCTGGGGTTTTTATGGTTTGAATTCTCCGTGTGCATTGAACGCATCTGGAGTTTATTTGCGTGCCTATAGTGAGCTAGGGACACCGTGTGACCTTTTTCTGGATGGCTCATCCGTGATCCTAACAGGTATTTCGCTCTCACAGATCTGAAAAGCCGCTCTTGCCACACGGCAGGCGTTCTTGTATGGTCAGGTCCACGTACTGGTTCTGTTCCGTCTCACTCATCTCTACCACTGCCAGTTTCTGAACCAGTGGCGCCCTCGGGATTGTAACTCTTAGCCACAAGTGTTGGAACTTTCCTCTCTGAAGGGCACCGAGTCCCCAGCGAGCTGCACGTGCCCTCTCGCGGGGACGGCATCTATCTGCCCGTGCTCACTTATTCATTCAACAAATACACACCAGCTCTGCGCCAGCAGCCATGTGGGGTCAGAGGACCACACGGACATGGGCTCTGACTCACATGCTGGTTTTAGGGAGTTTGAAAAAACTACTTATTTATTTATTTGAAAGGCGGAGTTACAGAGAGAGAAGGAGAAGCAGAGACACACAGAGAGGTCTTCCCATCTGCTGGTTCACTCCCCAGATGTCTGCAACAGCCAGGGCTGAGCCAGGCTGAACCCAGGAGCCAGGAGCTTCGTCCAGTCTCCCACATTGGTGGCAAGGGCCCAGGGGCTTGGGCCATCCTCCGCTGCTTTCCCAGGTGCATTAGCAAGGAGTTGGATCGGAATTGGAGCAGCCAGGACTCGAACCGGTGCCCACATGGGATGCTGGCACTGCAGGTTGCAGCTTTACCCGCTACGTCACAGGGCCAGTTCCCCAGTTTTAGCGATTAACTCTTAAGACCTGGTGATTTCCACAATTCTCAGGTTTCAAGGGCACCTCGCTGTCACCCCAAGGAACTCTCCTGGAAGCTGCTGGATGCCCCTGAGCTGTGGCTTGGCCAAGGGCAACACAAGTTAAATGTTAGATAAACCTGACCTTCTCTGCAGCGTCATTAGAGAGATCATTTCCTGTTAATTTTGTTCCTATCAGATAAGAAAAAGCCAGAGGCAGTGGGGTCTCCCCGGGAGCATTCAGAGATGGATCTCGGCCGGCGCTGCGCCTCACTAGGCTAATCCTCCGCCTGCGGCATCGGCACACCAGGTTCTAGTCCCGGTCGGGGCGCCGGATTCTGTCCAGGTTGCTCCTCTTCCAGGCCAGCTCTCTGCTGTGACCCGGGAGTGCAGTGGAGGATGGCCCAAGTACTTGGGCCCTGCACCCTCATGGGAGACCAGGAGAAGCACCTGGCTCCTGCCTTCGGATCAGCGCGATGCGCCGGCAGTGGCGGCCATTGGAGGGTGAACCAACAGTAAAGGAAGAGCTTTCTCTCTGTCTCTCTCTCTCACTGTCCACTCTGCCAGTCAAAAAAAAAAAAAAGATGGATCTGGGATGGAAGAAGAGGGGCAAGTGCAAAAGAAGAGGAAGGAAAGAGAAGGGGCGGAGATGAAGGAAGAGACGAGAAGCCGGGCTTCCCTGAGCCCCCTTTGCATGCGGCAGTGAGGAGGCGGGGGGACCTCGAGCATGTCACATGTGTCACCCAGCTCCTCTGGGCCCCACACTCCGTCAGTACCTTCCTCACACACACCCCCCTCAGCTCTCCCTCTCAATGTCGTCTGGTCACTGCCCAGGTTGCACACAAGAGAACTGTGGCTTCGAAAGGGAAAGGGACATGCCTGGGGCCACTCATTCAGAAGGGGCACGGCCAGGCCTCAAGCTACAACACGGTCACCCTTTCCTCTTTGCCCCGGCGGCTCATCCGTGCACCAGCAGTGGTCCCAGGCCTCCCCTCCTGCCGCTGGCCCAGGGGTCTTCCTGTGCTCTGGGCACTTGGGACGCAGAGCAGAAACCAGGACTCGCTGTGAGGCCGCAGCAATTAGGAGGCTGTGACATTGCACAGGGACACACGGGTGGATCCGTGATGAGAAGAAACTGAGACCTAAACCAGAACCACTCGGCTGTGGCCACACCTACACCTTGCAGCAAAGAAAGGAAGCATGCACCAGTGAGCAGAACTGGAAAACACAGCTTCACAACCTTGACAAGGAGCCACTAAAAACAGGTGTGTGTGTGTGTGTGTTTTCGTTAAAGATTTGTTTATTTGTTTGAGAGCCAGAGTTACAGATAGAGAGAGGGAGAGAGAGAGAAAGGTCTCCCATCTACTGGTTCACTCCCCAAATGGCCTCGATGGCCAGAGCTGGGCCGATCTAAAGCCAGGAGCCAGGAGCTTCTTCCAGGTCTGCCAGGTGGGTACAGAGGCCCAAGGACTTGGGTCATCCTCCGGTGCTTTCCCAGGCCATAGCAGAGAGCTGGATCAGAAGAGGAGCAGCCAGGACTCAAACCAGCGTCCATATGGGATGCTGTCACCACAGGTGGAGGCTTAGCCTATTACGCCACAGCACCAGCTCCATTCAAGATAGTGTAAGAACTATTGCTCCCGCAATACTGGCATCCAAGATGGGTTCTGATTCAAGTCCCGGCTGCTCCACTTCAGATCAGCTCCCTGCTGATGGCCTGGGAAAAGAAGCAAAAGATGGTCCAAGTGCTTCAGCCACTGCACCCACATAGGAGACCCCGATGAAGCTCCTGGCTCTTGGCTTTGCCCTGCCCTGCCCTGCCCTGCCTGTTGGAGCTATCTGAGGAGCGAACTAACAGACAGGAGGAGATTCTCTCTCTCTCTCTCTTTGACTCTCCCTCTCTTTCTCCGAGTTTCAAATAACTACATAAATCTTATAAAATGACTAACTAAATAAAACTCAGTAGCATATAAACATCTTTTAGAATGGAGAAAGATTTCTTAAAGAAGACCTAAAGGTACTTACTACAAAAAAGGACTGATAAATGTGACAATATTAAAATTAAGAGCTTCTATTTGGGCAGGCACTTGGTCTAGCAGTTAAGACATTGGAGTACCTGAGTTCCGTTGCCATCTCTGCTCCCGACTCCAGCTTCCTGCTAATGCACACCCTGGGAGGCAGCAGGTGATGGCTTGAGTACTTGGGTCCCTGCCATCCTTGTGGGAGACCTGGGTCGAGTTCTGGCTTTGGCCTCAGCCCAGCTCCAGCTATATGGGTAGTGAAACAGAGGATGGGAGCTCTCTCAGTCAGTCTGTCTGTCTCTCTTGCTCTCTGTCCCTCAAATTAAAAAGCAGGAAACAAAAAAATCTTGTCTTCAATGAAAGACATGTTAAAGAAAGTAGGAGGAGAGACAGGCTTGGGATCAGAGTCTTGGGTCCTTGTCGCCTATGTGGGAGCTTCTAGGCTTCCAGCTTTAGCCTGGCCCAGCCTTGTCTGCTGTGAGCACTTGGGGAGTGAACCGACAGATGGTTTCTGTTGCCTTTCAGATAAATAAACATAGACAGGAGAGAGAGAGAGAGAGAGAGAAAGAGAGAGAGAGAGAGGAAGGAGAGAAAACCTCGATAACATAAGCGACAGAGGTCTAGTATGAGAGTATATAAAGAACTACAATTCAGCAAGAAAGAAAACTTTCAAAAATAATAATAAACAAGACAAAAGGTCTGGGCAGGTGTCTCAGTGAGGAAGAAACATTCCCAGCCAATCTGTGTAAAGATAAGGGCGCTGTGGCATAATGGGCTAAGCCTCCACCTTCAGTGCTGGCATCCCATATGGGCACCAGTTTGTGTCCCGGCTGCTCCTCTTCAATCCAACTCTCCTATGGCCCGGGAAAGCAGCAGAAGATGGCCCAAGTCCTTGGGCCCCTGCACCTGCGTAGGAGACCCTGAAGAAGCTCCTGGCTCCTGGCTCCTGGCTTAGGGGCGGCTCAGCTCTGGCAGTTGTGGCCATTTGGGGAGTGAACCAGCAGATGGACAACCTCTCTCTCTCTCTCTCTCTCTCTCTCTCTCTCTCTCTCCCTCTCTGTATGTAGTTCTACCTCTCAAATAAATAAATAAATCTTTAAAAAAATCAGTGATCAAGAAAATGGAAACCGAGACCTCAGGACACACAACTGACAGCCATTGTTTCTACAAGAGTTACCAGTACTTCCAAGTGTAGGACAGATGTGGACCCCTGGGCTCTGGCGATGGACCCCTGGGCCCTGGTAGTGGTGATGTCGCTTGGTGAGACCCTGGTGGGAAAGCCTGGCATCGCCTTGGGAAGCTGACCGCTCACATAGCTCACGACCCAGCAGCGAAGCTCATGGGGGCAAACCGGAAGCCAGCTGGGGGTGCCTGCATTCTTCATTCATAGTTATTCCCTGTCTTTCACCCTGGCCAGGCCTCTGTTGGCAAAGGCCCTTCCCCTGCACAGCCGAGCCTCACAGCCTGGGAGCGAGAAATAAATGAGCGGTACTCCCAGCGACTGGGGATCGGGGTTGTTAGTCCCTGCAGGAGAGGAGGACGAACATCTAGGCTAACTGAACCAGGGGACTGATGAACAGTGATAGGCTCGCTTGCAATGCGCGACAGACAGCAACCATTAATCTTGCTAATCTAATAGTGAGAAGGACAAGGAGATCTCGGAAGATTAAACTCCATAGGATATCCATTTATAAAGTTAAACATTGTGGACATTAAATCTGCTCTTCTAGGGAACACATATTGTGATAAACTAGGGTCCAGGAAGGAAAGCCAAAGTGATGAGCGCAGGGTGTCGGGGGTGGGGTCCTCGTGTCGGGGGGCAGCAGCCCGGAGTCCAGGGCCATGGTGCTTTTAGGGGCCTGGTGACAATATTTTAATTCCTTTAAAGTCAGAAGAAAAGAATGAACTTTTAGGTCAAAGGAGATATTTTAACATACAAAAGTATATTCTTTTTATAGTACCAATGCAGTATTAAAATGTACAGATGTGTATATAAATATTCGTGTGCAGGTGTTTGCATGTGGGAAGATGTGTACGTGTGCATGTGTGTGTGTGCACATACATGTGTGTGCGTGTTCATGTGTGTGTGTGTGTGCACAGGAAGAGGCCCCCAAAGGCAGAGTCCAGGATCCATGAAAGTCAGAATGCCGCAGGGAAGGAGAGCAGAGGCTGGGGCAGGGACACCGTGGCTCCTCCTGGTTGCTAAGGTGCTGGCGTGGGGTTGGGGGACAGGTTGCATTAGCATAAATAATGGAACCTAGTGCAGTACACACAGGCCAGCTTTGAAATGGCTACACAACATTCCTGCTCAAATTTTTGAAAGAATTACCCTTACCAATTTCCGACTGTCACCATTTTGCCACCACTAAAACACCTAGAGGAATCGAAATTCCGTGTAAGGAATCTGACAGCGCTGCTTGCTCTGTCGTGAATGGGTGACCTTGCTGGAGGTGAGGCCGTGGACCTCGGCGTCAAAGGACTTCCTAGCAGCAGGTGCTCCAAAACCCTGGGAAGGCCTCGGTTGCCGAGCACTCGCCCTCAGCCATCGTGGGCATCACTGGGAGAACGCACAGATCTGGCTTGTGTGGAAGCCTGGGCTTGTGTAACGGGGGAGGGGGGTAAAGCTGCCGCCTGCAGTGTGGGCATCCCATACGGGCACCGGCTCTAGTCCCGGCTGCTCCACTTCTGATGCAGCTCTCTGCTATGGCCTGGGAAAGCAGTGGAAGATGGCCAAGTTCTTGGACCCCTGCACCCATGTGGGAGACCCGGAAGAAGCTCCTGGCTCCCAGCTTCAAATCAGTGCAGCTCCGACCATTGAGGCCAAATGGAGAATGAACCAGCAGATGCAAGACCTCTCTCTCTGTCTCTCCCTCCCTCTGTCTGTAGCTCTACCTTTCAAATAAATAAATAAATAAACTGCAAAATTATAGCAGTCCTGCAGGAGTTTGCATTATTGGGCCCAGTTCTCAACCCTTCCTGTGTTTATGTCTTTGCCACCTTGGTGACTCTGGGCTTGACCACGTGACCTCCTTGGGCCACGGGCTTGGGTGAAAGTGACAACACAGGTCTGTGTCCAGGTCTTGTCATCACCATGAGGAGGACATTGCCAGGTCAGCTCTCAGGTCTCGGGAAGAAGAGTCGTCCCACTGGCCCAGCCCCCCAGCCCAGATAACCTGACACGCAGCTGTCGCCCTGTCGCCGCACAGAGCACCCACGGCTCAGCTGTTGAGCACATCTGTGCAGATAAGCAGTCGTGGGTGGGAGCCACCGCGCTCGAGGTGGGACAGAACACAACAGTGCGGCAGCAATTGCTAAGGCATGCAGGTATCAACAGGAAGACTGGCTCCTAACGGTGGAGAAAGTCACAACAGATCGTAACATTTTAGCAGTGGACAAAAATAGCTCAAAAGTCATAGAGTCCAGAAGCACTCGTAACATTTGGATGAATCACCTGTCTGCCGCATCTCTATAATGTTTAACAATTTTTTGCCTGTGTTTTCTCTGGTTGCCTTTTCAGCCAAGGTAACAGTTTTGTAATTTTGTGTTTCTATAGGGAAATGGAGAAGCCACTCAGCTTTCCCTCCGGCTAGTTTATTGAGAAACAGTTTTTGGTTGATCATTTAGAAGTTTCTTCCAGGGGCTGGCACTGGGCACAGCGGGTAGAGACACCATCTGCTCCACTTCCAATCCAGCTCCCTGCTAATGCGCCTGGGAAAGCAGCAGAAGATGGCCTAAGTGCTGGGGCCCCTGCACTCATAAAGTCCTGGCTCCTGGCTCCTGGCTTTGGCCTGACCTGGTCTGGGCCTGGTTGTTGTGACCATTTGGAGAATGAACAGCGGATGGAAAATTTGTCTCTATGTCTGTCTGTCTCTCTCTAGAACTCTGACTTTCAAATAAATAAATAAATCATAAAAAAGAAGAAGAAAGAGGAGAAGGAGGAGGAGGAGGAGGAGAAGTTTCTTCCTGCTTCACAGCTTGCTCTTGGTCCCGGCTGTATTCCAAGGATTGTTGTCAAACTTGCGGAAACTTCTCTTTCTTTCAGGACTTTTATTTATTTGAGAGGCAGAGTTAGACACACACACACACACACACACACAGAGAGAGAGAGAGAAAAGTCTTCCATCCACTGGTTCACTCCCCAAATGGCCACAACAGCTGGAATTGGGCCAATCTGAAGCCAGGAGCCAGGAGCTTCTTCTGGGTCTCCCATGAGGATTCAGAGGTCCAAGCACTTGAGCCATCTTCCACTTCTTTCTCAGGCCTTAAGCAGCGAGCTGGATTGAAAGAGGAGCAGCTGGGACAAGAACTAGTGCCTGTTTGGGATGCTGTAGCCGCAGGCGGAGGCCCAGCCCGCCACGCCACAGCGCAGGCCCTCTTTCAGGACATTTGAAGTTTTCTTGTGGAATGACTAATCCTGAATCCTCTTTTAATTGGTGCTTATTATCCACTTTGTCAGTAATGTCCTTTTGAAGTGGTACATTATACATTTTATGCTTTCTTAGTTCAGCAATATGTGTCAAATCAGCAAAAATTGAATATATTTCCCAATGTGTCTTAGTGGTCACCAATGACTCCAGGCGCTTCCTCGTGCCTGCATTCCAAGTGTACCATTCTGCCTCATGAGTTACCACTTTTGGAAAAATCTGGAGTGGTTTTGTCGCCATTTTCTTCTATTGATTTTCTATGGATTTCTACTGGTTTCATCATTCATTTAATGGCTTTTAGTTCATACTCTATTAAGTTTTAACTACTTTATGCCAGTCATTTAGCACAAAATTTAGACTTAGTTGAGCAGCAGACAGAGAGGGCTCCCATCTGCTTGTTCACTCCCTAAGTGCCCAAAAAGGCCAGGGCTGGGCTGGGCCCAAGCTGGGAGCGAAGAACACAAAGCAGGTCTCCCACGGGGTGGCAGGCTGCAGACTTCTGGCACCATCACGGCTGTCTGCCGGGATCCGCCTTAGCAGGAAGCTGGAGTCAGGAGCCAGAGCCAGAATCAGACCCAGGCCCTCCCGTGTGCGACACAGGCATCTTCACTGCTAGACCGGACACCACCCCTAAGACACGATTTAAAGGTGACAAAAATATGAAGTAACCTCACATGCACTTCTAAATCAGGGATCTGTCCTTTCTCCGTTGTTTTACTGAAATTCAAAGGTGTCTCCTTCAGAGGGGCCTGAGCCACACCATTGGCCAATCCTTGATTTCCTTTCTTTTCCTCTAGCAGCTCATCTGATGTTAAATTATATACGATGTGTCTGCTGTCTGTCCTCTCCAGGAGGTGGTAAGGAATTTTGAAATCACTGTAATATCTCCAAGCCCCAGAACACAGAAGGATGAGAGAGAGGGAGAAGGAGAAGGAGAGAGCAAGAGCGAGAGCGAGAACGAGAGAGATCAGTTGATCCATAGTTAAGTATTTGTTGAATGAATGAATGAGTGTCTGCTCTGTGATTTCTGTCAAGATGCTTCGCTCATCTCCAAGGCAGGCAAAGGTCGGTGGCTGCTCTGAGATGCTGTGGCCTAACCTCTCCCCGTCCCCCCCAGTCCCCTCACCTGTGCCTCCTTTTTCCAAAAGCCAGATGGCTGTAACCTGCTTTCCATGACAACAAGGTATAGAGCCAGATGCTGTGGGTATAATGCACCGGGCAGCTCTTGCCAGGTTGAAGTCTCTGTTCAGCCTGAATTACAGTGTGATTTGACTGAAGGTATCATGTTGACTCCCCCAAACTATTAACCCCATCAGCAGCCTCAAACTCAGTACATCTGAAACTGAGCCCCGCCCAGCCCCCCGCACGACAGCAGGTTCATCTTCAGGGTCTCAGCGGCTCAGACCAGGAATGCAGACACATCCTCAGCACCCCTGCTTCCTGTCACCGCCCAGTGCCCTGCCCACTCCTCCCTGCCCTTTCCTCCACCTTCCAACCAGTCCTCATGTGCACGCATTTTTCTCTTGCCCACAGCCAGCGCCGGCCCAAGCCGCCGTCTTCTCTCACCTGCACCAGCCTCCCATTGGTGTCCTCTACCCATCTTTGGAATGGTCATTTTAGAACACACATGTGGGGTTTATATTGTGGCACAACAGGTTAAGCTGCAGCTTGCAATGCTGGCACCCCATATTGGAGTGCCGGTTCAAGGCCCGGGTGCTCCGGTTCTGATCCAGCTCCCTGCTAATGCACCTGCAAAAGCAGCAGAGGATGGTCCAATTGCTTGGGCCCCTGCTACTCATGTGGAAGACTCAGATGGAGTTCTCAGACAGTCTGATTCCTTGGTCCATGCTCTTAAGCGTGTCCAGGAGGTTTGGTACCTCTGTGCATTTGACTGTGAGACCCCAGGGTCTCAAATCACATCTTATCCAGGATCCAGTATCTGGCACAGGCTGGCACTGACTGAGTTTTGATGAATTCATTCATCCACTCATTCACTCAACATCTGTTGCACACCTTTGATGTATCAGGCACTGTTTAGGAGCAGGAATCAAGGAGACCCTGGTACCCATGACGGGTGCATTCTAGTGGGCATCTGGGCACTAAATGAGGACACAGATATGCAAGCAAAAAAAAAAATACCAGCCAGTGATTTGTGCAGAGTTAAAATAGCAGGACATGGGAGGAGCTCTTGATGGGTGGTCAGGGCTGGCCTCGCTAGGGGCATGCTTTTCCTGCACAGACCTGAGTGATCAGAGGGAACCGGCCATCTGGAGTCAGGGGCGAGGCACCCACACAGAAGGAATGGCCAGTGCAAAGGCCCTGAGCAGCCCACAAAGCAGGCACGTATGGGGGGCAGAGAGAAGCTCCATGTGGCGGATCAGCAATGAAGGCAGACGGCCCAGCAGGGCCCACCTCCTGGAGGTTTCAGGATCGGGGAGGGGAGGGGTTTTATTATTTTTTTTCCAAAGTGAAATGAGAAATGATCTGATCTGATTTTTTTAATTAATAGAGTTTATTTTTTGACTTGTTTCAGGTTTACAGAAAAATGTAGTGGAAAGTACAGAGAGTTCCCTCTCACCCCATCACCCGCCCAGCCACACACTCACTCACACACTCACACACACACACACACACACACACACATTCCCCTATTATTAGAATCTTGCATTCCTGTGGTGTTCTTGTTACAACCGATGAACCAGAGCCCTGTTATTCACTCAAGGGTATGGTTTATATTCGAGGTCACCTTTGGTGTCATCCGTGGGTCTAGCCAGTGCACACCACGCAGCCCCTGCAGCGGTATCGGACATTGTCTTAGAAACCCACCATGAGCACCCCTTCCCCTCCCACCCCCCCCCCAACCCACAAAGCGCAGTCCCCGGGCTTCTGCTGTCTCCGTAGTTTGCTCCTTTTCTGAAGTATCGTATTGGACCTTGGTCGGAGCTGTCCAGTTTGTGGTCTTCTGAGCCTGGCTTCCTTCACTTGGTGTGATCGCGAAGGATCGCGGTGGCGCCTTGGTGGAGAAGAGTAGGCGGGGACAAGAACAGTGGGAGCCCGGTTAGGAGGCGAAGCCGTGGTCCAGGGGCTTGGGGGAGCAGCTGGCCGAGCTGGTGCACAGTGGGCTGTGGACGCGGCATATGCGGCGGAGGCCAGGCCCTGGGAAGCTGCTCCTGGGCCAAATGCAGCAAGGGTGTAGAGGTGAGGAGAAGGCCAAGTGGAGAAAGACCAGGGCTTGCATCACAGGGGTCAAACAGGGCCTGGGGAGCGTGGGACTTCCAAGTGTTCATGGATACCGTTGCGGGTGTTACATGTCTACTTAGAATTGAAGAAGTGGGTCTAGAAGGGTGCCTGGGGTCCCCGGGGCCCCTCGGGCAGGCTCCCAGGCCCCACTGGGGGACAGACCCAGAGCTCTCGACCCAGAGGCTGCCTCCAGCTGCTGGCTCCCACATCCCTCCAGGCCTTCTGCACAGCATTTTCTCTTCTCGGTGGTCGTTCTGTTGCATGATCAATAAACCACTAGCAGAAATAAAAGGTTCCAGATTTACACACTGCTGATTCCCTGCCTGGAAAACTCCCCCTCTCTCTGGCCTCCTAAACCCCTCCTGGCTTCTCCCTGCACCTGCAGAAGGAACCTGCTTGGAACTGAAGTTCAGCAAACTGTGGTAACCTCTCCCGGTCCCTGAATCGGTGGGTTTTTGTTTGTTTGTTTTGGTCTCCAGTAGACACCTGACGTCACAGGGCAAAAAGAAACAAGGGGGCGTGGTGGTGACCAGGGTTTTGGACCCGCGGATGGAGGACTTGAATGACCAATCACTGCGAAGGGCAGGTCCACTGCCCTCAGGAACAGCCCTGTGCTGCGTCCTCCAAGCCATCCCAGCACCCAGAAGGCACTGGGGCAGCAGCAGCACCCCTCGCCCCTGCTGAGATCCATCAGGTGTGAGGTGCCATGTGCAACAGACGGGGAGGGAGGGGCTCATTCCTGGTGGCAGAAATCCGCAGGGCAGCCGGAACTGTGCGGCCACCCCGCCCCAGGACCCTGGAGCTCTGACCATCACATCATCAGTCAGCACACATGCCTGGACACCGGGCTCTTCAAGGACTGCGGCCCCGACTTGCTTCCTAGGCCAGCCGTCCCAGCCGCTGTCTTCCCTTCTGCATTTATAGCGCATGGCCTCCCGAAGTGATGACTCGACCCAGGCTGCCTCGCAGCGGCGGGTGACGGGTGACCAAGCTCTGACACATGCACAAGGATGGAGGTGGAGTGAGCGGCTTTCACAGGAAGGGCGTGCCCGTTCCTTTGTGCCCCGCCCTGCTGGCTGCCCTATCAGACCATGGAACAGGGCCAGCCCCTAGGAACAGCAGAGCACTGGGCGCAGAGAGCCGGAGCCCTGCCACCTTCAAGTTGTCGCATCAGCTTTGAACTGCCTGACCCCAGCATGTTCTGGGAGGCAGTGAGAGCCCCTTTCTCTTCTAGTCTTCCTGCAGCCCACTGTAATCCACACTCTCGCAATGACTGACGCGTGGGAAGTGCCCAGTCAATTATGCTTGAATCAGAATTGAATTACATAAAGAGAAACCCTCGCTTCCGGCACTTAACCCAGGGGCCGTGTTGCCCACTCTCCACTCCACTCAATGTGCAGTGGAGGCTTTTAACAGACGGACAAGGAGAGCAGAAGCGGGGCTTTCTACCCAACGTTTTTCTTGTAACAGTAATCACAAAGTAACATTTTCCACATTAAGTCATATTACCCTCATTTTAAATGGGTCTGTTATTTTCCACCTTACAGCTCAGCCGTAATGTACATGGCTACTCCCTCACTGCCGGATATGTTCTCCCCAGTTTTGGGAATTAGAGTGAATGATGCAAAGAACTTGCTCAGGACTCCAGTGCTTTGCTTCGTCCCTGACAATGTCCTTGACAACGGGACAGGTGCCTTTTCTAACCTCTCCAAACTCCTCCAACTCCACCAGCCACTCGGAAGTTCTATAATTTCCAATTAAATTCTGAACAACGCTCATGGTTCGGTGATGACAGTAACAATGGCTGTCCATTACTGACCCCTGACCATGCAATCAGGCTGTGCTAAGCACTTGACACACATCTATGTATCTATACAGACTTTATCATATTAGCATACACACATACACACACACACACACACACACACACACACCACGTGCCAGGGAGTGGTAGCTGAAAGTACACATTCTAGAGCCAAATGGGACTCAAATCTCAGTGAAACTATTTCTTAACTATGAGATCTTGGGTCAATTATTTAACCTCTCTGTCTCCATTTCCTTATCTCTAAAATAGGGATACCGCAGTCCTTGAAAGATTGCTGTGAGGATTAGATAAAACAAGTGGCATTTCTTGAGCACATACTAGGTGCCAAGCACTGTTCTCATAGGCTTTGCCTTAATGATCTCGCCTGCAAGGGAGCTTCAAAAACCTTGCGGAAAAATGGAAGTAAGTTTATTTTCATGCAAAAAGTTTTGAAATCCATGTATATGAGCAGTATTCAAAATGTTTATGGTGGTGCTTGTGTTTTGGTGTAGTGGGTAAAACCACCACCTGTGACACCAGCATCCCATGTGAGCCCCAGTTCAAGTTCCGGTTGCTCCACTTCCACTCTAGCTCCCTGCTAATGGCCTGGGAAAAGCAGCAGAAGATGGCCAAAGTGCTTAGTTCCCTACCACCCACGTGGGAGACCTGGAAGAAGCTTCTGGCTCCTGGATTCAGGCTGGCACAGCCTTCTGGTTGTTGTAGCCACCTGAGGGAGTGAACCAACGTATGGAAGATTTCTCTCTCTTGCTCACTTGCTCGCTCGCTTTCTCTCTCTCGCTCATCGCTTTCTCTCTCTCTGCAACTCTGACTTTTAAATACATGTTTTAAAAAAATGCTCAAGGAAAAATACATATTATGAAAAAACTATGAAATTTCAAAACAAATTTTGTACCAGAGTAAACTTATCTTTAAACATTCATTCATTCATTTGAGAAGTAGAGAGAGCATCTGGTTAGCCTTCCAGCTGCTAGCTCACTCCCCAAATACCCAAAACAGCTGGGGCTTGGCCAAGACAAAGGCAGGAACTAGGAACTCAATCCAGATCTCCCACGTGGGTGGCAGGGACCCAAGTACTTGAGCTGCCACCTGCTGCTTCTCACGGTACACATTAGCAGGAGACCAGCATTGGGGGCAGAGCTGGCACTTGAACCCAGGTATTCTGATACAGGATGCGATCCCAGCGAGCCACTTCACTGAGCCCAGTGCCCACCCTTGACCTTATCTTCTTCTTTTTTTTTTTTTTTTTTGACAGGCAGAGTGGACAGTGAGAGAGAGACAGAGAGAAAGGTCTTCCTTTGCCATTGGTTCACCCTCCAGTGGCCGCCGCAGCCGGTGCGCTGTGAACGGCGCACTGCGCTGATCCGATGGCAGGAGCCAGGTGCTTCTCCTGGTCTCCTTGGGGTGCAGGGCCCAAGCACTTGGGCCCATCCTCCACTGCACTCCCGGGCCACAGCAGAGAGCTGGCCTGGAAGAGGGGCAACCGGGACAGAATCCGGTGCCCCGACCGGGACTAGAACCCGGTGTGCCGGCACCGCAAGGCGGAGGATTAGCCTAGTGAGCCATGGCGCCGGCTTGACCTTATCTTCTAATGCATTTTCCACCAACTGTGTGAAGCACGGCCAGAACACAGGAGCTCAGTGTTTCCATCTCATCTGTATGGATAAGGCAGCTGCCATTCAGAGTACACACATCTGGTCAACCACAAGGAGGCTTCAGCCTGATTTCCAAGCCCCAGGCACCTTCTGGAGGGTCCTGTGCTTCCCCGTGCTCATCAAAGCCAAGCCAGAGCCAGAGCCAGCCAGAAGAGCCCCCTCCCCAGCATGGTGTCCTGTTCCACCCCCACTGCCTTCCTGCAGCTCTCCGCCTTCCTTCCAAGCCTCCCAAAATCCCCACCGCTGCGTGGAACGTCCCAGAAGCCCAGAGAGGAACAAGAACCTTTCATCAATTGCTTCTTCTGGCCTGAGCCTCTTCTGGGTGTTTCCCGTCATTATCTCACTTAATCCTCAGACAGTTCTGGAACTTAAGCACCCTTCCCTCTGTTTTATGGGTGAGGAAGCCCAGGCCCAGGGTGTGGAAGTGAGTGGTCTGGTGTTGCATTCGAAGGCGGGGACTCCCAGCCCAGCTGGGAAATGCAAGTTGAGCATTGTCTGTCCTCACCGCCCCCACCCCTTGCCCCCCAGCAATGCCTTGCCACCAGGCATGGTGGTTCCCAGAGGATGGGGAAGGGATGCTGTGAGGGTCCCAGGGTGCCGTGCCCTATCCCCGGGCAGCATGAGAGGGCCCCCCGGCCGCTCAAGGCCCACAGCACAAAGGCAGGGCCAGGATCCAAGACAGAGCTGCTGGCTGAGCTTTCTGTGCCGCCCCTGAAATAGCCCAGCTCAGCTCCCCAGCTCCTGCTCTGCGTGGCAGGCGGATCCCGGAATAGCTCTTCCAGGCTGCAAGGTGACCTAGTTAGCACGTTCCTCTTGTCATATGAGGTTGGCTGAGCAAGACAGCCACCTGCTCTCTGCACAGAGTGGGGTCTGCACGTTCCTCCCCCTCCCCACCGAGCTTCCTGCCTCTCCCACTGTCTCAGGGAATGGGTTGTATCACACTGAGGCCGTGGTGCCACATGGCCTCAAAGCGCGGTCACAAACGTTGTCACCTTCCTTCTCACAGAAGCCTGGGGGGCAGGGCTGGTCTTCCTGCTGTCTCACCATGGAGGACATGGAGGGGCAAGCACTCGCCATGGGAGGAGGCTGTGGCAGAGCCTGGATGTGGACCCCGGCTCCCGAAACCAAGGCCAGTGTCTTCGCAATACCCTGCGTTTCCCAGGCTGCACAGTGCACAGATCCCATGCCAGGACCTGGAAATGTGGGGAGACCTGGGACTGAGCCCACCCTGAGTAACAAGGGGTGGCCAGGGTGATGGGCAAGGGCGGAGAATGCCTGGGAGACCACAGAGGAGGGAGAAGGCACAGGTGGAGGTGGCCTCTGGGTATTGCCGTGGTGTCCTGTCCCCTGCTTCCCTCCTGGGTCCCTGGGGAAGGACCCATGCCTGGCTGCTTACTACCTGCGCACCTCTCCTGTGGGCAAGGACACCAGGAGGAGGGAGGTAGCGTGCTCAACAAAGAGGCATTCTTCAGCCGCCACCAGGGATCAATGCAGGCTTGTTTGCCCTGCTCCCTGGTGAACGGCCAGGCATGCTGGCCAGGGGAGTGGGGGCAGCCCGTGGGAACACCGGGTTCTGGGCTGGGTAGCCTGCAGCATTGTTTTAGCTCCATGGCTCAGAGCACTCAAACCCACGGATGGAGGCTGCCTGGTGAGGAGCTAACCACCCCCTGGTTTCCGTACTCCCTGGCCTTCCCCAGCCAGCCTTGTCCCTGGTTGGAGGAGACGGTCCCCAAATTTGCTCCTGCCTAGGGAATGGGATGCCACAGAGCGCCAGCCCCACATCTTATAAATGAATGCGGGGCCCGAGCCGCGGCTCACTAGGCTAATCCTCCGCCTGCGGTGCTGGCACACCAGGTTCTAGTCCCGGTTGGGGTGCCGGATTCTGTCCCGGTTGCTCCTCTTCCAGTCTAGCTCTCTGCTGTGGCCCGGGAGGGCAGTGGAGGATGGCCCAAGTCCATGGGCCCTGCACCCTCATGGGAGACCAGGAGAAGCACCTGGCTCCTGCCTTCGGATCAGCGCGATGTGCTGGCCGCAGTGAGCCGGCCACAGCGGCCATTGAGGGGGTGAACCAATGGTAAAGGAAGACCTTTCTCTCTGTCTCTCTCTCTCACTGTCCACTCAGCCTTGAAAGAAAGAAAGAAAGAAAGAAAGAAAGAAAGAAAGAAAGAAAGAAAGGAAGGAAGGAAGGAAGGAAGGAAGGAAGGAAGGAAGGAAGGAAGGAAGGAAGGAAGGAAGGAAGGAAGGAGCGAATGCGGGACGTCTTCCCAAGGGCTCCAGGCCCCTTCACATCACTTGCGGCCTCTGGGACCGACTGGCGCACAACCCCTCCGCGAGGTTGCGGCAGGGCCCACCAAAGCCAAGCTCTGTGTAGCGAGCGCTGATTGGACCAGAAGATCTGCACCTAAGCACGGCTCTGAGACCTGTCCCAATCTTGGTTTCCTCATCCGGAAGATGGAAATATCATCAGCCTTGTCACAAGCAGGGATTTGGGTGGATCTCAGGAGGCTTTTGTGTGCAAACTGCTCTGGAAAGTACAGAGTATTTGCACACGTGAGGGATGCTGGGACAATGATTCCCCCAATAGGACTTGCTGAGAGAGTGAGAGTCTTGGCTCAGGCAGCTGGGCGAGGCAGCTTCCACCGACATGACCCACGCTGAGAGCCCAGTGCTTTGGGGAGAGGACTCTCACCCTTCACCGGCTCATGCTGGCTCGGACCTGTGCTCCTTCTCTCCTCGCTGTCTGTTTGTTCCACACTGAAATTTCTCATGGTTGCCAGGACAGCAGCAGTTACGCTCCTGAATGCTTGCTGTGCGAAGCCCTTGGGAGCAAGTGCCCACTAAGTGCCCCAGCAGCCTTCAGAGGGAGGTCCGTGCACTGTTCCCATTTTTCAGACAAGGAAACTGAGGTTCAGAGACATGCATGGACCTGGCTGATGCTATCGAGCCGGAGAATGTCTGAGCCTGGGGCCAAACACAAATGTGCAGACTCCAAGGTCAACTCATGCGGCTCCCCCTCAGTCTAAAATCTGCCCCTGCGCCCCCAACGCCTTCCCTGAGCTGCAGATACCTATCTCCAGGAAGAGAGGGCAGGCTACATCCTGGACAGCTTGGCTTTCACTTTTTCTTGTCTGGAGCCAAAATTAGCCCCTTGAAAGTAAGTTTGGGGGCAGATGTTTTGTGCAGTCATTAAGACACCGCTTGCAGGGCCTGCGCTGTGGCACAGCAGGTTAAGCCAACATCTGGGGTGCCAGTAGTATCCTATACGGGTGCTGGTTCCAGTCCTGGCTGCTCCACTTCTGATCCAGCTCCCTGCTAATAGTCTGAGAAAGCAGTGGAAGATGGCCCAGTGCTTGGGCCCCTGCCCCCACGTGGGAGACCCAGATAAAGCTCCTTAGTCTTGCCTTCAGACCGGCCCAGCTCTAGCTGTTGCAGCCACTTGGGGACAGAACCAGCAGATGGAAGACCTCTCTGTCTCTCTGCCTCTCCCTTGCTCTCTCTAATTCTGCATCTCAAATAAAACAAACAAATCTTAAAAAACAATGTGATGTCCATATCTCAAATCCAATTACAAAATTGCCTGGGTTTGAGTCCTGGTTCTGCTTCCAATTCCAGCTCCCTGCTAATGTGCACCCTGGGAAGCAGCGGTGATAGCCCAAGTGCTTAGATCCCTGCCACCCATGTGGGAGAGCTGGGCTGAGTTCCAGGCGTCTGGCTTCAGCCTTACCCAGCTGGGTATATGTGAAGTGAACCAGTAGATGGGAGATCTCTCTTTCTCTTTCTGTCTCTCTGCCTTTCAAATAAATGAACAATATTCAAAGAGAAAGTAGATTGGTATCAGGCTTGTGCTGTAAGGATGGGCTGGGAGGTAGAAGGGGGAGCCCTGAAGGTGCCAGGGGGTGACCTGAACAGGGCTGAGGGGACCTTTCCTGGGGCCTCTGGTTGCCACAGATGCACCTGTCAGGGCGCAGTCCCCCTCTGCCTGCCCAGGCAAGGGAGCCCTTCTGGGGAAGCCCACCACTCATATGCCAGCTGGTCTTACTGTAACCCCTGTGCTCACCCCAGCTGTTGGCTATGCCTGGTACTGCCGCCACCTGCCCCCTCCCAGCCAGCCGTTCTCACCTTCTCACTCCTGCCCAGGCCACAGTGAACACAGAAGCTGGCGAAAGAACCTGGCCCACCCCAGCGCGACATGCCACCCACCCTCCTCAACTCCCCTCTCCAGTTCCTGGGGTGAAACCTCCAAGCTCCCATGGAGGGGGCACCTCCAGTCCCATCCTCTCACCTGCACGGGGACATCCTCCCAGGATTGTCCCGCTCTCTCTGGAGTCACCAAATGTTCCTCCTTGACTGGTCATTCGCAGAGGCATACAAAGCGGCTGAGATCCATTTGTCTTTGAGACAAAACAAAACAAGCAAAAAGCCCAATTGCATCCACCGTTCTCGAGGGTGAGAAAGCGGTCTAGGCCAGCTGCCTCTGGTCCGCTGCCTCTCCCCAGGAGCCCTCACCCAGTAGACGTCGGTATCCATCACACCTCTGGAACTGCCCTTGGCTGCTCCCCACTGACCTCCAGGAAGCCAAGTCCCTCAGCGCTCACCGCCCTCCAGGATCTGCCTTCCCCCACCTCCCTGTCTTCTCCTCCCTCCCTGTTGGCCGGATGTGGCTGCTGGGGTGGGGGTGCCGGATTCAGAGCCCACTGCTGCAGGGAGATGCCCCCTCCTCTACAGAGGACCCTGAGTGGTCCATTCTGCTCAGGGCCCGCCCACCTCTGCACCAATCACTATGCTGGGGGACTGGGCCACGTTAGACCAGATGTGGCAGGGTCAGGCTATTAGCCACACTGCACAGAAGGACGACTCCTGGGTGCCCACGACACCACCCCGTGGGCCCACGGGAATGGGTCTGGCCCTGGAAGACTGTGTGAGTTCACAGGGCCCCCTGCCCAGCCCCAGCCCCTCCCCTGTTTCTTCCTAAACCCCCAAACCCTAGAAATCAGTGTTCCCTCAATCTGTGACCAGAGCACCAAGATCAGATTCACCCGCCTTGCTCCTATGGCAGGCAGATTGTGGGGCCTGCACCCAGACCAACAGAACCGAAATCACAGGTCATGGCTGGGGGACCTGCCTCCCAGGCCCCCGAAGTGTGAGTTCAGCCACCATAAAGGCTTTCCCACCACGGTCAGAGACCACAGACAGCCTGGGGCTGAGCGGAGGCTGTGTGGTGGAAGTCCACGTTCAGGTGTGCATGACAGCGAGCTGACCCTTCACCCCAACAGGGTCAGGTTAGAGGTGGTGGGGCCAGACAGAAAGGAGCCCAAAGCTGAGGAATCTAAGGACACAGTGACTGCGGCAGCTCCAAATTCTCACACAGGCTGCGGTCCTGAGGACTCAGGTGTGAATTCTGCTTTTTCATCCTGCCTTGATTCTTCCTGCCTTCACACCTACCTACTCACCTGATCCTCAGGGCAGCCTGGAACAGTAGAGAGGAAAGAGGTCATTGCCCTCATTTTACAAGCAAGGAAACTGAGGCACAGAAGCGGCAGGGGCAGCTTGTCCGAGAGCCTTCCTGTATCTAACGTTCGCTGACACTACATTAAGTGCCACTCCTGGGACACACAGCTGTGGAAGGCCAAGCCCAGAGTGCAACCCAGGTCAGCAGGCCAAAACCAAAGCCCACCTGAAGCCCCTGCTGCAGGCTGCAGAGCGGCCTGTCTCCCTGCCAGGTCCAACCCACTGTCCAGGCTTCTGCCTTCAAATTCCAGACTCCAAGTTTTTGTCTGATGTGTTGGGGAGTGTGGTAATAACAGGTTCACTACTAATTTAAAAAAGGGATAGAAAAAATCTACACAAGGGGCCGGCACTGTGGTGCAGCAGGTTAAGCCACTGCCTTCGCCACTGGCATCCACTTCTGGTCCAGCTCCCTGCTAACGCACCTGGGAAGGCAGTTGGAAGGTGGCCCAAGTGAGAGACCCAGATAGCACTCCTGGCTGTGGCCTAGCCCAGCCCCAGCTGTTGCAGCCATTTGGGGAGTGAAACCATGGATGGAAGATCTTGCCGTCTCTGTTTCTCCCTCTCTGTAACGCTTTCAAACAAATAAATATTTTATAAAAAAATAATCTACATGAAAAGGAAACATTATTTCTTTCCATCTCCTACGGGCAAAACCAAAGTGCACAGATGCTAAGACTTCCAAAGACATCTAGGGTTTTGGAGGATGGGAGGGGTGATGGGTGCCAGGTGGGAGGAGCCAGGAGTCCTTGCTTCACTCTGTCCTGGGGAGGAGGTGGCGGTGGGGGTCCTGGACAGGAGCTGGGTGAAGGTGAGATGAGGGGCAGCAGTCAAAAAACCAGTTCGGGAGCAGGAGGGGAAAATGGAGAAGTCTGATGAGCGATTATCCTGAGTTCTGCTGGGCAGTGTGCAACGCAACCCGTCTTCCTCCTCCATCGTCAGTGAAATTGGCCTTACTTGCTAATGGCGCGGACCGGCTCTTGGGGTCCTGAAAAAAGCCCGAGCCCGCCTTTCGGGTGGGTGCAGGGTGCCGGCAGAGGCTGTTCCTCGGCTCTCAAACTGGCTTCCATCACCAGGGAACTTGGAAGTGGTTCGGCCCAAAGCAGAAGAGAAAGCGCTTTTGTCCCGGAGCACAATGAATAATGGCAGAGGCGCGGTGTCGCCTGAGCGAGCCTCAGACGGGAGACTCCTTTTCCACAAGACTGGAGCTTTCTGGTGGCAGGTTATTTTTCCTGCTCGCTCTGTTTTTCCTGGCTCCAGCCTCACCCATAGAGGTACCTCTCTCTGAACTCTGCGCTAACGCAGACGACTGTGCCAGCCTGGGCCCTTCCAATTGTCTGGGCACCCCAGCTTGACACACACAAAGGGGCTTTGTGGGTTCTGGGGAATTAAGCAAGGATGGGTGATGAGGCCGGGGACAGCTTCAGAATGTGGTGTGCTGAGTCTCACCAAGCTCCCTGGAGGGGTTGGTTGTGGCCGGGGGGCATGTTAGCCTCTCTACTGAACTCGGGCTGTTTTGAAAAGTCTTATCCAAATTAAGTTTGAATTGTCTTGAGCACCCCTGGCCAGGTCAGCACCACGTCCAGGATCACCATGTGTGGGCATGCCTCCCCTCCCCTGACACTCTGACCATTTTGGGACATCCAGGAGCCACCAGGACTTAGAAAATCCAAGCAGGGCAGACATTTAGCCCAGTGGTTGGGAAGCCCACATCCCAGATTGGAGTTTGGGGATTTGATCCCTGGCTCCAGCTTCCTCTAATACAGACCCTGGGAGGTGGCAGTGATGGCTCAATTAACTGGGTAACCTGCCCCTGGCATTGGTCCTTGGCTGGGCGTTGTTGTGGGCACTTGGGGAATAAGCCAGCAGATGGGAGAACTTTGTCTCTGTGTCTCCTCTCTCTGTCTCTGTCTCTCTGTCTCTCTTTCCCTCATGTAAATAAACAAATAAATGTCTGTCTAAACATCCGAGAGGAGACATGCTTGACTTCCATAGCCAAGAAAGGAAAGACCATCAGAGAGCCGTCCAAGGCCACCGCCACTGCCATGGTCACTGCTCTCCGGCTGGCATCCCTCACTCTAGTGGCTGCTCCAGCCTCTGCTGCAAGCAGAGAGAGTTCATGGGCACCAACCCCCAGCACCCAGCTGAGTACTGCTCGCCTCTCTGGCTGTGCCTCTTGGTGCCCCATGTCATCCCCTGCAGGAGGAAAGCCACGGTGGCTCTCAACCCCAGACTCAAATGCTCGTGAAATTCTTTTTAAACAAGAGGTGTTGAGTTGCCCCCAAAGCAGGGACTAGGACTTAAAAACGCAACAAAGAGGGCCAGCGTCGTGCCTGGCAGGTAAAGCAATGACCTCTGATGCAGGCATCTCATATGGGCATTGGTTCAAATCCCAGTTGCCCCACTTCCGAATTGTGCTCCCTGCGTACGGCCTGGGAAAGTAGCAGACGTGCTTGGGCCCCTGCACCCACGTGGGAGACCCAGAAGAAGCTCCTGGTCCTGGCTTCAGTCTGGCCCAGCCCTGACTGTTGCCCCCGTGTGGGGAGTGAACCAGTGGGTGAAAGATCTCTCCCTTTATGTGTCTCCCCCTCTTTCTCTCTATGACTCTGCCTTTCAAATAAAATAAAATAAATCTTTTGAAAAATAAAATTAAAAAAAGAAATTCGGCAAAGGTCACGTGTGGGGATGTGGGTGGAAGTGGGTCGTGGAAGATGCACCTTGCACCCACCTGCCCCTGGTGGAGAGATAAGGCAGAATTCCGGGCACCTTTTATGTTAAAGCAGCACATCCCCCCATTTCAGGGGTTTTTTTTAATGCTCTTTTTGCACATGACTTGTTGTCTTCAGATTTTGGGGGTAATTTGGGACATCTAGGACAGTGGATAATGGGCGGTGCTTCTCAAATGGGGACCCTGAGACAGTCTCTGGTGGGGAAGGGTTGTCCAACCCTTCTGGACAGTCACCCGGATCCACCCAATAGCTGAAGACGGTGCTTGTTTCTGGGTAACTGTGTGAGCTGCGTCTTTTGCCCTGTCCTGCTCTTGCCATCAAGTTATAAAAATAACTCCAGTCCTGATGACGTCAGAAACGCTTCCGAAGTCCCTGCGGTCTGTGGCAGGAGCTCCCAACCCGCTGCAGAGTTCAGGCGGGTTTCAGAGCCATGGCAAGGCGTGAGTGAGCACCCGTGTCTACCTTGTGATTATTACAGAGGCCTTGATGTCAGGCCGCCCGGGGTTGAATCTCAGCTCCAGCAGCAGTCTACCTGTGTGATCTTAAAATGCGTTACGTAAACTCTCTGAGCCTCAAGTTCATTAGAGTAGAGGTGACATTATCTCACAGAGTTAATAGGAGGGTTAGCGTAATTAGCTCTGCGCCTGACATAGTCACTGATCAATAAATGTTTGTTATTGTTGCTATTAATAACATCCTTCTTTATCAAATACCTGTTATTTTCCAGAAACTATTTCAAAAACTTCACACCTAGTATCTGAAATTCTCACAAAATCCCTTAACTGAGCTGCCTGATTCTAGAATGTTGCAGAACAGATAGATTCTCAATACTAGTTTTCAAATCCAGCTCCTTCTGGCTCTCGAGCCCACTTTCTCTGGACCAAATCAAAGTGCACCTGAATCAAGCTGCAGACCTGGATGCTACCCAGGGTTCTAAGAGCCATGCCAGCACAGGGCTGACTGTTGCGATGGACACCGACCTTCACAGGGAGCTGGGGGTGAGAGGGGAGGAGTCTCCAAGCCTGTACAGTGTTACCTGGGTCAATGGTCAGGTAGTGGAGCATGAGCAGGGTTGCCCCAAGTCCATTTTCAACTCAGTTCTCACCTTATTTCCCAGGCAATGTTTGCTTTTTCTTGGTCATGATTATTCCAGCACTTCTCTTTTGTCCCATAAAACGTCCTTCCCACAAGTGAATCCCTAATTGGTTGCTAGACACCTTTTCCCTTGCAGCAGGATTGTAAGGAAGTTTTGCTATGTTCTCATAACTGAAACATTTGGAAAGGGGTGTGTGTGTGTGTGTGCACGTGTGTGTGTGTGTGTGTAGAAGTGGGGAGATGACTCCAAAGACTCGGGGACTTGGAGAAGGGCAGGGGCAGGAATTATTTCCCCACGAGGGGAGAGTGGGAGGCACTTGGGAGTTCACAGGAAATGTGGTTAATACTAAGTTTATTTTTGTGCAAAAAGTTTGAAATCCATGCCTACAAGGAGGTCTTCAAAAAGTTCATGAAAATGAGCACTGTGAAGAACTCTGCATGGGTTTCAAAACCTTTTTGCAGCAAAATAAGCTTATCTTTTAATTCTATTTTTCCATGAACTTTCTGAAGCACTTTCATTACAATAATTCAGAGCCAAAATGGTCACAGAAGTGGATCACGGCTCTGAATCAGCTCTGAATACGGTACATTTTAAATTCATTGAGGTCATGTAGATTTTGTTGTAGTTAATACAGCATGAAAATGATTTCACAATAGCTTATTGATGTGATGTATTTTCTGAAACAATGCATTCTGGGACATTGTTTATGCTAACAAATCTGGGGTGGTTATTTGACCCCATGGGTAAGGTGTCAGTTAGGACACACTTGTCCCAAATCATGTGCCTGGCTGCAACATCCAGCTCAGGTTCCTGATTCCAGCTTCCTGCTCGACTCTTGGTGTCCCTGCCACCCACACCTGAGACAGGCCTGGCTTGAGTTCTCAGGTCCCAGCTTTGTCCCCGCCACTCCCGGCACCACCACTGCAGGCGTCTGGGGAGTGAGCCAGCAGATGGAAGCTCTCTGTCTCACTCTTGCTCGCTCTCTCTCTCTCTCTCTCTCTCCACGCTGCCACTTGAATAAATAAACACATTTTTCTAATTGTTTAAAAAGTTTGGGGCCATCGCTGAGGTGTAGCAGGTAAAACCGCCACTTGCAGTGCTGGCATCCCATATGGGCACTGGTTTGAGTCCCTGCTGCTCCACTTCCAATCCAGCTCTCTGCTGTGGTCTGGGAAAGCAGTAGAAGATGGCCCAAGTCCTTGGGCCCCTGCACCTGTGTGGGAGACCTGGAAGAAGCTCCTGGCTCCTGGCTACAGATATGCACAGTTCTGGCCGTTGCATCCACTTGGGGAGTGAACCAGTGGATGGAAGACCGACCTCTCTCTTTCTCTCTCTCTCTCTCTCTGCCTCTCATCCTCTCTTTGTGTAACTTTCAGATAAATGAATAAATCTTTAAAAAAATGTTCTTCCATAGGCAATGAAGGATGGCCCAAGTGCTTGGGCCCTGCACCTGCATGGGAGACCAGGAGGAAGCACCTGGCTCCTGACTTCAGATTGGTGCAGTGCGCCAGCCGTAGCGGCCATTTAGGGGGTGAACCAACAGAAGGAAGACCTTTCTCTCTGTCTGTTTCTTTCTCACTGTCTAACTCTGCCTGTCAAAAAAGAAAAAGAAAAAATGTTCTTCCATACAATATTACTAATTGCTACTGACAAGATCCACTGATGAATGCCGAAAGAGCAGGCGAGACGTTAAGGAGAAGTAGGATATCTGTAAGCCTCAAAGCAGCTTCGAATGATTACCATGCTGGTTTTGACAGATGTCCACACACTCTTTGATCCTTTTTCTTTGGGAAGGTAGAGCTTCATTCTCTTCACCAGAAAGGAACCAGACATAGTGACTCACTTCCAGAATGTGCAATGAAGACAAACAGCAGAGAAGCCTGGCAGACATTACCGTACCCAGGTGACGAAGGCTAGCATCACCAGCAGCCAGTCCTGCTAATGTCAGCCATCCCCTGATATGACTCCAGGAGAGGGGGCTTCGCCTCTGTGGTCTTCTTCCCCAGTCCCTAACGCCTTGTCTAATCACAAGGCTCATCCGGCAAAGCCCCAGGGATGTTCCACAGAACACCTAACTCGTGCTCTCAAAGTGACCAAGTTGTGAGAAACAAGACTAAGAAATCGCCACCAGGTGGGCTCGTTCTGCCGCTCTGTGTGGCAGGCTGCGTCTTTTGCGTCTTTCTGGGCTGCTTGGTTCTTCCCAGGCTCCCTTGCAGTAACCAAAGAGTCCCACACTCCTTTTCCTGAGAGCCCAGCACCGAAGAAGTGCAACGAGACTTGGAGCCGCTGCAAAGGCAGCACCTAGCCTTGACCCCAAAGCCTTTTTGGATGCCCACGGGAGAAGATTCTGAGAATTCAGAAATGTTAACAGAGGGCTTGAATAAGTTGATGCTCAATCCTATTGCCAGATTCCTCTCTCCTGGACCAGGATATCCACCCTGGCACACTAGCAGAAGTGTGAAGATGGTGCGGCAAAGGCAGAGAGAGAGAAAGAGAGAGCGAGAAACTTCTTCCATCCGCTGGTTCACTCCCCAGATGGCTGCAATAGCCAGGTTGGGCCAGGCTAAAGCCAGGAGCCAGGAGCTTCTTCCAGGTCTCCCATGTGTGTACAGGGGCCCAAGCACTTGGGCCGTCTTCTGCTGTTTTCCCAGGGGCATTAATAGGGCACTGGATCGGAAGTGGAGCAGCCAGGACTCCAACAGGCACCCACATGGGATGCTGGCACTGCAGGCCCACTATGCCACGGCACCAGCCCCGCTGAGGCACATCCTAACACACAAATATTCTCAGCTTAAAGGAGAACGCAGACAGTGATCTTAATGGAGTTCAGAGTGAATCGAGAAGTGCGCCATTTAGATGTCACTGCAGTTACTGCCTATACCATGGTTGGGATTCTTTGGAGAATGCTAAGAGAGGAATGGATTATGACCAAGAGTCAATTTAGGTAGAATCCTTATTTTACTGTTTTTGCTAGTAACTATAAGTAGCAATCAGAGAAAACTATTCTATGCTAAGATAGACTCATATACCAATAATTTTGATAACATGTTATATTAGTTGTGATGGCTTTCTCTTCCTACCTTGAGACGAGTAATTTGTAATGAATCTGTAGTTTGAATGTATTTGAATGACTTCCAATATAATTTAGTTCTTTTTGTCTGTTTGATTTGACCTAGAGAATCACCAAAAAGTTTCAAGTATTCCCAGGTGTTTCGAAGACTGAAGTCTGTGAGAGGAAACCCAGCACCAAGAACTGACATGCAGAGTGACTTGTGGGAAAGGAATGCAGAGAAAACATTGGATGTTTTGTCTAAGGAATAACAGTTAGGGCAAATGATGATATATCCTGGTTTTCAAGTGTTGGAATTGCAATAAAAGGAAATTTTGATTACTATTTCAATTTTCAGTGGTAGATAAATGTATATAGAGAACATTTTAAAATATACACATATGGTTAAAAAAGAAGAAGTCATTATAGACTGGACGACAGTAAGAGACACGATGACTAAATGCAACGTGGAACCCTGGGACGGAAAAAGGACCTGAGTGGGCAGACCATGGGACCCAGACGGAGACGGTAGCCTACCTAACACTGTGTGTCAGCACCAGTGACTCAGCTTAGACCGATGTGCCACGGCTACACAACATTAAGGGAAGTTGGGTGAAGGTACACGGGGACTGTCTCTCTGTCCCGTCTTTATTAGTCTTCTGTAGCGTGCACCCTGGGAGCGGCAGGTGATGGCTCAAGCACTTGGGTCCCTGCTGCACACGTAGAGACTTGGTTGTTGTTCTTGGCTCTTGGTTTCTTCCAGGACCAGCCCTGACTGTTGCAGCCATTTGGCGAATGAACCAGTGGATTTCTCCCATGGTCCCAGAGCAGCCTCTTCAGCAGATGTCCCAGCCCCAGCCCCCGCTCCAGGCCCAGGCCCAGGCCCAGGCCCAGGCCCAGGCTTGCCTTCCTGGGGTCTCTGTGCTTCTCCAGTTGTCAAATACTGTCTAGCCAATTCTTTCTACTAAATCCTTTCTCTCAGAACAACCACTATGGGACTGTGTCTGTTTCTCTGTCTCTCCACTTTTCAAATAAAGTGTTTTTTTTAAAATCCATTTAAAAAGTGTTCTCTTTTTAAAAAAATATTTATTTGAAAGGGAGAGAGAGAGAGAGAAAGAGGAAGAGAGCTCTTCCATCTGCTGATTCACTCCCCAAATGGTTGTGAAGCCAGGAACGCCATCCAAGACTCCATGTGGGTGGCAGGAACTCCAGGTACTTGAGCCACCATTCGCTGCTTCCCAGGCACATGAGCTGAGAGCTGGATGGGAAGTGGTGTAGCCAGTACTCAAACCAGCACTCTGATAGGAGAAGCAGGCATTCCAGGTGGCAGCTTAACCTGCTGCACCATAATGCCAGCCCGAAGTGATCCTGGTCAGAGGTTGTGAGCTGCATTTATATAACACTGGGTGTTATATAAATATAATAATATATTATATATAATATATCATAACTGGGTGACAGACACCAACAATACTAACCGAAAGCGATAAGCCACACGGATGTTTCCAATCACCCCAACAAATGCACAGCCTGGTATAATGTGTGTCCTCTGGGATGGCGTTGTCCCTCTCAGAGCTGTCACCTGCGGAGTGGCATGGGGCTGGGTGGGAAGGCTCCAGCATGAAGGAGGGAGACGGCAGGGATCAGAGTGGTTAACACGGAACACACACGTGGAGCGGAGCCCTGTGCCCAACGGTGCAACCACTCAATAAGCATTCATTAAGCTTAGCAGTGGTAGCAGTTCCATTTATCAAATACCTATTATTTTCCAGGCACTGTGCCAAAAACCTCCCATCCATTATCTCAAATCCTCACCACGTCCCTGTTTTATATAAAGTGAGCTTGAGTGACTTGCTCAGTGCTGGGCAGGGTATAGACCACAGGAAAAAGCTTCTTTAGAATTTTCAAAGTCTTCTCTTTAAATACAAAGAAATGAAGCTGGGAGGACCCAGGGAACCAAAGCCTTACTGAAGTCGAGAGTTTCTCCCATCAGACATGAGCACTCCTGCCGGTTGAGACTAAGAGGGAGCAGGAGCACAGGATTCGAGTCTGGGGTCTGCTGCTGAACCCTCTGCCAGGTGAAGGCAGAGAGGAGACCCCGGGGCAAAGGGGGGAGTCGCCCTTTCTCTGGTGCTGGAGTGGAGGCCACCCTGGAGGTGGAACAGCAGCGAGGCTCACTGAGGGCCAGAGGGAACCTGGCATTCTCTCTGTCCAGCCCCTCCCCCTGTGCACTTAGCCCCAGCCCACCCCCTGCACTGCGTCTGCTGAGGCTGGAGCAGGCACTGGGCCACTCTATCTCTGTTTTGCCGACAGGGGGCGCTGGAGAGTGCACCACCGGCTCCAGGAAGAAAGGACTTGCTCCTTTCAGGTTGCTGTTCTAGCAATGGCCCTTCAGCTAGCGGTGGCAGTTGGTTCCAGTTTCCAGGGTTTCCCCCACAGCCCCAGAGCCAGCCTCTTCATCAGATGCCCCAGCACCAGCCCCAGGCTTGCCTTCCTAGGGTCTCCGGCCCCAGCCACAAGGTTCCACTGACCTGGCTTCTTGCCTTGTCCTCCCATCCCGAGGGCTGGTGTCCGTTTCATGTAGTTTCTACCTCTGATTCTCACTGTTTGCTTCTCCAGTTGTCAAACACTGTTTAGCCAATTCTTTATACTAAATTCTTTCTCTTAAAACAATCAGTATGGCACTGGCATTGTGGTGCAGGGGGTACCACTGCCTGCCACTCAGGCA
The DNA here is from genome assembly GCF_051225735.1 of Oryctolagus cuniculus. NCBI lineage: Eukaryota > Metazoa > Chordata > Mammalia > Lagomorpha > Leporidae > Oryctolagus > Oryctolagus cuniculus. Next base: position 132,812,107 of record NC_142873.1, read on the forward strand.
TCCCATGTCGGAGCACTGGTTCAAGTCCCAGCTACTCAGCTTCTTTTTGTTTGCTTGTCTGTTTTTTTAAAGATTTTATTTACTGGGCCGGCACTGTGGCATAGTGAGAAAAGCCGCTGCCTGCAGTGTCGGCATCCCATATAGGTGCCGGTTCGACTCCCAGCTGCTCTACTTCCGATCCCGCTCTCTGCTATTGTCTGTGAAAGCAGTAGAAGATGACTCCAGTCCTTGGGCCCCTGTACCCACATGGGAGACTCAGAAGAGGCTCCTGGCTCCTGGCTTCGGATCAACGCAACTCCTGCTGTTGTTGCCAACTGGGGAGTGAACCAGCAGATGGAAGACTTTCTCTGTTTGTCTGTCTGTCTCTCTCTCTCTCTCTGCCTCTCCTCTCTCTGTGTAACTCTGACTTTCAAATAAATAAATAAATCTTTAAAAAAAGATTTCATTCATTATATAAGGCAGAGTTACAGACAAAGAGGAAGAGACAGAGAGAAAGGTGTTCCATCTGCTGGTTCACTCCCCAAATAGCTGCAACACCCAGAGTTGGGCTGATCTGAAGCCAGGATCCAGAAGCTTCTTCTGGGTCTTCCACATGGGTGCGGGTCCCAAGCACTTGGGCCATCTTCCACTGCTTTCCCAGGCCATAAACAGAGAACTAGATAGGAAGTAGAGCAGCTGGGACATGAGCCAGTACCCATATGGGATGCTGGTGCCACAGACAGAGGCTTAGCCCACTACACCACAGCACTGGCCCCTCCTCCTCCTCTTGCTCCTCTTCCTCCCCCTCCTCCTCTTCCTTCCCCCTTCTTCTCCTCTCCTTCTCCTCCTCTTCCTCTTCCTCCCCCCCTTCTCCTCCTCCTCCTTCTTCTTTAATATTTATTTATTTGAAAGGCAGAGTTACAGAGAGGCAGAGGCAGAGAGAGAGAGGTCTTCCGCCTTTTGGTTCACTCCCCCAAAATGGCAACAACAGCCAGGGCTCAGCCAGGCTACAGCCAGGAGCCAGAAGCTTCTTCCAGGTCTCCCATACGGTGCAGGGGCCCAAGGACTTGGGCCATCCTCCATTGTTTTCCCAGGCCACAGCAGAGAGCTGGATAGGCAATGAAGCAGCCAGGACTTGAACTGGCACTGCAGGTGGTGGCCCTACCAGCTGGTCACCCTGCTCCAGCTTTCTGCTAATGCGTGTGGGACAGCAGCAGATGACGGCCCAAGTATTTGGGTTCCTGTACCCATGTGGGAAACACGGATGGAATTCCTGATTCTCAGCTCTAGCTTGGCCCAGCCCTGGCTGTGGCAGCCATTTGGGAAGTGAACCAGTGGACAGAAGATCTTTCTCTTTCTTTTGTTCCCCCAACCTCTATAACTCTGCCTTTCAAATAAATAAAGTAAATAATTTTTTTTTATTTTTGACAGGCAGAGTGGACAGTGAGAGAGAGAGAGACAGAGAGAAAGGTCTTCCTTTGCCATTGGTTCACCCTCCAATGGCCGCCACGGCCAGCGCACTGCAGCCGGCGCATCGCGCTGATCCGAAGCCAGGAGCCAGGTGCTTCTCCTGGTCTCCCATGAGGGTGCAGGGCCCAAGGACCTGGGCCATCCTCCACTGCACTCCCTGGCCACAGCAGAGAGCTGGACTGGAAGAGGGGCAACCGGGACAGAATCCGGTGCCCCGACTGGGACTAGAACCCGGTGTGCCGGCGCTGCATGGCGGAGAATTAGCCTATTGAGCCACAGTGCCGGCCCAAAGTAAATAATTTTTTAAAAACCCCATTTTTCTGGTGAGACTGACTCATTCCGGCACCCAATCCCCCCAAGGCCTCTGTGGTTGAAGCTAAGCATCAGAAGTTTCCAATGGGGCCTGTATCTCAGTACTGAAAAGACAGCACTGGTGAAAGGCTTGTGGTCAGGAGGAGGAGGGCCCAGGGTCACAGCCTTGACAGCAGACACCGTGACTGTGAACTTCAGGAGTGAGGCATGCCCAGGCCCACAACCAGGCCAGGCAGCTACACCAGCAGAGGCACAATGGGGAGAGATGTCAACACAGAAGCCCAGAGAGGGAGGAATGGCCAGCAGGCCACCAAGCCCCAGAGCTTAGGCCCAAGATGGTGGATGTTGTCGGGGTCCTCTGTTACTGGTGTCACCCTGGGCCTGAGTGTGGGCGCCACCGAGAGACTCTGATAGGAAGCTCAGATACTGAGGTGACCATTTTCTCACTCAAGAATACATGTATAACACTTCTTCTGCCATAATTTCAGATTCACAGCAAAGTTGCAAGAATAGTACAGAGAATCCCAAGATACCCTTTATCCAAATCACCAAATGTTAACATTTTGCGGGAGCTGGCACTGTAGCGTAGCGCATAAAGCCTGCAGTTCCGGCATCCCATATGGGCGGTGGTTTGAGACTCAGCTGCTCCATTTCGGATCCAGCTTTCTGCTATGGCCTGGGAAAGCAGTAGAAGATGGCTCAAGTCCTTGGGCCCCTGCACCTGCATGGGAGACCCGGAAGAAGCTCCTGGCTCCTGGCTTCAGATCAGTGCAGCTCTGGCTGTTGCAGTCAACTGGGGAGTGAACCAGTGGATGGAAGACCTCTCTCTGCCTCTCCTTCTCTCTCTGTGTAATTCTGACTTTCAAATAAATAAATAAATCTTTAAAAAAAACCACTTTGCTACATTTGCTTTGCTGTTCTACATGTGGGTGCCCATATGTGCATTTCCCCCTGAAATGTTTAAAAGTGGTGGACATGACCCCCACCCCTAAGTCCTGCAGAGTCCATTCCTAAAAAGAAGGCTGTGCCCCTACACCACAGCGCTGATATCAACATCGGAGAAACAGCATTATACGATTCTGCCTTCTACTCTACAGACTTACTCCAGACATGCCAATAGTCCCCAATTGTCACTTGTCACAAAGACAATGCAGGGTGCCCACTACATCCAATTGTCATGAAGAGAATACATTTAACTCTGGGGAACCGTGATCCAACTGAGTTCAATTGCAGAAGAAAAGTTTTGTTTCCACAAATCTGAGCCATCCAGTGTAAATGCGGACCTTGCTAAATTAGCAATTGATGATACTATTAAGGATAATAACAACGATGTTCATGGTCCTTTCCATCCTCCGCCTTTATCTCTTTGAGACACACGTGTGAGCCATTTGGTATCTGCCAGGTCCATGAGAATGGCTTTTGTTGAGACAGTGTAGCAGAGTGGGAAGGGCAGCCTTGGGGTCAGCCCAGGGTTGGGAACTAGCTTCCACGCTTGCTGAGGGTGTGGCCTCGGGCACGGCTCAAACCTTTCTGAGTCTCCACTCCATCACATTTAGTGTGGAGGGGAGATTGTCGGCTCAGTGGAACCGGGAGCTGGACAGATCCAGGCTCACTCTTGGTTCCCCACCGACTCATTCTGGGGCCTTAGGCAGGTGCTTTCTTGCGTGTGCGTTTGGAGCACCTTGCTGGGTATGATTCTTGCTAGCAATGGGCTTGGCTCAGAGCAGGTTCTCGGTAAAAGGTTCATTCCTTGCCGTCAGCCCTTCTGAGAGTGGGTGATAGTTTCCACATCTGTGGGTCCTCAGTTTCCACATTTGTAAAAGAGGCAGGAGTATCCCCCTCTCAGGGTTATGAAGAGGGGCCGGCTCTGGTGCAGTAGTTAAACCACTTCCTACGACACCAACATCCCATATGGGTGCCAGTCCAAATCCCCGTCTGATCCACTTGTGGTCCAGCTCCCTGCTAAAGCGCCTGGGAACGCAGAAGAGGAAGGCCTGAGTGTCTGCGTCCCTACCACCCATGTGGGAGGCACCTGCAGGGAGTTCTGGGCCATTGAGGCCATTTGGGGAGTGAAGTCATGAATGGATGAGCGCGCTCGCTCTCTGTCTCTTTCTCCCTCTCTCTTTCTCTTTCTGTAACTCTTTCAAATAAATAAGCAAATCTTAAAATAAATAAATAAATAAGGGGAGCCTGGTGCACTTTGGCTTTGGCCTTAGTAGAGTATGTGACTGGCAGGACAGTGACACAAACAGAAAGTGCTTTGGAATCCCAGGGCCTGCCAAGAATGCGGACCAACCCGTTCCTGCCACTGGCCGAGCGCCAGACCCTTCCATCTCTCAGCCCAGCCAGGCTCCTTCCCTCCCCGGGCGCGTCTGACGCTCTGCTCGGCCCAGCCCGATGCCATTCAGCCCCATCTCCAAGAAGGAATGAAGGAAGGGCATCACCTTGTCTGGAGCAACTTGTCAAGAGCGAAATTGCAGCCCCAGAGCTGCCCCGCTGCTGGGAAGAGAGGGAGGGACCTGCGGCCCAGGCGGGCTTTGCCCAGAGGAGCCCCAGCCAGGCTGCAGCCCCAGTGAGTTCCTCCCCAGTTCGCCGGGAGATCAGAAGAGCTGACCGGCATCGTGGGAAAGGCCATGAGGAGGAAAGGCCACCGTGGCCTTCACAGGGTCAAGGACAGGCTCGAGGTCGCGGGGCCAGTTGAGGGCGGCGAGACACCGGTGTGCTTCCAGAAAGGACAGACAGCCACGCCTCTGCCTCCTGCCTCCATGTTGGATGCGCCAGATCTCGGGTCATGCTCTTGACATTATCTTCCAGAGCCTTCTTAAGTCCTGGGAGACTAGGGGCCCTCTCCTCTCTTAGTAACGGAGGAAGCCAAAGCCCAGAGAGTGAAGCTGGGAGTGAAGTCTGGACCTGCCTGGCTCCAAAGCTCATGTGTGCTGGTTTTCTGTGTGGTGGAGGAAGGGGCTGGGGCTGGGCCCAGGGCTGCCCTTACCTTCCAGGACCGACGCCTTTCTGGTTGCCGCCCATAACCCTCCCAAGTCATTCACATACTCCTCTCCCTGGACTGACAGCTGCTGGGGATCCCAGATGGGGCAGGGACTGTCCGCGTCACATAGCACTTATCACACCTGTCCGTCACTACATGCACTTCTCTCTGCCCACCCCACAGTCTGTGGATTATCTCAAGGACAGGGTCCAATTCCTCCATCTGCCCGTATGCCAGGCAGATGCCAGGAAGGTGGTAGGGACTCAGCCCTGAGTGAACTCATGGATGAGGTGGAGTTAAACCCTCTTGTTCATCAGAGGAAGCACTAAGACCCAGCGAAGGAGAGAAGGGACTTGCCCAAGGTCACGTAGGGCTGTCCAGCTTCTGCTCAGGGTGCTTTCCCCACATTACTCACTCCCAGCTTGGACCCAGGGTTTTGCCAAAAAGGAGAGCCACATCTGGGGATCCCCATGGCAAACCAAAGACACCCTGTGGGCCCTCAAGCCCCTCCCCTCTGTAAGCTTAGGGTCAAGGGCAGAGCCAGTCAAAGGAGGCAGGGCAACCAGACCCGAGACGCTCAGCTGGAAAGACGGACTCTACCCGGTGGCAAGAATTTGCTGACCTGGACGAAAGAGAACTGCCTGGCAAACAGTCTTTGTCCCACCCACAGGGCCTGTGCAGACGGGGCAGGTGACGCAGGTGTGTCGTGGCGCTGATAACTCTCTGGTTTGCAATGAGAGGACTGGGGAACAATTGTGGATCAGTGAGGACGCAAATCCCAAGGAGCCCCCCGTTGGCCTGAGCTGTCCATTTCTCCACCCATCCTTTCACTCCTCCACCCGTTCACCGGTGCGGTGCCCCGGGTGTCACTCCTACTGAGCGCTTCATGAGGCTTATCTGGTGCACCCTGTGAGGCTTTCTTACTTCATGCTTCTCTTCATTTGATGACTTCACTTACCCAAATGTAGTCTCCATCTCAGCCATAGCGCAGTTTGTTTCAAAATAGCTGTTACAGCGCTGACAGGGGTCTCTCCACGTGCCACACAGGACCCCCTCCTGCGCCCGCGCGTCTCTCCTCTGCCTGGACAGAGTGCTGGACGCAGTGCCCTTCCACTGCCCACCTCCTGGAAGTCTGGGACTCAGCATGGCACCCCCCGCAAAGGCAAGCACGGAGCCCAGATGCACTCGGTGGAAAGACGGCTGGTCAGAAACAACGCATTTGTCTGCCACGTGTCCACGGCTGGGCAGTGGCTCAGAGAGGCCACACAGGAAACCCCTCGGGGCTGGTCTGTAACAAGCCACCCTCAAGGGACCAAGGAAAGCGAGGGACCAAGGAAAGCAAGTCCGCCAGGAGCCTCAAACAGCCCCACCCCCAAAGCGTGAGCTACATATACTCTATCAGACTGGCTCAGAATCTTCTAGAGTTTCTGGAGGCCCTCGGCACTCAGCAGCCAGATTAAAGGCATGTTCTCCCTGCAGAAGCTCAGCACTGAGAAATGACAGGGCAGAAAAAGGACACAACCGGCCTCCTCCGAGTCCCCAGGGCTGGCCAAACTGAAGTAGGCTCCTCCTTGGGTACCTCCAAGCCCCTCCCCTAACCCCATCCAACAGGCTCGGGGGCCCCTGTGTGTTCTCCACAGCCCAGAGCCTCTTGGTCCAGCTGTCTGGGTCAGAGGTGGGCACCGGAACCTGGAAAGCAGGATGAGGAGGACCCAGACAGCCAGCTGCAGGTGCAGGGTTTGCCGAGGGCACCTGCGTGGGCCTTCCCGTTTGAAGGAGACGGACGAAGGCAGTGTTGTGAGAGACGTACAGGGAAAGGTGGGCGTTTCCAGAGCCTTCTGTCCTCGGAGCACTTGCCAGTCCCGGGAGCAAGGTCCTTGTGTGTCCTGCCTGCCCTTGAGATCTGTGACGTTAGCCCCGACTCCTTATATTGAATTTCCCTTTTTGCTTAAACCAGCTGGCGTGGCCTTCTGTATCGTGCAACCAAATCGATCACTACTGACGCAGTGAAGCGCTCCCTTCAAATCCCCTGAAGCAGACTTGGCAAAGCCAGGTGACAGGAACAACGGCAAGGACGCCTCCTTGCATTGGCTGGGTGCTGTATAATTTATAAGGGCCTAGCACAGGGGCCAGCCCTCCAGCCTGGGGTGACTCGCGCCAGACCTGTGCGTGCTCAGGACTCCCTGCGAGGCCTCCGTCTCCCGAGAGCATAGGAGGAATGGCCTAACCTTGGGGCAAGGTAGACCTGGGTCCACATCCTCATGCATCCGTCACTTGCTGCCCGTGTGACCTTGGCAAGTTGTTGTCCTCTCCGAGGCTCACTTCTGCAGGACCATGCAGACCCTGAAGCCACCTTCCGGCTCTGCCACCTGCTAGCTGGCGCTCTTGGGAAATGATGGCGCTCCTAAATGCCTGGGTGTCTTCAGCAATAAATTGGGGCTAATGAAGCCTGTTTTAATGGTTGTGGCAAAGCTTGAATGGAGCATGCAAAGTGCTCGGCACGTAGTAAAAGAGTTCAGTCTCTGCAGGCCAGAACAGTAATTCATTACGTAAAGTATCTAGCGTGGGGCTAGACACATAATTACTACTCAAAAACAGCGCGGTATAAAGTGCACCCTGGTCAGTGCAGAGGGTTCCACTCCACCTGGCTTAGCAGGGTTGCTTGGAAAACAGACAAAGCAGTCAACAGTGATCACTAACATGATCTCAGGCCATGTTAAGAAAAGTATGGTCTCGAGAAGATGGGAGGGGTTGGTGTGGTTCCCCCAGCCCCCGGCCCTCATCAGATAGCACAGCTGGAGGTGGGAAAGAGAGCGGGCCTGGTAATGTGAGCCCTGAATTTCCAAGGGAAATAAAGTTTCTTGATAAGTGTGCTTACTTGAAAAGAAAAACTTCTCTAGGCAAAAACGTCTCTTTTTCCTCTTTCTCGGTGAGAGTAGACTGCAGTAATCCAGCCTGGTATTGGCAGAAAGATAAAGTAGGTAAGCACCGCAGTGGCACAGAGCACTCTAGAAATACACATAGGCCTTTTTTTTTTTTTTTTTTTTTTTTTTTTTTTTTTGACAGGCAGAGTGGACAGTGAGAGAGAGACAGGGAGAAAGGTCTTTCTTTGCCGTTGGTTCACCCTCCAATGGCCGCCGCAGCTGGCGCACTGCACTGATCCGAAGGCAGGAGCCAGGTACTTCTCCTGGTCTCCCATGGGGTGCAGGGCCCAAGCACCTGGGCCATCCTCCACTGCACTCCCTGGCCACAGCAGAGAGCTGGCCTGGAAGAGGGGCAACCGGGACAGAATCCGGTGCCCCAACCGGGACTAGAACCCGGTGTGCCGGCGCTGCAAGGCAGAGGATTAGCCTAGTGAGCCGCGGCACTGGCCACACATAGGCCTTTTTAACAAGTGACTTTTGACAGAGATGCAAAGGTGTGGCCGTGGAGAAAGGCTAGTGTTTTCGAGAGAAGGTGCTGGAACGATTGCTTGTCTCTACATCAAAAATGTAAAATGACGATAGCAACAGGAGCAAAAACCAAAGTTCAATCACTCATCACATGATATCAAATGTATGGATTTCAACTTTTTACATCAAAATAAACCTTTCAATTCCATTTTCCATGAAGTTTTGAAGTACTCTTGCATAAAACCGAACTTGAATTCATCAAACTACACATCAAACCTAAACCCATAAAACTTCCAGAAGAAAATATTTGTCGCCCTGGGTTAAGCAAAGGTTTCTTAAATATATCACTGAAAGTATGATCCTTTAGGCAGTAGGGGGCGCACACCGAGTCACCTCCGCTGGCCTGGCTCCTCCTGGGGCCGGTGCAGTCCTGTGTGACTGCGAGAGAGAGTCCGAGGGGCGGCCCTGACCCCCTGGCAGAGGTCCTGGAGCCTCCCTCCTCTTGGGATTCCGTATGGCGGAGTGCCCCAGTGCCCTGGCCCAGCCAATGGAATGGTTGCGTGGCCCAAGGTGGTGGGACTCGAGCGACCCCTGCCCCTACTCCAGGCGCAAAAGCCCCTGCCCGGCAAATATGCAGTGTCAGTATGTCTGTGTCTGCTGACGCTGCTGTAAGCACCTCCCAGATCCCAGCCTCGGAGCAAGCGACCCTGGCTAGACCACAGCCACTGCTTCTGAAGCTGTGTAAGTCAGCTGGTGCACACAAAGACACTTGGGTCCTGCAAGAGGACTCCTTGGGCGTGCATGAGTTCCCAGGCTAAGAACTGCACTAGCGATACGAGTACAATACAATCTTTCTAGAGTAGAGGTCATCTTTTATCTTGGCCAGTGCATTATGACTGAAGGATTCTACAATGAGAAGCAACAGCATATGGTATATTGTGCACATGATCTGCTTGGGGGGTTACTTGGATCCCACGCTTCTCTGTGACAGAGCACAGTGAAATCTACACAATGATCTACAGAGCTTGGTAGCAGTCAACCAGCAGGAGTGTCAGACGCGGGTACACCTGCGAGTGAGAGCAGAGCTGTGGGCAGAGACGCCTGCATCTTGAAGCTTGGTGTCCAGACCATCTGCCTCACCTGGAAGGAGAGCAGTCAGCGAGACAGAAGAATTCAGATGAATGGCTGGTGAGCACACAGAAAGCACCTGATAGCGTTCCCCTTGCCTCTGATGAAAGCCCGGCTGTGTGGGCAGCGTTGTGAAGAGAGCAGTGGCGGTGAAGCCACCGAGACGCCATCGAATCCGGACCCTGACGACGGTGGAGGTGAACCTGCGGGGCTCTGGCTGGCTCGGGATTTGCTCTCAGGTCACTGAGTGCAGACTTTGAAGCTGAGTGTCTAGATTCAGCAGGTTCCAGCCTTGGTGAAGAAGGACGGCACTCTCAGATGGAGACGCCGGGGTGCACCAGGTTGCTGCGTGCCAGGCAGCGGAGAGGGAGACAGATGCATTCGAAGATCCGGGACTCCTCAGCTGACTATTGAACGTGTACTGCCTGCAGTGGAACGAAGCCTGCCCTTCCACCAGAGAGCAGCTGACGTGGGCCCTTGCTGAGGACTGGCCTTCTGAGGATACAGGAGGAATCCTGAGGAAGCCAAACCAGAAAACTCAACACACGCAGAAGGCTTTGATGCTCCTGACCATAAAAGCAAAAACAAACACAAGCTACGGTGGTGATTCCAAAGAGGCCTGTGTTGAGGAAAATGATTATAAAAGCCCCCAGACCTCTCAGTTACAAGAAAGTGAGGCCTTTTGTCAGCCCTCAACCTCTAATAGCATTATTTATAGCAGCCAAGAAGATGTCAGAGAGTCTGAGAGGGAAGAAACACAAGACAAAGCAGAAAGGATGGAATCCAATTTTCCCCAAACGCCAATGAGCCTTGTGTGATCTGCCAAGGTCGACCTAAAAATGGTTGCATTGTTCATGGCAAAACAGGACACCTGATGTCACGCTGCACATGTGCCAGGAAGCTAACCACAGGAACAAGTCGTGCCCACACAGGCTAACTTACTGCAGCTACTCGACCTGTCCATAGAAGTGGAATTAAATATTTCTAACTACATAGCCCTAAAAATGTAGACAACGTGGAATCTATTTTTATGTCCATATATCGAAGTGAGGCATTGGCTCGGTCTATGTAGATCTTCCCTTTATGGTGTAATTTAACTTTGGGAAGGGGAAAGTGAATATTTACTTTGTCAAAGGAAGATTTCACTTTGTTCGATTTTATATTTGGGTTTTAATGTGATTTGTGTTGGATAAATGACTGTAACTCATCATTTATTCTTTTTTTTTTTAATTTTTTGACAGGCAGAGTGGACAGTGAGAGAGAGAGACAGAGAGAAAGGTCTTCCTTTGCCATTGGTTCACCCTCCAATGGCCGCCGCGACCGGCGCGCTGCACTGATCTGATGGCAGGAGCCAGGTGCTTATCCTGGTCTCCCATGGGGTGCAGGACCCAAGCACTTGGGCCATCCTCCACTGCACTTCCCTGGCCATAGCAGAGAGCTGGCCTGGAAGAGGGGCAATTGGGACAGAATCCGGTGCCCCGGGGACTAGAACCCGGTGTGCCAGCGCCACAAGGCGGAGGATTAGCCTAGTGAGCCGCGGTGCCAGCCTCATCCTTTACTCTTACCCTTGACCTGAAATAGTTGCCACTTTCTCCTAAATATAAATGAGAAGTATCTGATTTTTAAAAATGCATATATAAGTAGGACATTGGAATGCAGATTTAGTACCTTTTGTGTAAGGAAAGAAAATATTTATGTAAGATTGAATATTTAAATTTTCGATACTCTTTTTTTTAAGATTTATTTATTTATTTGAAAGTCAAAATTACACAAAGAGAGAAGGAGAGGCAGAGAGAGAGAGAGAGAGAGAGAGAGGTCTTCCATCCGATGGTTCACTCCCCAATTGGCCACAGTGGCCAGAGCTGCGCCAACCTGAAGCCAGGAGCCAGGAGCTTCCTCCAGGTCTCCCACGTGGGTGCAGGGGCCCAAAGACCACTGCCTTCTCAGGCCGTAGCAGAGAGCTGGATCGGAAGTGGAGCACTGTAGGTGGCAGTCCCACCCACCACACCACAGCGCCAGCCCCAGGATACTCTTTAAAAAAACGTTTTAAGGGGCTGGTGTTGTGGTGCAGTAGGTTAAGCTTCTGCCTGCAATGCCAACATACCATAGGGATGAGTCCCGGCTGCTTCACTTTCCATCCAGCTCCCTGCTAACGCGCCAGGGAAAGCAGAAGAAGATGGACCAAGTCTTTGGGCCCCTGCACCCATGTGGGAGGCCTGGATGGAGTTATGGGCTCCTGGCTTTGGCTTGGCCCAGCCCTGGCCATTGAAGCCATTTGGGGACTGAACCAGCAGATGGAAGATCTCTCTCTCTGTTTTTCCTTGTCTCTCTATAACTCTGCCTTTCAAATAAAAAAATTTTTTATAAATCTTTTTTAAAATTTAAATGTCAGGGTCAGCACTGTGGTAGTACGTTAAGCATCCACCTATGGGCGCCAGTTCAAGTCCCGGCTGCTCCACTTCTCATCCAGCTCCCTTCTATGGCCTGGGAAAGCATCATCTGATGGCCTAGGAAAGTTGGGGGGTGAACCAGTGGATGGAAGATCTCTCTCTCCCCCTCCCTCCTTCGCTTTCTCCAGGAAAGCAGCAGAAGATGGCCCAAGTCCTTGCACCTGCATGGGAGACCCAGAAGAAGCTCCTGGCTCCTGGCTTCAGATGGCCCCAGCTCCAGCCATTGAGGCCATTTGAGGAGAGAACCAGCAGATGGAAGACCTCTCTCTTTGGCTCTCCCTCTCTCTGTCTGTAACTATGCCTCTCAAGTAAATAAATAAATCTTTAAAATGTAAATGTCTGCTCTTTGAAAGTCTGTTATGAGAATGAAAAGATGATCTGCAAATAGGCAGGAAATATTTTAAGTGATGTATCTAATAAAAGAACTCAAAATAGGCCGGCGCCGCGGCTCAATAGGCTAATCCTCCACCTGCGGCTCCGGCACACTGGGTTCTAGTCCCGGTCGGGGCACCGGATTCTGTCCCGGTTGCCCCTCTTCCAGGCCAGCTCTCTGCTGTGGCCCGGGAGTGCAGAGGAGGATGGCCCAAGTGCTTGGGTCCTGCACCCCATGGGAGACCAGGAGAAGCACCTGGCTCCTGCCATCGGATCAGCGCACCAGCCGTGGCGGCCATTGGAGGGTGAACCAACGGCAAAGGAAGACCTTTCTCTCTGTCTCTCTCACTATCCACTCTGTCTGTCAAAAAATTAATTAATTAATTAATTAATTAAAAAGAACTCAAAATAATTGGGAAAAAAACTCAGTGTAAAAATGGGCAAAATATCTGAACAGACACTTCACCAGAGAAGATTTATGGATGGTGAATAAGCACATTAAAATGTGCTCAGCATAATTAGTCATTAGTTAATGCAAACTAAAACCACAAGAAGATGGCACTATATGTCCATTAGAGTGGTTAAGATGAAAAAGATTGACCATATTAAGTGTTGGTGAGGACGTGGAGGCCTGGAACTCTCACATGCTGCTGGTAGGGATGTAAAATGACACAACTTCTTTGAAAAAAATTTGGCAATTTCTGAAAAACTACTAATATCTATTATATGACCTTGTCGTTGCACCTAGGAATTTTCTCAAGAGAAAAGAAAGCATGTATCCGTAGGTTGACTTGTGCAGGCATATTTTTCTGCAACTGTATTTGTAATGGCCAAAAGTTGGAAATTTACTTTTCCATCAGTAGATGGATGAATTCATTAACAAACTGTGCTCTAGCCATATAACGCATAGTACTCAGCAATCAGGAAAAGAATGAACTATCGATAGATGCAAAAAGATGGATAAATCTTAACATAATTATGTTGAGTGGGAAAAAGAAACAGACCAGAAAAGCATATGAAATCCCAAAATTTGGTGGTGGTGAAGGAGGTGGGGCAGGGGTGTTTAGCCTAGCGGTTAAGACATGCATCCCATATGGGATGCTGGCACTGCAGACGGTGGCTTAACCTGTTGCGAGTGGCAATGGCTTTACACGCACACATATTTTAAATGCATGTAGTTTATTGTATCTGCATATAATGCCTCAAAATGTCTTTTTTTTTTTTTTATCAGAGAAGAAAACTAGGAGGGCAGGCAATCTGGCACAGCAGGTCCAGCTGCTGCTCTGAATACCCTCACCCTGCATGGAGGTGCCTGGGCTGGAGTCCCACCTCCACTTCCAGTCCAGCTTGCTGCCAACCACACCCTGAGAGGCACAGGTGACGGCTCAAATACTTGGGTCCCTGCCACCCACGTGGGAGACCAGGATAGAGTTCTAGGCCCCTGGCATCAGCCTGACCCAGCACCAGCTCTGGGCGTGTGGGGTATGCACCAGTGGATCAAAGCTCTCTCTCTTTTTTCTTTCTCTCATTGTCACTCTTTCAAATAAATGAAGCTTAAAAAGAAAAACAGTTCCAGATTTCATCCCCTCAAGTCTGAGAACAGAAAAGAGGAGCCCCTCCCTGGGCTGGCACTGTCCTAAGAACTCTGTGGACAGTGTCTCTTTTCACCCCTTCAGCCTCCCTGGCTGGGGCGGGGGAGAGCTGTGATTGCTCCCCCATTTTATAGATAAAACACCTGAGGCTCAGGCAGGGGCAGAGGCCTGCTTAGATCCCACGGCTGGGGGAATCCTGGGCACTTCCGCTGCTGCCTCATTCCTCACTTCCTCCAGAATACAGCATCTGGGCTCAGGGAGGCTGCAGCTGGAGACAGGAGCTGTAGCGGGTGGGGTGACTGTCCCGGTCGCACAAGAGCTGGGCACCCCCAGAAACCCCCCTGCCAGAGAAGGCGTCCGTTGGCAGGGATCCCCACAGGAGGCGCCCCTGTCTGGGAGCTGCCGAGTCACAGGCCCTGGAAAAGCTTGCGCTCATTCCATCTGCTGAGCTGAGTCGGGTTTCAGAACTCGCAGACCCACACAGCAGCTGCCAGGCTCCCTCGGCCCTGGATCAGAAGTCTCAGCTTCCCCTCCCCCACGAACTGCTGGGCCGAGCCGGGAGCCACACTGAGGACCTGCCCCCTTCCTGCTCCCCGGGGCTCCCCGGGCCTTCTCTCAGGGACTCTTCCTGTGCCGCGCAGAAAGCCGGGGGACCCACAAGGGTTGGGGTGGAACTCAGAAACCCACCCTCAGCCTGGATACCTCTCCTCTCTTCCTAATCTGAGGCCTCTCCTTTCCTGGGTCCATGGACCTGGGAGGGGAAATCCGAGACTTTCCTGGTGACAGGAGGGGGCGGGGGAACTAACAGCAAACAGGGGTTTGTGGGGAGGGAGCCACCCCCATGCTTCCCTAGAAGGCAGGCCTTGCAGCCCCACGCTCCCATCTTCCCTGCTCCAGCAGGGCCCTCCCATCCTCTGGTTCACTCCCAAATGCCTGCAACAGCCCCAGCCAGGCCAGGCTGAAGCCAGAACTCCATCCAGTCTCCCACGTGGGTGGCAGGGTCCCAAGCACTTGAGCCATCACCTGCTGCCTCCCAGGGTGCACGTTAGCAGGAAACTAGAATTGGGAGAGAAGCCAGGACGCCTACACAGACACTCCAAATGGGACGAACACCTGCACCCCAGCGTTCTCTCCTAGGTCTGCATGTTTGTGGACTGAATGAGGGGGTCACGCTGACTGCATTCTGCTGTGACCTGCTGTGTGTTCAATGTCACGTGACATCCTGAGACTCCTGGAGGCCGCTCTTTTTCACTGCTGAGTAATACTCCACATTTACAGCTTCTGATGTCAACCGATATTTGGGATGCTCTAGTTTTTGGTTCTTACAAACAGAGCTTCTGTGAACCTTTCTGTTCATATCTCCCAGTGCAAGAGTTTCTTTTTTCTTTTCTTTTTTTTTTTTTTTTTTTTGACAGGCAGAGTGGACAGTGAGGGAGAGAGACAGAGAGAAAGGTCTTCCTTTGCCATTGGTTCACCCTCCAATGGCTGCCACTGCCAGCGTGCTGTGGCCGGTGCACCACGCTGATCCGATGGCAGGAGCCAGGTGCTTATCCTGGTCTCCCATGGGGTGCAGGGCCCAAGCACTTGGGCCATCCTCCTCTGCACTCCCTGGCCACAGCAGAGGGCTGGCCTGGAAGAGGGGCAACCGGGAAAGAATCCGGTGCCCCGACCGGGACTAGAACCCAGTGTGCCGGCGCCGCAAGGCGGAGGATTAGCCTAGTGAGCAGCGGCACCAGCCAAGAATTTCTTTAAATATCATGGAAGGGAATGACTGAATTAAATGGCAGGTTTGCCTCAAACTCACTAAGGCAAACTTTTTTTTCCAAAGTGGATACACTAAATAGACCCTAAGTCTGACCTTGTTCTCCGGGAGGGCCCAGGCTGGTAGGAAGATGGGTGAGTCAACAGATCATCCTGCCCCAGAACACGAAGGGGCAGACACAAAGTCACAGCCCTGTCCCGATACAGGCAGAGGGAAAGCAGCCCTGACGTGTTCTCTAACCCTGGACTCAGAATTCGTGAGCAAACAAATGCATGCTCTTCTAACTCTTACCAAACGCCCATATATCAGGTAGCTATCTTCAATCCCATTTTATAGATAAGGAAAACTGAGGTCCAGAGAGGTGGAGTAACTGGACCAAGCTCACACACTTTGTTAAAACTGAGTCTAGGGGCTGACACTGTGGCATAATGGTTTAAGCCACTACTTGCAGTGCCAGCATCCAATATGGGCGCCGGTTCAAGTCCCAGCTGCTCCACTTCCGATCCAGCTCTCTGCTATGGCCTGGGAAAGCAGTGGAAGATGGCCCAAGTGTTTGGAACCCTGCACCTATATGGCAGACCTGGAATAAGCTCCTGGCTCTTGGCTTTGATTTGGCCCAGCTCTGGCCATTGAGGCCATTTGGGGAGTGAACCAGTGGATGGAAGACCTCTCTCTCTCTCTCTCTCTCTCTAACTCTGCCTTTCAAATAATAAAATAAATCTTTAAAAATTAAAATTGAGTCTAGATTCCAGTTCAGTCTAATTCCAAAGTGGGTTGGTTATTTATTTATTTATTTATTTGAAATACAGAGTTACAGAGAGAGAAAGAGAGAGAGAGGTCTTCCATCCACTGGTTCACTCACCAAATGGCCAAAATGGCCAGGGCTGGGCTGATCTGAAGCCAGAAACCAGGAGCTTCATCTGGGTCTCCCACATGGCTGCAGGGGCCCAAGCATTTGAGCTGTCCTATGGTGCTTTCCCAGGCCATCGCAGGGAGCTGGACTGGAAGAGGAGCAGCCAGGACTCAAACTGGTGCCCAAATGGGATGCTGGTACTATAGGTGGTGTCTTTACCCGTTACACTGTAACACCAGCCCCGAGGGGGAAATTTGAGAAATTTCACCTTTTCCTTCCTGAACAATAGTATTCTTTGCTTTTTCTTGCTTTGTTACTAGTCTCTAGAAAGCCAGAAATATATGCACTCCATCGCATTCCACAGGAAGCCTGCTCCAAGCCCCAGTGCCTGAGGCCCCCGTGCCCAGGCACACCCCAGCACAGCACCAGGCCACCACCATAGCAGCCTCTCACCTCTCTGATGCCCCTTTGTAGACGGATGAGGGCTCCAAGTGGGCACCGTTTATGCCAGGGGTATAGTAGGTGCCAGTAGGTGTTTGAGGAAGGGAGGCAGAGAGTTGGAGGGAGGACTTTTCCAACCCACAATAGCCACAAAGCCCCCAGGCGCTGGCTGCTACCCTCCCTCCGTGTTAGCGAGACTAGGTTTCAGGCAGGGCGTCCCCTGCTGGAGATTGTGTAGCCAAGGGCTCCACAGCCTGGGCCCTACCCAGCCCGCTGCAGCTGTGAGCCGCCTCCCCACGCCCTGGTAGGAGCAGAAGCAGTTATCAATGACGTTTCCACCAAGAAACTCCATTGTGGCCCCATGAAATGCTCAGTCTTGTAGGGTTTCTCACTCCTCTGTCCCTTCTCCAGGGTGACGTCTAGAAGGGGATGGAGTTGGGGACTTGGGGGAGGGGACTCGTGGTTGGGGTCCCCATGCTGCCTCCCACCTTGTGTCCCCTCTTGGCTGAGGCACTTGGTGTACCTGTCCTCTGGGCAGGTCCCTGGCCCGCGCTGCCTGTGGCTATGTCCTGGGCCACAGCCTCCGCCGCCTCCCGCAACCCCAGCTCTCTTCTCGCCTGCAGTCTTCCGGAAGAGTTCTAACCTGACTCCTGGGGTCCCAGAAACCTTCTGGTGGCTTCCTCTCTCCACACTCCCATCCTGGAGGAGGTGGGCTCTGTGAGGTTGTCTCGTGTGACAGAGAACATCCACGGTGTGGTCCGATCCCTCGGGCACTTGTTAGACACGCAGGTTTTCAGGCCTCTCTCCCACGGGAGCTCCTGAATGGGAAACTCTGGGGGTGCTCCCCTCCCAGTCCATGCACCCACTCACCCCCCGCCATGTGATTCTGCTGCACACTCAGGTTCTAGAATCACTACTCCAGCTCACCCCTCCCCCTCCAGGGCTGGTGATGAAAAGCGCTTGTTCCAAAGTGGCAGGCTCTGCACTGTGACCTTTAAAGGAATCTGGATGATGGCCCAAGTGCTTGGGCCCCTGCCACCCACCTGGGAGACCCCGATGGAGTTCCAGATTCCTGGCTTCAGCCTGGCCCAGCCCCAGCCACTGGGGTCATTCAGAGAGTGAACCAGCAGATGGAAGATCTCTCTCTCTCTCTCTCTCTCTCTCTCTCTCTCCCCCTTCTCTCTCTCCCTCTGTAACTCTGCCTTTCAAATAAGTAAATAAAAATAAAGGGAAGTTCAGGAATTCAGAAAAACCCTTTCATCAGTCCAAGTGTCTCAGTCTTGACCCTGAATCCTGGATTCTGACCCTGGAGGTTCTCTGCTCCTTCAAGCGTCACTGAGAGGGTCGGAGCTGGCAGGAGCTGTCTCCCAGACAAACAACAGCAGCCGTTAAACACTCCCCAGATGGATTTCCAAAAGTCTTTTCCACTACGGATCTGTTGTTTTTTTCAATTTTCAGCAACCCTGAGTTCTACAGTACCAAGTTCACTGCCTGGGGCAGCCGTCAGTCTGTGGACTCTGGACCCAGGCATCTGAGCCGAGCTGGGGGGGCCCTGGCTCCCACACCCCTCCTCCTCGGCAGCCTCCCTGCTGTCACCGCCCACATCCCCATGCCATCGTCCCAGACCCACATGTGTGACCCAGGCAGGTTTACTCAACCTCTTTATGCCTCAGTTGCCTTGTCGGTAAAATGAGATGCCACATTCAAAGTCCAAAAGCACCTACGATATTCTAGGCACTGGGGATTTGTCAGGGAAGCAAATAAAGGAACGTCCCTGTCCCAGGGAAATAAGAATCTAGTGAGGCGGGAGAGGGGAGGGCTGGGGAGGAAGACGGTTAGCCAACACTCGCGCACTACGGCAAAGATTTCAGCGGGTGTGTGCTCCACGCAGCAAGCAAGGGGGCTGGCGTTTGGCACAGCAGGGAAGCAGCTGCTTGGGACTCGGGTGTGCTGTCACGGAGTCCCTGGGTCTGAGTCCTGCGTCTGCTTGTGCCGGTTCCAGCTCCCTGAGAAGGCACGCTCTGGGAAGCAGTGGTGATGCTCCCCCTGCCACCCACCGAGGGCACAGATTGAGCCCCCATCTCCTGGCGTGGGCCTGAGAAGCCCCTGCTCTTGAGAGGATTTAGGGAGTGAACCAGCAGACAGGAGACTTTGTGTGTGTGTGGGTGGGTCTGTCGGTCTGTCTCTGTCAGTCGGCCTTTCAAATGATTAAAAAATAAATGAATTTTAAAAAGCGATAGACAGGAAATGGGATAGAGAGCCCCAGGTAGGGGATGAAGGAGGATTGTTACTTAAATGCCGTGGTTGGGGAGGGTTCTGCCATGAAGGTGACCAGGGTCAAAGAAAATGGCACGGAGATCGGGAGCAGGCCCTGCAGACAGAGCGAGTGGCACGTGGGGGATTTCTGAGGCTGCTGGGGACTTGGTGCGTCAGGGGGGTGGCAGAGGACAGGGAGGCTGGCACGGAGGGAGGGGAAGAGCGTGGAAGAGGAGCCCCAGCGAGAGGCTGGGCAGAGGGCTGAGGCCGTGCAGGCATCCACCTGCTGCTGCCAGGCCCCAGGCAGATCTGAGCAGAGCGGGGGACCTCAAGGGACGTCATTCTTCCTGCCCCTGGACAGAAGGGGGTCAGTCAGAGCAGGGAGCAGAGGGAGCCGGGCCCAGCTGACGGCAGCAGGTAGGCAGAAGCGGGAAGAGTACACCCCCTCTCAGAGCGCCTCATTCAAAGTCCCAGCTACTCCGTTTCTGATGCAGCTGCCTTTTCATGCACACCCTGGGAGGCAGCAGATGTTGGCCCAAGTACCTGGGTCCTTGCCAGCCGTGTGAGAGGTCCAGACTGAGTTCCGGGCTCCTGGCCTCAGCCTGACTCAGCCCTGGCTGTTGCGGGTATTGGGGGAGTGCACCAAACATTAGGGGAGATGTCTCGGTCTGTCTTTCAAAGGAAATAAATGAATAAACATTCTTAAATAAATAAATCAGTAGAAGATCATGAGAATTCCAGGTTTGAACGCGTCCCGTGAGGATCAAGGGCGTTCAAATGCTTGCTCACGTATTTCAGCGGGACCTGGCAGGTAGCAGCACGCCAAGGTTAGCGCTCATCAACGTCCTTTATGTCACTCAGGCTCCTGGCTACTTTCCTGCATGGTCAGCTTCATGCCATCGTCCGAGCGGCTGGCCAGACTGATCCTTCTAAGACACAAACCCAGCCATTCCACCCTGCTCAAAGCCGGCCCTGGCTCCCCGGGGCCTACAGGGAACAGTGCCCTCTTGGTAGACCGCCCCCAAAGCCTCTCCTGATGCAGTCACGACCACCCTCACCTGCCCCGACTGCTGCCCCTCCCCCACCTCCCACTGTGTCCACCTCCCACTTTCTCCTCCAGCAATCATAGGGAACCCTTTGTTCGCAGCTTGGTGTCTTTGAACTTGTGGCTGCCTCTGCCTTGACTTGTCCAGCAGCAAACCCCAGGTGATTCTCACGTCCGCTCAGAAGTCTCCCCAGCCGGGGGCTGTCCCCCTGCCCTGCAGCTCAGCCTCCCCCCTTAACTGGTGTCCCTTCTGCCCTCACTCCTGCAGCACGAAGCCCTGAGCCGGCACAGTGAGGCGCTGGCTCGGGGAGGGAAAATGAATGAGAGTGGTTCTCCACATTGTTTTATCATCATTAGCATGCTGTAGCTCACAGAGGCCCAGGTGAAGGCACTTGCCTGCATCACTCAGCTGGAAAACACTGTTGGCAGGAGTGGATCCCAGGTTCATCTGCTTCCAAGCTCTGGTCTCAGCTACCTATGCACAGATGCGCATGCACGTGTGCACGCGCACACACACACACACACACACACACACAACTGACAGTCTCAGGTGGGAAGGGTCCTTGGTCCCTGTTCTCTACTTAGGAAGATATCTGGGAAGAGGGCAAGAATTTAGGCTCAGGGCTGGTGCTGTGGCATAGCGGATAAAGCCGCCACCTGCAGTGCCGACATCCCATATGGGTACTGGTTCAAGTTATGGCTGCTCCTCTTCCAGTCCAGCTCTCTGCTATGGCCTGGGAAAGCAGTAGAGGATGGCCCAAGTGCTTGGGCCCCTGCACCCATGTGGGAGACCTAGAAGAAGCTCCAGGCTCCTGGCTTCAGATTGATGCAGCCCCGGCCATTGCAGCTATCTGGGGAGTGAACCAGTGGATGGAAGACTCTCTCTCTCTCTCTCTCTCAAACTCTGCTTTTTTAATAAATAAATGAATTTTTTAAAATTATTTCATTCATTTCATTTGTGACTAGGGATCTGGGATTAGGATTAGGCCTGCAGAAACCCTAAAGATCAGAGAATCAGGTTGGGATTCAAGGAACAGTAAAAGCCAACTACTCAAAGGAGCAGGACCAGCACCTGCTGGGCTTTGGGTCTTGTTTTCCTTTCTGTAGCCAGATGTGCTGGGTTGCTAAAGTCATTTAACCCTCTGGGCCTCCTAATGCGTGCATACTTTGTTCATGACACACATTTTCCATGACTTTCCTGAACACTTTGCCTAGGCATGGATTTTTAATTTTTTTGCACCAAAATAAATTTCCCGTTTCATTCTATTTTCCCACAAGCTTTATGAAGTGCTCTCACTTTCTGTATGTTGAGCATCCCTGTGGGCCAGGCGCCACGGAACAGTCCCGGTGTTCTCTGCTCCCGACAGGAACGGGGCAGCCCAGCCCACCCCCTGGCCTACAGCGTGCAGCAGGTGCACCCCGGCGCAGGCCCTCTCCCCTCCAGTAGTTCCGCACACGGCCTGCTCCTGGAGCCCCTTCTCGGTGGAGGCGGCGCAGGGGTGCTGACTCAAGTATCTGCAGGAGCGGGCTGCCCCCTGCCCCTAACCCCGTCCCCCGCCCCCCAAGGCCAGCGCCGCGCAGCCGGGGTCCTGAGCCGCCCCAGGCAGGGAGCAACGCAATTACCCTAATTACAGCCCAGCCTCAGCGGCGGTGGCGAGCGCGGCCACGCCGTCCCGAAAACACCCCCGGCCCCGGGCCCGAGCGTGGGAACCGCCGTGCCCTCTGCCCGGGGCGGCGGCGGCAGCCGCGTCGCGGACCCGCCCGCGAGGCCAGGGCCGGCGATAAGCCCGCCCCGCCGCGCACTACGGCCGCTAATTACTGGGCGGCTCGGCGCGCTCGCGGCCCCTTTCATCTGCAGATCTCCTCGCGCCCCGCGCCGGGTGACTCCTTGTCCCCACACCTGGGTGGGGAACAGCGCCCGGCCCGCTGCCTGGTTGCCAGGGGAAGCTGAGGGACCGAGCGCTGCCAGAGGTTCCCACGCGCCTAGAGTGCAGAGGAGAGAGGTTCTGCCCCGCCCCGCCCCCCGCCCCCTGCCCCCCCCCCGCCTGGCTCTCCATTCATTCTCATTTATTCACTAGCCAGTCTTCCTTCCTTCCTTCCTTCCTTCCTTCCTTCCTTCCTTCCTTCCTTCCTTCCTTCCTTCCTTCCTTCCTTCCTTCCTTTCTCTCCCTTCCTCCATTCCTCCCTTCCCTCCTTTCTTTCTTTCTTTTTTACAAAGATTTATTTACGTACTCAAAAGGCAAAGTTAGAGAGAGAGGGAGAGACAGAGAGATCTTCCATCAGCTGGTTCACTTCCCAAACAGCAGCAACAGCCTGAGCTGGAACAGTCAGCAGCCAGGAGCTGGGAGCTTCCACCAGGTCTTCCACTTGGGTGCAGGGGCCCAAGCACCTGGGCCCTCCTCCACGCCTTCCCAGGCACGCGCATTAGCAGGGAGCTGGATCAGAAGTGGCGTAGGTGGGACTGGAACTGGCAGCCACAAGTGATGCCGCAGCTTTACCCTCGACCACGGTGCCAGCGCCCCGAGTGTTTTCTGAGTACCTTCTCACTACTGTTTCCTTTTCTGTGAAATGGGAGTAATAATCTCACGCACAGGTTCAACTTGTCCTTGAATTCCATGTTCCTCGAGCTTTCTGCAGCCCTGTGGGTGTCTCGGCGGGTGAAGGTGGGTCTGCGGAGGACGGAGGACGGAGGTGGCTCATTCGTCCAGCACCAACCCCCTGGAGTTGGTTCTCACGAGGACCCTGAGCGGGGTGAAACTCAAGTCATGGGCGTGCAGACCCAGCCCGAGGAGCGCTGAGTTTGCCAAGGTCTCGCAGTATCAGGTGGCAGGCTTTCGTCCTCCTTGGCAGCTCCGCTGCCCTGCCACACCACAGCAAGTGCACAATGTCTGTGGCACCAAACAGAGAAGTGGTAGCGGCTGACATTCCCGGGGCACCTCCGCAGCGCCGGCTCTATGCCAAGGGCTTTTGGTGCATACCTCATTTAATCCTTGCCACAGCCTCAGGAGCTGGTAGCAGTATTGCAGTCCCATTTCACAGATGAGGAAACTGAAGCTGAGAGCCCAAGTCACTTGCTCCAGACCACACAGCCAGCAGTGGCCAGAGGGAGGTTGCAAACCCCCAAGAGCGAGGGCCTGGGAGGGTCTTCACCGCAGGGATGACCTTGAGCAGCCCCCTCTATCCCCCTCTCCCAGGATCCTTTCCAGTCTCAAGCTTAGGATTAGCAAAGATCCACCCAATGTCATCTCCTTGCCCAGTGGCTTCTCACCCCAGCGACCAGCTCAGAATACCCAGGTGACGGTTTTGAGATTTGGTGGCAAGGAAAGGCACGAGATACAGAACGACCTGAGTGTTTGGATGCTCAGGGCTTTGGCTCCTCCTCTATGTTACCTGTGGGTTCTTTCTTTTTTTTTTTTTTTTTAAGATTTATGTATTTATTTGAAAGTCAGAGTTACACAGAGAGAGAAGGAGAAGCAGAGAGAGAGAGAGAGAGAGAGGTCTTCCATCTCTGGTTCACTCTCCAATTGGCCACAATAGCTGGAGCTATGCTGACCTGAAGCCAGGAGCCAGCTTCTTCCAGGTCTCCCACACAAGTGCAGGAGTCCAAACAGTTGGGCCATCTTCCACTGCTTTCCCAGACCATAGCAGAGAGCTGGATCGGAAGAGGAGCAGTCGGGACTTGAAGCAGGGCCTGTATGGGATGCTGGCACTGCAGGTGGTGGCTTTACCCACTGCGCCACAGCACCAGCCCTCATGCATTCTTTAGTTCCCTGATTTCATTCATTCACTTAGAACATGACTGGACTGACCAGGCATCAGGTTGGCCTCAGACTGAGAGGTTCCCAGTAGGCGCGACTTGGGGTACCAAAGCTGATATGGTCCAGAGCAAACCAGATCAGCCAGGCTCCCTGCCTGTGCCGGGTGCTAGGGGTTTGAGCCCCATCAGAGCCTGGTCTGGCCCCTCTGGGGACTGGTAAGACTCTCGCCCAGCTGTTGGCACTGGGAACAGGGGGAGGGCGAGGTACCCTGGCGATGTGCTGTGCTCAGCTTTTTCCCAGCCTCCTGGCTCCAGGCCCAGGTGGATATGTTAAGGCAACCCTACCCATTGCCGGGCTGGGAAAGTCAAGGCAGAAAGACTGGCAGTGGCTTTCCCACAGCAGCTGCCATGAGTCAGCGCCCAGGGGCAGAGTAGTGAATCCTGCCCACCTGTAGCCACCCACGCCCTGTGACCTTGAGTGCCACATGACCTCTGAGGGCCTCCTGGGCAAGGGGGTCCTGGGTGGCCGAAGGGCATGGTGACTGTCCTCCTCCAGGGGGACTTTCCAAGGAACCTCTGCTTGGCCATGAACCCCCAAAGGCAAGGGTACCTGCCAAGAGCGTGGTTGCTGCTGGGTGCTTGGGGGTAGCCGGGTGGGGACATGCCAAGAAGCATCTAGAAAAATCGACCTTTGGAATCAGATAGTGTGCATCTTAACCCACGCGGGTCACTGAACCTCCACACACCTCATTTTCCCCAGCTGTAGGAAGGGGAAGGGTGGTGGGGCCACCCACCTCCCGCTGGTGGGGAGTGAGTGAGGTTCCCAAGATGAGGGGAGCAGCCAGTGCTCAGGACACACCAGCCGCTCTCCCCCCTCACCACGTGCCCCAGCTGGCCTGGCTCAGACCCATGAGCTCTGTGTCTGTTTCCCTCATTCCCCTCCTCTCAGGGGCTTCCCACCATGTGCCGGGACTCGGAGGTCAGGTGCGACAGATTAGAAAAATGGAATCTCCCTTCCTTCAGAGGAAGCCATGGGGCCCCTGTGTGGGGGTGGGGAGGAGGAAGAGCAGCAGTGGTCATGTCCCATGGGAAAATGGGAGATCTGCTCTGTCCTTCTGTCCACTGATCCTTCCTCTGTTCAGACAACGTCTCCAGCAGAGAGCCTGCCCTCAGGCAGAGCTAACTCTCCCCCCCCACACACACACCAGGAATTCTGAGCTCCTGTGCCTTCCCCAGGGTCTTCCAGCTTTGCAGCCTACTGCAGCCAGGCACAGGGTCTCACTGGTTGTAGGAACCATGGAGAAAGGGGAACCCAAGGGAGGGCTGCCTGAGTCCACCCGCATTCAGGTTTGGGAGTTCCCAAAAGATCCATTCTATGCCCAATCTGAGATGCTCCGTCCAGGAAGGGAGAGGGGAGAGGGTGTCGGCTGGCGCGGGTCCTTCTACCTCCCTCCAGCGTCTTCCTGCCTTCTCTCTTGCCCCAGCCCAGTTACACCTTGATGGTGGCTGGCAGGGGGCCGCTGGTTTAGGGAAGTTACCTGGGACACACAGGTGCCATGGATCTCCTTGAGGAAAGTCATTTCCTTGTGTGTGAGGGACTTGGCCAGCTGACCTTGAAGTCCTTCCAAAGGCAATCTTAAGAGCAGAAATTCTGTGACTCTTCATAACCAGAATCCCTGGTCTGAAAAGCTCTAAGATGTAGCCACTGGCCACACATGGCTATTTTTTTTTTTTTTTTGATAGGCAGAGTGGACAGTAAGGGAGAGAGACAGAGAGAAAGGTCTTCCTTTCCCGTTGGTTCACCCTCCAATGGCCGCCGTGGCTGGCGCGCTGCGGCCGGCGCACCACGCTGATCCGATGGCAGGAGCCAGGTACTTATCCTGGTCTCCCATGGGGTGCA
Organism: Oryctolagus cuniculus; assembly: GCF_051225735.1. Classification (NCBI taxonomy): domain Eukaryota; kingdom Metazoa; phylum Chordata; class Mammalia; order Lagomorpha; family Leporidae; genus Oryctolagus; species Oryctolagus cuniculus. The sequence goes on from NC_142873.1 coordinate 132,837,802, forward strand.
GGGCCCAAGCACTTGGGCCATCCTCCACTGCACTCCCAGGCCACAGCAGAGAGCTGGCCTGGAAGAGGGGCAACCGGGACAGAATCCGGCGCCCCGACCGGGACTAGAACCCGGTGTGCCGGCACCGCAAGGCGGAGGATTAGCCTAGTGAGCCGCGGCGCCGGCCCCACACATGGCTATTGAGCACTTGATATGGAGCTAATCAAAATTGTAGTGTAAGTATAAAATGTATGTCATATTTCAAAGAAAAGAACATAAAATTGCTCATTAATAATTTTTATACTGATTACTGTTTCCAATTATGCTAGTTTGGATATATTAAGTTAAATAGAATTTCTTATTAAACTAATATCAGACAGCCATTTGATATAGCAGTTAAGACACCACTTAAGACGGCCGTATCATATCAGAATGCCCGGGTTCAAGTCCCAGTTTGGTTCCTAATTCCAGCTGCCTGGTAACACAGACCCTGAGAGGCAGCAGGTGGTGGCTCAAGTACTTGGGTCCCTGCCACTCAGGTGGGAGGCCTGGATTGAGTTCTTGTTTCCTGGCTTTGGCTTGGCCCAGCCCTGGCTACTATGGGCATTTTTTTTTAAGATTTATTTTATTTATTTGAAAGACAGAGTTACAGAGAGAGGTAGAGACAGAGAGAGAGGTCTTCCATCCTCTGGTTCATTCCCCAGATGGCCGCAATGGCCAGAGCTACACAGATCTGAAGCCAGGAGCCAGGAGCTTCTTCTGGGTCTCCCACTCAGGTGCAGGGGCCCAAAGACTTGGGCCATCTTCTACTGCTTTCCCAGGCCATGTTATGGGCATTTTTTAAAAAAGATTTATTTTATTTATTTGAAAGGCAGAGTTTTAGAGAGATAGAGAGAGGGAAACACAGAGAGAGGATCTTCCATCTGCTGGTTCACTCCCCCAAAAGGCTGCAACAGCCAGGGCTGGGCCAAACCAAAGCCAGAAGCCAGGAGCTTCTTCTGGGTCTCCCACCAGGGTGTAGGGGTCCAAGCACTTGGGACGTCCTCTGCTGCTTTCCCAGACACAGTAGCAAGGAACTGGATCGGAAGTGGAGTAGCCTGGACTTGAACCGGTGCCCAAATGGGATGCTGGCGCTGCAGGCAGCAGCTTAACCTGCTATGCCTGTTGTGGGCATTTAAGGAGTGAACCAGTGGATAAGGAATTTCTCTTTCCCTCTTTGCCTTTGAAATAAGTTTTAAAAATAAGCACATGCTTTAAATTATTATTTAAAAAAGCTGAGTTCCCTTCATTTCTCTTACTGTTTGGATTATCACAACTGGAACATTTCCAGCTTCGTGTGTGACTCCCAGTCATTGTGGTGTCTTCAAAAAGTTTACCGAAGGAGGGGCTTACCCTTGTTCCAGGATGCGTTATGAGAAAGTTCTGCTTCCTCCCCCTCCACCAAACACCAGCAATGCAATCCGCCTCTTCCCCCCTTGAGCCCCTCATTGCCAGGATGTGAGGCGCAGGGGGATCTTCCAATTCCTGGAAATCCAGCCCGACAAGAGCCAGGCTGTCCCACTCAGGGGATCCCAGCTGCACCTTCCTGCCTGGCCCAACTCTGTCCCCCAAATGTAAGCTCGGCTTGGGGAAGCGCAAACAGCTCCTGCCACACGTGCCCTATAGACCCCAGCCAGGCTGGCACTAAGCTGGGCACTTAAGAGGGCATGTGACTCCCCCTGGGGATCCACACAGCAGCCAGGGAGGCGGTCACAGCCACAGGGACACTGGAGACGACCACGCCATACCTCTGCATTCTGGGAAACAGCAGGTCTCCCAGGAGATAAGGGCAGATGTGGGCCCTGTTTTTTCCCCATTTTGAGAAGGAAGTGATGATGAGGCACAGTAGTTAACAGCAAGGCCTTGACCTTGACCTGGCTCAGTTCAGACGGTTGCTTGCTATAGGAGCTTGAACTTGAGCCTCCCTGACTTTGAAGAAGTTCCGTCCATTGAGTTGAACCCTCGGCCTGGTGATGTCCACCCACTGGGCCTGCATTCCTTTGCAGAGGTCACCCAGAACTTGTTGCTGCCATTGCCTGGTGACTGCCATTGAGAGACCTGTGAGCCCCCGGAAGCTTCTCTGCTCTCTACCCACACTCCCCTCTGTCTGTGGGCTCTCCCCAGGAACTCCAGGTGAGACGCAAGCAGTGTGGCCGCTGAGAGCATGGACGCTGAGCCAGCCGTGCTGTGGATCCTGGTTGCTCCTCTCACTAGCTCTGTGACTCTGGGCAAATTGCTTGGCCTCTCGGTGCCTCAGTCTTCAGTTTCTGCATGTTGAGGTGGACATAATGACAGCTCTGGCAGGGCTGTTGTGAAGGTGGAGTTGGGTAACACCTGTTAAGCCTTAGGACAGCGCGTGGCACGTGGCTGTGCTCCGTGTGTGCCACCTCATGTGTGTGTGTCGGGGGGAATCCTGCCTTCCCCACCCCATCACTGGTCATTGGCCCAAGGGTGAATCTATTCCCCAGAATTTTTAGGCCTGGGGTGCAGAGAGAAGGAGTCAGTGTTCCTCTGTTAGCAGAGGTGCAAGATACAAATCTGTCATGCTCTCTGCCTCACGAAAGAGCAGGAAGCCAAACGTGCAAAAAAAAAAAAAAAAAACAGCACAGATGAGGCAGAGCAAGAGTCCTGGGCCAGTGACTCCTGACAACCAGCCCCACCCCCCTTCCTGTAACTTCATGGCTTATGTCAGTTACCTTCTGCTGGGGAACAAAACTTAGGGCTCAGCGCAGGAGTGATTTCTGAACTCGTGCTTCTCTGTGTGGCACATTGGCTGAGATCAGCCGGGCGATTCTTCTGCTGTTATCTCCTGCACTCATGCATGTAGCCGCAGTCAGGATCGGGATGGCCTCAAGGTGACCTGGCACCTGCTGAATGTCTGCCATGTGCCAGGCACTATGGAAAGTGCCAGAATGGAGAAAAGTTAAACTCACTCATCTACCTTACTGTAGGCCAATGATAGCAACCTTAGATGTGATCTCACTTAATCCTTGTCAGTACCTGGTCAGACAGTTGATGTGTTTATTCTTTTTTCTTATTTTAAAGCTTTATTTATTTATTTGAAAATCAGAGTTACACAGAGAGAAGGAGAGGCAAAGAGAAAGGTCTTCCATCCACTGGTTCACTCCCCAGTTGGCTGCAAGGGCTGGAGCTGCACCGATCAGGAGCCAGGAGCTTCTTCCAGGCTCTCATGCGGGTGCAGGGGCTCGAGGACTTGGGTCATCTTCTACTGCTTTCCCTGGCCATAGCAGAGAGCTGGATCGGAAGTGGAGCAGCTGGGACCAGAACCGGTGGCCATATGGGATGCCAGCATGCAGGTGGTGGCTTTACCTGCTATACCACGACTAGTTGATATTACGGCCACCCCCATTTTTACAGACGTGGAAACTGAGACCAAGAGGAGGAATAACTGGCCTGAGATTTCAAGATCCTGAGAAGGCAGAGCTGGAATTCGAGGCCAGGACTCCCGAGTGTCTACAGAACCCATGCTCTTGCCCTGCCTCATCCTGACCCTTCCCTCATAGAAGAGGAAAACGTGGCTCTGTCCTCACACTGTTAAAGTGTTCTGAAGGGAACTGAGAGGACACAACACCCAGTGGTGTAAGACTCAATGGTATTCATTTGGCAAATGTTCCCCCCACAAGACACCTATTTTGTGCAAGGCACCGTGGAAGGTACTGGGATGGGAGGTGACTCAGCCACAGAATGCAGCGGCAGCAGCGTGGAGGAGGAAATGATTAATGTGGCCTCGTCCGGGCCCAGCATTGACTCGCTCACCAGGCTGACTCCCAAGGGCTGGGTGATGCTGGTGAGGAAATGCAGTTCCTAGGAACTCCCCCTCCCACAGATGCGCCAGGTCTCCGAGTGCCATTATTCAGCCATCGAAGGCCGAGGTCATCGCCAGGGGAGGGTCAAGGTTCTTGAGCCAGCCTTTGAGCCTGGCTACAAAGCTGGGCACAGGCATCTACCATGGATGCCAGGGGAGGTGACACCTGTGCCATCTTCTGAGGCAGCTCGGGGATTCCCGGTTCCGAGGGAGAATTTGTGCCAGTCCAGAGCTGGGTGCTCGGAGAGGCAGCATCCCTACACCAGGAGCTCTGTCCCTGTGAGGGGCAGGGGCAGGGTGAGCCGTGGGTTGAGCCTGACCTGTGGATGAGCCAGGCCTGCCGCCCTTGGCCTCCGCCCCAGAGTCCTGGAGATGACAGCACCTCTTCCTGCTCCTGTCCTGGTTTCGCTTTAGCTGTCTTGAGATGCACAGAAAGTGCTGGCTAGATGGGGACATTTTATCCCCATCTACCAGTGTTGAGGAGGCACTCCAAGGCCTCGTCTCCCCCAGTATTCTGGCTCTGCCTAGCTACCCTGAACTTCACCCTGGGCGGTTCACACCTTGGTGCCGTCACGCCAAAGCTGTGCTCCTCATTGAGAAAGTCCATTTCCCTGCCTAGTCCCAACCGTCCATGAGTCTCTCTCCACAATGCCTTCCCCAGCCTCTGGGCTCATCCACCTTTGAAGGCTGCCCTGGGGTGGGACGGCCTCCCTCCCTGCAGTCTCTGCCGATCCCTGCACTGTTTGCTGCAGATCAGGTCCTGCGCTGGGGCCTCAGCGTGCACTCAGACCCCAGCTCTACCTTCTCTTGGGATCAGAGCCCAAAAGCACTTGATCACGTGTGCAGGTTAGAATCGAGTGGTTAGGTGCACCAGCCCTGAAGTCAGACACACCTGGCCTTCAATCTCAGAAAACAAGGAACAGAAACCTAACTCTGGCGGCTTAATAAAATAGTGCTATGTCCAGATAATTAAGAAGACCAAGCTAAGAATCCAGGACGCTGCTGAGATTCCGTGGTGCATGGAAGACCCTGGTTCGTTCGTTCTTTCTTTCTTTCTTTCTTTCTTTCTTTCTTTCTTTCTTTCTTTCTTTCTTTCTTTCTCTCTCTCTCTCTCTTCCTTCCTTCCTTCCTTCCTTCCTTCCTTCCTTCCTTCCTTCCTTCCTTCCTTCCTTTTAAAGATTTATTTACAGAGTTACAGAGAGAGAGGGAGAGACAGAGAGATGATCTCTCATCTGCTGGTTCACTCCCCAAATGGCCGCAACAGCCAGGGCTGGGCCAGGCTGGAGCCAGGAGTTTCATCCAGGTCACCCACATGGTGCAGGGGCCCAGGGATTTGGGCCATCCTCTGTTGCTTTCCCAGACCATTAGAAGGGAGCTGAATTGGAAGTGGAGCAGCCGGGACTCGAACTGATGCCAATATGGGATGCCGGTGCTCCAGGAGGCAGGTTTACCAGCTGTACCACAGCATTGGGCCCCCTGGTTTCAACCAGATTCCGCTCTGCCACCCTGAGTGTGGGCCACCATTTGCTTCGCTGCCCAAGTCTCCTTTACAAGGAAGGAATCACAGTACCGTCCTCATGGGGTCGTTGTGAACATTACATTAGTTGATGTGTGTCAGGAACTAGAGTAGTATCTCACACATATCAACTGCTATGATGATGATGACAAAGATGATGGTGATGATGATGGTGGTGATTTTGTCCTCATACTGAAAACATGGCTGCTGCTCCTCTAGGCATCACATCCTCATTCCTGGCAGGAAATGAGGAAAGACAAAGCACAGCAATGAGTACTTTGTTGTTTTTTTCAATCAAGGTGAAATTTACATAATATAAAATGTTCCATTTTTAATTAGGTGACTCAGTGACATCTCTTCCCTTCACCAAGCTGTGCAGCCACTAACTCTATCTAGTTTGAAAACATCTGTATCACCCCAAAAGGAGCCCTGCTCCCCATTACACACTTGCTCCCCATTCTCCCCTCCCTCCAGGCCCTGGCAACAGCCAGTCTGTGTTGTTCTGTCTCTCTGGATTTGCCTATTCTGGGTCATTCCACCTGTTTTTTTTTTAAAGACTTATTTATTTAAAAGCCAGAGTTACAGAGAGGGAGAGGGAGAGGGAGAGGGAGAGGGAGAGGGAGAGGGAGAGGGAGAGGGAGAGGGAGAGGGAGAGGGAGAGGGAGAGGGAGAGGGAGAGGGAGAGAATCTTCCATTCACTGGTTCACTCCCCAGGTGGCTGCAACAGTCAGGGCCAGGCCAGGTTGAAGCCAGGAGCCAGGAGCTTCTTCCAGGTCTCCCAAATGGGTGCAGGGGCCCAAGCACTTGGGTCACCTTCCACTGCTTTCCCAAGCCATAGCAGGAAGCTGGATGGGAGGTGAAAGCAGCCAGGACTCAAAAGGGCGCCCACGTGGGATGCTGGCATGGCAGGCGGCGGCTTTACCTGCTGTGCCACAGCGTCGGCTCTCTGCCTGATTTTTAAAGAGCTTGCCAGGAAGCCCTACCCAGCCTCTGGCACCCACAGCTCCTCGTCCAGGAATGTATCCGATTTGGGGCTGGGCACATTACAAGACCAGTGTGTGCTGCTCCACAGGCCGGGCACCACAGGCCGGGCTCCACAGGCAGGGCACCTCGGTCACACTTCACTGATTCTAAGGGCCACAGATTCTTTTTCACATTCTAACCTTTCCGAAATAAGGATCTCCTTAACTGCTACTATCTCCTATGCAGGGAAAGACAGCATGTGGCAGGCACTGTCCTGGACGCCCAAAGGACAGAGCCCCTGAGGAGCTGACACCCCAGGGGGAGTGCGGAGATTAACAATTCAACATAATAAAGACGTGGATTGCTTGGCGTGTTAGAAGATGATAAGTGCTCAGGAAAAAAAATCAAAAGTAGAGCAAAGTCAGGCCCATCTGGGCAATGGGCTGTACTCATGCATTAGTTGTCAGTGTAACTAATTACCCAACACTCAGCCACTTCAAATCACAAACATTTCTCATCTCAGTCTCTGTGGGTCAGGAAGAGCCCGGCTGGGGCGTCCTGGCACAGGGTCTCCCTCGGGGTTGCAAACAAGATGCTGGCCTGGGCTGCAATCATCCAGAAGCTTAACTGGGGCTGGACCCTCTGCTTCCAAGATGGCGCCCACACACAGCTGTTGAGGGAGGCCCTACGTCCTCCACGCAGGGCTGCTTGAGTATCCTCACAGCATGGCAGCCAACTTCCCCCACCCCCACCCCTGAACAAGTGGCTCGAGAGAGAGAGCAAGGAGGGACCTGGTCTTGGCAATGACACCACCTGTTCGGGGAAGTGAGTCACTGGGTCCATCCCGCAGCTCAGCGAGACGGGAACTGAAAGCAGGAGCATCGCGGTTAGGATGAGGGAAAGGGAAAATTTGAACAAAGACCTGCAGGAGGAGAAGGGCTTGGCCAAGCACACTGGGGAGCAGGGGAGCAGTGGAGCCATGGGGCCAGGAGCTTCCCGGTCATGTGGCAAAGAGGAGAGTGGCCACGGGAGGCTGCTGCACTCCTTTCGTCCATCCCTGCTGTGTGACCCTGGACAAACCCCTCCCATCCTCTGTGGAATGGAGATGTCCCTGACCCGAGATGCTTGCGGCCGGAAGCGTTTCGGATTGCAGAGTTCGGACTGGGGATCTGGGGGCTGGGGAAGCTGTAATAAGTAGTCCCAGGTTTATTGGAAGTGTTGAGTATGGGAACACCTGCAAAGCACCCAGCCCGTATCTGGTGCTCTGGTCCACACCAGATGCCCAGAACCTGTTATCCAATGCCTTTCTTGCAGTGAGCATCAGGGCCAGTGCCTCGTTCTTGTCATCTGGGCATCAGGCAGCGACAGAGCAGACCACTGGCCAGCGTCTCTTGGGGGACACAATCCTTAGGGGGTGTGGCAGGAACATCTTCCTTCTGCAACCCAGAGACAAGCAGCAGAGGGGATGGAATCTCTCCGTTTGTCTGGGCCTCAGTGTCACAGGGGCTGCCCAGTGGCTTGGATGAGGGGGAAGGAGGCTCAACCAGGGACCAGGAAGCCAGCTCAGAGGTTCTAGAGTGAAGTCCTCCCCAAGCACCGCCCCCGAGCACCCCCATGTCAGGTCATGGACAGTACTGGCTGAATGTTGTTTGAGCCTTGTCCCCCGCTGAGTGCTAGAAATGGGGTTGTCAGCAAGAGTAAACCCTGGGGCCCCACGCTGTGGAGTAGTGAACAAAGCCAAAGCCTGCAGCACCAGCATCCCATATGGGTGCCGGTCCAAACACTGGCTGCTCCACTTCTGATCCAGTTCCCTGTTTGTGCGCTTGGGAAAGCAGCAGAAGATGGACCAAGTGCTTGGGAGCCTGCACCCATGTGGGAGACCCAGAAGAAGCTCCTGGCTCCTGGCTTTGGATTGGCCCAGTTCCTGGCATTGTGGCCATTTGGGGAGTGAACCAGCAGATGGAAGATCTCTCTCTCTCTCTCTTTCTTCTTTCTCTCTCTCTCTGTCTCTGCAACTCTGGACACAGGGAGGAGAGAAAAGTATTGTACCCCCATTTGGCAGCACACAATGACCCCAGGACCCCCAGTTCCTTGCATCGCTTGGTGACCACATGGGCGAAGGGCTCTCCGGCCCCATGAAGTCCTGCACGCAAGGGTGTGGCTCAGGGTGAATGCAGCCCACCCCACAGAGAGGGCTGTGTTCTGAGGGCTGCAAGCCTCTCTTCCAATCTCAACCCCCGTACATGCACACCCCGCAAGGGCCAGCCAATTTCTGGGCCTCAGTTTCCTCTTCCATCAAAGGATAACAGCTTGTTCTGTGCCCGATTTATTCACTCAGCAGACTTAGCCTGCGACTGTCACGCGCTGTTCTGCTGCCTTGGAAGAACCGTGCATCTCTTTTTATTTTTATTTTTTTTTATTTATTTTATTTTTTTATTTTTGACAGGCAGAGTGGACAGTGAGAGAGAGAGACAGAGAGAAAGGTCTTCCTTTTGCCGTTGGTTCACCCTCCAATGGCCGCCGCGGCTGGCGCGCTGCGGCCGGCGCACCGAGCTGATCCGATGGCAGGAGCCAGGAGCCAGGTGCTTTTCCTGGTCTCCCATGGGGTGCAGGGCCCAAGCACCTGGGCCATCCTCCACTGCACTCCCTGGCCACAGCAGAGGGCTGGCCTGGAAGAGGGGCAACCGGGACAGAATCCGGCGCCCCGGCTGGGACTAGAACCCGGTGTGCCGGCGCCGCTAGGCGGAGGATTAGCCTAGTGAGCCGCGGCGCCGGCCTAGAACCGTGCATCTCTAACGAGGAGCCTCCGTCCTTGCTGTGCCTCATGGGCGCTGCTCCAGGCTGCCCCTGCTCGGACCCCGCCAGCCAGGACACCACATGGCCCACGCCCTCTCGCTTCGATCCTTAAGGTCTCAGTGAGGCTCATGCAGCCCATCCTGTGCAACCCCACAGCCCGCAGCCCCAGTCCCTCCAGACTCCATTTGTCCTTCTTCCCACAGCGCCCACCATTTCCAACACGGGGACCCTCGCTGTGCACTGTTTCGTTCTCAAGATCCTAGCAGGCTCCGCGGAGGCCTGAGCAGTGGTGGAGCACTCCTCCTTGCCGGATCTGTCAGTGCACTGCGTTTATCTGCGGTCCAGCCTGAGCACCCTTGACACGGCCATCTGAAGTGCTCCTAAATCTGCAATCTTGGGGGCGCTGCCCTGAGGCCACAAGGGGAAAGTTACACACCGTGAAACTGTTTCATTCACAAAATTATAAAATTACCTCCAGACTACGTGTATAAGGTGGATATGAATCATAAACAAATTCTGTATTTCAACCTGGGTCTCATCCCCAAGATATCTCATTGTGAACATGCACAGATTCCAAAATCTGAGATCTGAAGCACTCGGGTCTGAAGCTCTCCAGGCAAGGGATTCTCAGCCTGTAGCTTGTGACCTTGGTGTCTGTAACATTCGTTAGATTCTCAGAGAAGTGCATGCCTTTGAAAGTTCAAAACCAACTAAATCAATGCCTGGCAAAGAATAGGTGCTTAATAAATACTTATTGACTAAATTAAAGAACTTTCAAAACATACTCTCTCCCTCTCTCTTTTTCTTTGTGTGAAGGGAATCTGGTGATGGAGCTGGTGTCCTTGGACCTACTATGTAAGAATGATAGAATGACCTTTAAAAATTCAGATTTGGGATGTGCTTTTGGTGCAGAGGTTAGGATGCCACTTCCGTTGCTCAAATCCCACATCAGAGCGCCTGGGTTCAAGTCCCGGCTCTGTTCCTGGTTCCAGCTTCCTGCTAAAGCACCCCTGGGTGGCATCGGGTAATGGCTCAAGTACTTGGGTCCCTGCCACCCACGTGGGAGATCGGGATTGAGTTCTGGGCTCCTGCTTCAGACCGGCCCAGCCCCAGCTGTTGTGGCCATCTAGGGAGCAAACCAGTGGATGGAAGACCCCCTCTGTATATGTGTGTGCCTTACAAATAAAAGGAAAATAAATTCAAAAAAAAAGAATAAGTTTGTGGAAATGGAATTATAACTTTATAAGAAATAGATAAATAAAAGCACAGATTTTGATGATTCAAAAATACCGCCGAGAGTCTGAATGAGGATTCTGTGGTTTTCAAGCCCCAGTGCAGGCGAGTCTGACATGCAGGCAAGGTGAGGGATTTCTGTGTGGGGCCTTAATTAGACACAGGGGAGTCAGCCCCAGTGCGCAGCTTTCACACTTCGCAAAAGCAGGCGATCACACCCCGCAGTCATCTGTGACTTTCCCACCCGTGGTCCTCTGTGACCTTGCCCCGAGCTCTCAGGGTGGCTGGGCAGGGGTCACTGTCTCACTTTCACGGAGCAGAAAGCTGAGGCCCTGCAGAATCAGGAGAAACCCTGCCCAACACCCCACAGTCACACGCCTGCCGGCGGTGGAGACAGCACTGGAACTCGGGCCCCTGGCCTCTCGCCCCAGTGTTCTCCCCTCTCCACCAAATAGATAAACCCCAGTTCCAGGAAGTTCCAAGGCCACGACAGGGGAGGGGGCTGGAGAAGGGAGGGAAAGGATGGCAGGTGGTAGAGGCAAGGTTGGAGGACTCAGAAAGCACATGGCCCTCACACGCCGACTCGCGGCCTCTGCCCCTGCACAGCCGCCTTCTCGTGGCGGGCCTCAGTCTTCTTATCTGTGAAATGGGACTGATAACCCATGCTTGCAGAGTATAATGCACTCTACAAAGCCAAGCTTTTGTTGCTGTTAAAGGAAGGTGTGAAATGTCCCACGGGGGAGGTCCTCCAGGACACACGAAAGCCCGGCCTTCATTGGAAAGACACTTGTGGGCACTCACCAGGCGCCTGGCACTACAGTGGGCACGGCACACACAGCCCCGATCTCACCCTCACAACACCTCAGCGGGGCAGGTGCTGCTGCTGCTGCCTCCTTGGACCCATGAAGAAGCTGCAGTTCCCGTGAATGGGTTCCAGTCCACGCTTGTTCATTCACTCAGCTTTGCCTAAAAGCCTGCTAGGGGCCAGGCTCTGGGCCAAGTGCTGAGGATAAGATGAACAAGTCCTCCAGGAGCCGTGCCCATAAATTACTTTTAATAACAACTTGGTACATGCTTCGACAGCCCAAGCGCAGCGGGAAGCCAGAGGAGGGCTCACCGGTTCCCTCGGGGGTACAGGGACCCTGCGCTGCCTGGGTGCCTGTGCCTCGTTGATGTGGCCCTCACGAGGTCTGGGTTCCAGTCTAGCTCCACCACGGCGCTGCTGGTGTTTCCAAGAAACTTCTTCCACTCTGAGTCTGGATCTGGAAAATTACGAGGTTGAGTGGGCCTATGATCCTGCAGCTCTGGGACCCTTAAGCTTCTGGCCCTCTCACCTCACCTTCTGGTCAGTCCAATGCCGGCGATGACCCAGCCTCGCGTCGGAGCCCCTGGAAGGTCCCTCACATCCCGATGAGGCGGCACTCATCGTCTGGGGCGGGGCCTGGAGCCTAAGGGGCAGGGCTCCTGCCGGGGCGGGGCCGAGACCTACATGACGGCGCACGGCCCGCCCAGAAGTCTCTGATCCAACCAATGAGAGCCAGGGGGTGGGATGACCCCGCCTCTTGGTATAAGAGGTGGCCAAGCTCTGAGAAGCTGCGCGGAGGTCTCGAGTCCGACCTGGGTGTTTGTGCTGTGCGCTTGCTACGCCGAGCCGCGGCCGCGGGGTTCGCAGGAGGGCGGAGCTCGGAGTGTGCAGGGCCAGACAGGGACACCGGTCGGGTTCCGTTTTCCTTCGCGCGGCTGAACTGCAGGGACTGCACCGGGCCCGACTATCTCGCCGCAGAGGAGCAGCTGGCCGGGGCTGGGGGGCGCCCGCGCTGATCCTCCGCCCGCCACCATGGCCGACCACCTGATGCTCGCCGAGGGCTACCGCCTGGTGCCGAAACCACCGCCCGCCGCGCCCGCCCACGGCGCCTACACGCTCCGGACTCTGCAGCCTTACGCGGGCCCGGGCTTGGACAACGGGCTGCGGCCGCGGGGGGCTCCGCTGGGACCGCCTCCGCCCCCGCCCGGGGCCCTGGCGTACGGGGCCTTCGGGCCGCCGCACTCCCTCCAGCCCTTTCCGGCCGGGCCGCCTCCGGCCGCCGGCGGCCCGCACCTGCACCAGGTGGCGGCGCTGTACCCAGGCCGCGGCCCCGCGCCCCCCGGGGTCCCAGGAGGCGCCCCCGGGCTGCAGCCGGCGCCCGGGGCCGGGGCCCCGCCACTGCCCGCGCACGCCCTGGGAGGCATGGACGCGGAGCTCATCGACGAGGAGGCGCTGACGTCGCTGGAGCTGGAGCTCGGGCTGCACCGCGTGCGTGAGCTGCCCGAGCTCTTCCTGGGCCAGAGCGAGTTCGACTGCTTCTCGGACTTGGGGGCAGCGCCGCCCGCCGGCCCGGTGAGCTGCTGAGCGCGGCCGGTCCCGCCGCCCCGCCCGGGTGCCCGCGGGACTCGGCGCCGCGGCGGGGCCCACTCGCACCCTCCGTGAGGGTGCCCCTGCGGACGGCGGCGCTGACTCACATCTCGGACCCGCGCCGCCGCCGTCCGTGAAGGGGTCTGGACCAGCTCTGGGACTCGCCCCACTCCCCTATCTGAGCCATTCCGGGCCTCTGCCTGATGACCCTCATGCTGGATCGGTCCCCGGAGCTCGCTTCCAATGAGCGCCCACCCTCGCCGGGGGCGGGCCCAGCTCTGCAGCGTGCAGCAACGCCGCCCCGCCCGGCCAACGAAACCAAAATAAACTGGGTCACTTTACAGCCTTGTGTTTCGTTTCCTTATCGCTCCAACCCCCGACTACAGTGCGAGGGGGTCACAGTCCCCAGCGGCACCCAGGAGAGGAAACCGACAGTTCATTTCGAAAATCTCTTCTGAGTTTTGCAGCTGTGATATCCTGGAAGGCACAGGCTGCTGCCGGGTGGCAACCCAACCCGCTGGACTGCGGGGCTCCCTAGGGTGGGAGACCTGGCCCCAATGCCAGAGAGGAGTTGGGGGTACCTGAGATGCAGACCCTGGCTCTTCTTTGTGCAAGACACCATGCATTCAGATTTTTTTCCTTCCTTCCTTCCTTCCTTCCTTCCTTCCTTCCTTCCTTCCTTCTCTCTCCCTCTCCCTCTCCCTCTCCCTCTCCCTCTCCCTCTCCCTCTCCCTCTCCCTCTCCCTCTCCCTCTCCCTCTCCCTCTCCCTTTCTCCCCCCCTCCTTGTCTTTTAAGATTTGTTTGAAAGGCGGAGCGACAGAAAGAGGGGAAGAGACAGAGATTTTCCATCTGTTGGTTCACTACCCAAATGTCTGCAACAGCTCTGGCTGGGCCGGACCGAAGCCAGGAGCCTAGAACTCCGCTCTGGTCTCCCATGTGGGTGGCATGGACCCAAGATCTTGGGCCATCTTCAGTCACCTTCCCAGGCTCATTAGCAGGGAGCTGGATCGGAAGTGGAGCAGCCAGGATTCAAACTGCTGCTCCTGTGTGGGATGCCGGCATCCCAACGCCAGCCCCAGATTCAGATCTCAGGCTGTGTCCTCAGAGCCTGCCAGTCCTCGGGCGGGGCTGATGCCAGACACCCGGTGACAGTGGCGGTGGCTCTACAAATCAGTGCGAGCCTTATCCCCAGCTCTGGGCCAACCAGGTGCAGGCCCTCATGGCTTCACACAGCACAGGTGGCAGCAGGAGGGCAACAGACCTGGGAATAAACCAATCTTGGTACAAGCAAGAGAATGAGGAGGCCTAGGAAAGAGGTAGAGGCCACCCGGAGGAGGGCGCTATTCCAGCTGGCCAGGGTGGGGCTCCCAGCAGGCTTCTGGAAGGCAGTGACATATGATGGGAGAGACAGAGCCTTGAAGGAAGACAGTTGTTTTGTTTATTTATTTTTTTGAAAGGCAGAGTTACAGACAGGCAAAGGCAGAGAGAGAGGTCTTCCATCCGCTGGTTCACTCCTCAAATGGCCGCAACAGCCAGAGCTATGCTGATCCAAAGCCAGGAGCCAGGAGCTTCTTCCGGGTCTCCCACACAGGTGCAGGTGCCCAAGGTCTTGGGCCATCTTCTACTGCTCTGCCAAGCCATAGCAGAGAGCTGGATTGGAAGTAGGGCAGCCAGGACTTGAACTGGCACCTATATGAGATGCCAGCACTGCAGGTGGTGGCTTTACCCGCTACGCCACAGCCACAGCCGCGGCCCCTAACAGTGTTTTTAGAGGTTGGAGAAGAGCCTGTTTAAAGGCGGGGGAGGGAGACTTCCAGGGAGTGCTCGAGGAAGGCACACAGTGTCTAGAAGTGACAAGAAAGGTCTAGAGGTTTTGCGACAATGTTGTGAGGAAAGTGTGGTCCTCACTCCATAGTGGAGGAGGTGCGGCTGGCCTGGGCCGGGAGCATTCGACCTTACAGTCCTGGTCACCAGCACAAGTCCCTGGCCACCCTCTGCTGTTGGCTGTCCCTGGAAAGGTCCTTCCAAGGGTGGGGGAGCAGAGCTGGAAGCAGGGGGAACTGGGTCAGAGGCGCCGTGGACTGCACTGGCACGGGCGGCAGGCGTTCTCTAGGTGAGAGCAGATTCCAGACGGTGGACAGGGACAGCCACCGAGACCCTCCGTCCCCCAAGGTTGGGCTGTACTCTGGCCCCAGGCTGCATTCATGGATGGGACTTCACCAGCCTGGGGGTCCTCCCAGAGCGCTCTGTGCGGCGCCGGTGCTGCCAGGACAGGCAGACAAATAGGGGTCTCCTCCAAGCCCAGGGGGCCTCCCGGGGCAGCATGGAGGAAGCAAGGAAGAAAGTGTTCGGGGAAGGGACTGGCCTGAGCTCAGGGCTCAGTGAGGTCCGTGTTTGCTCCTGCTCTGCCCAGGACCCCAGGCTGGAGACAGAAGACAAGAGGCTGCATTGGAGTAGGAAGCCTTGACCCTAGGTTACACACTGCCTTGAGTTCCTTCTCTCTGGGCCTCAGTTTTCCTATCCATGAAATGGGGCTAATATCCCCGCCCTCCTACTTTACAAAGCATTAAGCCTCGTAACAAGTGAGGAGCCAAGTCAGGGGTAGGTTGCCAAACAGTTGTTAAACCCTGGAAGGCCTGCCATATGGAACGGATCGCACTGAAAATCCGACATCTGCCCTTGTAGGGGGATAGGAGAGAGGGCAGAGGAAGGAACCCAGCTGCTGAGTTGGACAGCAGCCAGGAGGTCCACCGCCTGCATCCCCAGTTCCTTGACGTTCTAGAGGATTCTGACCTGCCCCCCCTAACACACACACACACACACACACACACACACACACACAGCTGGAGGGGAGGAGAGACTGTCGAGGCCTTGAACGCAGACTCTAGTTCTGGAAGCAGCCCTCAAGTTGAGTCTCCTCGCCATCCCTGTCTTGGTTGTCCTAAGGCAACCACACCAGCTTCCTGAGTTTCCGACAGGGCTGGCAGCTCTCTCTCTCTCTCTCTCTCTCTCTCTCACTCTCACTCTCTTTCCCGTCTCTCCTCAGCCACCCTCCTGAGGCCACCTGCTGCCCCTTTGTCCTGTGGTTTTTAGCCTCATACTTGGCCTGGGTCTGGTGGGGGGCGGTAAGGAACAGAGTGGGGGCCCAGACGAGACAGTTCTCCATCTTGTAACGGTTTCCGGTTCATCCGGACATTTCGCAGGCTGATGTTCTTTATTTTGAATCACCTTGTGGTTGACTGGGTTTTATCACCAACTTGGATTTTTTCCCCCAGGAAAGTGTAACATCCGTGAATCTCGTCTGTAAAACAGGGGTACTGATGACAGCGCCCTCGCAGAGCTGCTGGGCAGTCGGGCAGGGCAGGGAGCGTGCGTTTGTAATGGGGACACTTTAAGGGAACACCTAAATAAATAAATCTTTACCCAAAAAAAGTGCCACTCTGGCAAGTTGGGTCCCCCAGAAGCACTGTGAGACGCGTCCAGCTTGCAGGAGGCCTCTTGGGGCACTGGGGATCCACACCTGTGAGAGAGAGGGCAGCAAAGCAGAATCCACAAATCAGACCCTGCAAGTGTGCCTCAGCTGGCCCCGAAAGGGCCCTTCATAGACCCCGTTAGACGCCTGCCCGTCAGTCACGGGATGTGGGCTGCCCGGGGAGAGAGCACGGGGTGGGACCGGGCTGAGCAGCTCTCCCAGCTGAGCCCACCCCTGGGAGTGCTGCGGGGAAGGCTGTCGGCCCTCGGCCATCTGGGCACTGACCCCAGGGAAGAAGGGGGCTCTGGGTGGCACAGAGCAGCGTCGCCCCCTGCCCTGGGGTGGGGCTCGGGCTGAGTGGTGTCATCCGAGTCCCAGCGGCAGGTGCCTCCTTGCGTGCGTGCTCTGGGGGTCACATTTGCCTGCTGAGTCTCTGACCCCAGGAGCACCTTCCCTGTCACAGAAAAGAGCTTGCAAAGGGACCTCAGCCTCGCCATTGGGCAGCTAGCTAGTGACTGGCCCGTGGGAGATTCCCGGTAATGGAGCGCTGCCGTCACCAGGGTCGCTGTCACGCCAGCTCGGCTCAGCGTTCAGCAGATATTTGTCGGGTGAATTAATGAGCCTTTTCCCAGGCAGCTTAAGAGTTTAGCCGATTACCGAGTAATCCCCTTGAATTCCTTAATCCACCCCGCCTAACTCTTCGCACCACCCTGCTGCTGTTGGAAGTGCTGGGTCAGGCTTACGCCCGACTGCAGGACCAGGTCGGTCCTGGCCGAGTGCCTGCTGGGTGCAGGCATGGTGGGAGCTCACGGGGAGTACCCAGCAGGCGCTCTTCCTCTTCCAGCCTCTCCTTTCCTCACCACCCAGCCCGGCAAAAAGCACCGCTGGGTATGTCTCCCCATTGCAGAGGTCAGAAAACTGCGGCACACACAGCAAATGACTGCAAGTCACGCCCTCGTAAGTAGTGGGGTGATCATGCCCACCTTGGTCTCACCAGGGACCCTCCCTTCCCCGGCTGGGTCTGGCCCCAGAGGAACAAGAGCAGTGGCCTGGCTCTGTTCTGCCGCTCGGGCTCTGACGTGAGGGGAAGTCACTGGGGCTCCTTGGGCCTCAGTTTCTCCTCCCATACAATGGGGAGAATAACCCCAGGATCAGAAGCGTACGCGCAAGGATCTGGATGACCCTGGGTTTCTGAGAGCTCCTTTGCAAAGGGGGCAGTGCTCCTTGGCTGGGGTGGGTGTGTTCACAGCCTCCACTCTGCACCTGACCTGGGGAGAGGAGACCTGCCCATGCTTTGGGACTTGAGATCTGGCTGGCGTGGTGCGTGCAACCAGGGGAGCTGCTGAGAAGGCTCTGAGAGGCGGTGGGATGGGCGGTGGGTGGGGTCAGCTGGGAGTCCAGACCAAAGGCCCAAGGCCCAGCAGGTGGTTTGAGAGACAGAAAAAAACAAAGGAAGCTCCTCAGGGCTCAGTCTGGCAGGTGGAGACAGCACAGGCATGAGCCGAGGTGACCCAGGGGCCGCCCTGTGAACTGCTCCAATGGGCGCTGCTGGGGAACACGAGCCGCCCGCCCGTGACGGGGGAGGCCTTGTCCCCGTCACCTCCAGGGCCTTCCCGGCCTCAGCTCCAGCCCTCCAGGCTGTGGAGGCTCTGCTGTGCCTGCTGTCTGTCTCTGGGCCTTTGCCTGCGCGTCCTCTCCAGGGCCTTTGCCACCCGTGGAAGGCTTATTTCATCACATGTCAGGGTGGGTGGGGGTCTTCCCAGCCCTCACCCCCTTCCACCCCACAGGGGACACCGCGGGTGTCAGAGGTGCTGGAGCTGAGGCTGAAAGAGCACCTGGAGCTGCAGGTCGAGCTCTGATTCCAGGCCCTGTGACCTTGATTTCTCCAAGCCTTGTGCCAGGAGGACCCCATTCCCTGGCCTCCCTATGTCATAGGCACTGGGAGGCAGCAAGGCTGGACTGAGGGAGCCACGAGGCTTCCCCAGCACAGCAGGGACACACGCGGGCAGAAGGCTTGATGCACCTGCCTCTTCAGGGCTCACAGCCACTCCACGAGGTGGGCACAGCTTTGTGCCCGTTCTAGGCAGCTGAGGCTTAGACAGGTTAAATGGCCTATTCACCACTGCACAGCCGGCAGGGAGGATGGACGCGGTGAGCGCTCGGGGCTCCCGGGGGACGGCCACTCTTATGTGGACGGTGTGGGGATTGTGGACATCTCGGAGCAGAGGAGTGAGCAGGCAGAAAGCTCCTCACGGGGGCCTCCCGAGGGGCTCATCCCTGCGCCTCTTCGTAGTGAGCAGCCCGGGTTGGGCTTTGCCATAATGGGCACACCCAGAGAGCAGGACCCTCCCCTTTGCACACGCACCCCCAGCCCATGCAGGCCCAGTGCAGGAAATGAGCCAGTCATTGCTTGAGGGTTTTTTTTTTTTTTTTGGCATTAACACATGTTTTTAGTCAAAAAGCATATATGCTTGAGGCTAAACAATTTGGAAAATATATAGTAAAAAATAACAGAGACTCCCAAGTTTTCCTTACTTGCATATAATGTATACAATTATTACATCTATGTTACATAGAGGTTCCTAACACACATCTCTTTTTAATGTAAAGATAGTCATAATATTTCATATTACTGAATTTTCCCCCTTAATATATTTTAAAAATCATCCCATATTGGCAAATGTGGTTCTACTTTTCTTTTTTTTTTTTAAAGATTTATTTATTTGAAAGTCAGTGTTACAGAGGAGAAGGACAGAGAGAGAGAGAGAGAGAGATCTTCCATCTGCTGGTTCACTCCCCAGATGGCCGCAATGGCTGGGGTTGGGCTAGGGTCAGGCAGGAGCCAGGAACCTGGAACTCCATCTAGGTCTCCCATGTGGGCAGCAGAAACCTAAGGGCTTGGGCCATCTTTCACTGCTTTCCCAAGTGCACCAGCCGGGAGCTGGATCAGAAAAAGAGCATCCGGAACTTGAACTGGCGCCCATATGGGGTGCCGGCACTGCACGCAACGGCTTTACCGGATGGGCCACAATGCCAGCCCCTCTACTTCATTCTTAAACACTGCATTGTTTATAGTAGTTAACCATTTCCTCTTGGTGTGACCTTAGTTTCCCAAATGTCACTGTTACAGACGAGTATCCTCATCTGTAAGAGTATCCTTATGTATTTACCCTGACCACTATGGGAACATCTCTGTGAATGAATTGCTAGAACGGGAATGACTGGCTCAGAAAAAACGAGTCAGTAAAACAGATAGCCACGGTCAAGGAGTTCCCTAATTGGCCTCATTACCCTTCCTGCCCACATGGAGTATGAGAGCCTGCTGGCCCACACCCCGACAACACTGCACGCTGCAATGTTTGGTCAAATTGTGACCTCCCTAAATGGAGAAAAAAACAGTCACTGACACTGTCTATTCGTATTTCTTCTGTGAATCAGGTGTTCGTATCTTTCTCCTAGTCTCTATAGAGGTTTGTCATCTTAATAGTTTGTAAGAGCTCTTTATATATTGGACACAGCAAACTCAGGGTTGTGTGAACGTTCAGAGGCTCTCTCCCCATCTGTTGCTGGTCATCTGCCTTTACACACGGTATCTTTTGGCCTTCAGAGGTTGTAAATTTTCATGTCATCAAATCTATTTGTTCCCGGGCCGGCGCTGCGGCTCACTAGGCTAATCCTCCGCCTTGCAGCGCCGGCACACCGGGTTCTAGTCCCGGTCGGGGCGCTGGATTCTGTCCCGGTTGCCCCTCTTCCAGGCCAGCTCTCTGCTGTGGCCCGGAAGTGCAGTGGAGGATGGCCCAAGTCCTTGGGCCCTGCACCCCATGGGAGACCAGGAAAAGCACCTGGTTCCTGGCTCCTGCCATCGGATCAGTGCACTGTGCCAGCCACAGCGCGCTGGCCACAGCGGCCATTGGAGGGTGAACCAACGGCAAAGGAAGACCTTTCTCTCTGTCTCTCTCTCTCACTGTCCACTCTGCCTGTCAAAAAAAAATCTATTTGTTCCCTTAAGAGCTTCTGGGTTTATGCTCAGGACAGGGGTGGTGTGGTCTCCTCGGGCACAGCCAGACGCCCTTGCAGGCTGCGGCCTCTGTCCAGGCTCTGCTCTGAGAGCAAGTCTATTCTTGCTTCTCTCTCGTTCTTCCTTCCTTCCTTCCCTCCCTCCCTCCCTCCTTCCTTTCCTTTCTTTTTTCCTCTCTCTCTTTAAGATTTATTTATTTGAAAGGTAGAGTTACAGACAGGCAGGTGCAGAGAGAAAAAGAGACGGAAAAAAGCCGGAGCTGCGCTGATCTGAAGCCAGGAGCCAGGAGCTTCTTCCAGGTCTCCCACGGGGATGCAGGGGCTCAAGGACTTGGGCCATCTTCTACTGCTTTCCCAGGCCACAGCAGAGAGCAGGATCGGAAATGGAGCAGCCGGGACTCAAATCAGTGCCCATACGGGATGCCAGTGCAGCAGGCAGTGGCCTAACCCACTATGACAGGACCCTGGCCCCTCTTGTTTATCTTTCTAATTCAAAATACACTCAAATGCCTACACAGCCAACTGACGGGACTAAATGAGCTCGTGGATGGCACGGGCTCAACACAGGGCCTGGCAAGCAGAGAGTGTGTGAGCAACGGCCGTTTCCCTTTCGGTAGGGTGAGTGCTGAGGAGCAGTAGCTGCGGACACGTCCACGGAAGGGGTGACGTCGACCACGTCCCACACAGGGGGCTGGAGTCCAGGACTCTTTGCCCTGCGGAGGAAGACCCTGGGGTAGGGGGCCACAGATGCTGGCTGGGCCTCCCGGGAGTCAGCCACCCTTCTCCCGGGGCGAGGTCTCCCCAGACTGCCTTTCGGGGAGTTGCTCCTCCCACACACAGAGCTCGTGTAGTTTGAGTAAGCTTACCTGTTCCCTTACACGCAGCTCAAAATAAGACTAATTGCAAAAGTAGTGCAAGGAAGCCCAAGATGTGTGTTTTCCATGGCTATTTTGAAATAGCAATCCTTTACCTTCTCTCCTCTGCTTCCTGTTCCTCCCATCAGAGTCAAATTCACGCCTCCTGCAAGCCAGAGAGGCACCTGTCTGTTGGGTCGCCCAGCGCTGCCTCACAGTGTGTCACCTGAGCCGCAGGAATCCGACTGCTGCCCACGAGTCCAGAGGAGTGGACGGCGATGAGGGGGCTGAGGCTCACGGAGGTGAAGCCACTGCCCGCCGCCAGATAGCTCGCAACGTATATCGAGTTGCTGTACTTCGTGTATGTAGGACAACACCTTGCTCATGGAGATGTTTAAGTGTTAGCGACGGTAATAAAAAGAACCACAAAACTTAAAACGTGGCTCGGAGAATAGAAAAGATTTCTAGTTCCACGCAGTCGCTTAAACCCACGTTGCTTCCTTCCCGCTGCTCTGCTGCTCATGGCCCCAGCCTCAGGGGCGAAGATGGCTGCTCGAAATCTGAGTCGGCTTTCTGTCTTCTTTTTTTATCTTTGACTGCAGATGCAAACTGGCCAAGGACACCTCCACGTCCTGCTCTCGGAGAGCAAATGCTCTCGCCAAGAGTGTAACCACATAATCACATTTAGCGGCAAGGAGGGCTGGGGAATAGGGCTCAATTCCAAGAGTCCATCAGACATCACCTGGGCCATTCACTTTCCTGCTTTGGGTCTCAGTTTCCTTGTCTGTAAAATGGGGACAGGAAGGGGACTTAGCCCTGGACTGCTGCTGTGAAAGCACTCGCCATAGTTGAGGACACGGAGCAGGCCCTCAGGGGCGGGGTGGATGGGGGGAGAATTGCAGCTTGAGAGCATGGAAGAAGGAAAGTCCACGGGAGCGGCAGTGTGCACTGGGTCCAGGTGGCACGCGTGAGCAGGCTTGCCTGAGAAAGGCCCAGCTCAGAGGGACGAGCATGTGGGCTGGGAGGCCAGAGGGCAAGGGGCATGCTTGGAGTGGGCAAGGGCCAAAGAGTGACGGCCCCGGAGAGACAGGCTGAGGAGTTTCAACTTGACCCTGGTGGTGTTTGGAAGCCGTGGAGTTAGGAGCAGAGTGGAGAGAGGCAGGCTTGTGCTTGGGGGAGGTCTCTCTGTACTGTGAGTAGAATGAACCCGAGAGGAGAGATGGGGAGGCCAGAGAAGCCAGTCACCCCGATTCAGGCAGCAACGAGGGCCGTGGGGCAAATGGGGGCCCGGTGGGGTAGATGGGAGACACGGTGAGGAGACAGACGGACTAAGCCCAAGGAGATATTTTGGTGTGAAAACACGTGGATCCCAAGGTCTGACATAGGCAGGTCTTCTTTTGCTGAATGAATGACTCTATCTGAATTGCTTAGGATTAGGTGTGTGGCTTTGAGAGACAAAATCATCGGAGATTAAACCAAAGGAACCAGGTGGTCCAGCACTGGTGTGGTTGTCCATAGTGTTAATGTCCAGGCCCCTCCACCTTGGCACTTTGTCAATCATGGGTCAGACCGCATGACCCAAAAAGGCTGCATCAGCCACTGCATCAATATTCCAGCGAGCAAGAGGGAGAAAAGAGAAGGGCACCTTCCAGAAGCTGCCCTGGCCACATGGCACGAAAGACCCCAACCTGTGCTCTCTACGCTGGGCGTCATACAGGGAAGAAGAAGCTAGAAGTCCTGCTGCCGAAGGAGACAGGGGCAGGGGCGACCGTGTCAGTAACATCCTACTGATGTGGGGCCACTGGAAGGGGACAACTCTTCCCTTGGGTGGGACCCAGCAGGAAGACGAGGCTGTAGCAGGTAGGATCAGATCAGAGTGGATGCTGGGCTTCAAGTCTAGGAGGAGACGGTCTGCAAATGGGTCCAGAGCTCTGGAGCGACGTCTGAGCTGACGATGAGCATGTTTGGAGTAAGCACATCCATGGTTGCCATGGGAACAAGGGTGCAGCGTGATGGAGGAAGACGGCCAAGGACAGAGCCGTGGGGGATGCACACTTGAGGGAAGCTGGAGACTGAGAAGGAGCAGCAGGGGAGGCTGGAGGAGCAGCAGCAGGAAGGTGTGGAGGGAACTCAGGGAGACGTTTCTCAGAGGAGGGTGTGGTCAGAGGTGCCTGGCGCAGCTGACAGCTCAGGTAGGGCGCGGGCTGAAAGGAGGCCGTTCAGTTTGGAAGTCCAAAATCACTAGAGAAGCTGAGAGACAGGCATCAGCTGCAAGGGGTCAGCAGGACGTGGGAGGAGGGTACACAGCTTGTTGAAGGCCTCTTCCCCCGCCTCGGCACTTTCACAGGACAAATGAGCTGCGCCTGGTGCTCCATCGGAGTCTTCTGCTGGACGGGAAAGCATTGCAAAAGCTCTCTACCCCTGTTTGACCCCAAGGCACCTGCTTGAGGTGGGCTGCGACACCCCCTTTAGCCTGCAGGTGGCAGCACCACACCAAATGACACACCTGGACCAGGCTTGCTGAGACTCCCATAGTCAGGGAAAGGAAGCTTAGCTCCCCCAAGGTCTGGGACTGGAGCGGGAAGTGGAGCGAAAGGAACGGGGGTTCTGGTTCAAATCCTGGTTCTGTCGCTGACTGGCTGTGCCTGCTGCTTGGTGGGCAAACTTGGGCCAAGCAGCCCAACCCTGCATCCCAGCCATGCTGGGTGAAACAAGGGTGGCTGTGCCTGATGTCCTCACTGGCAGACCTGGGGCTGGGCTGGGCTAAGCGGGGCAGGCTCAGAAGCAGGAGGATGGGATCCAGCCTGGCCGCGGGGGATGCCTAGGGTCCCAGCTGGGACCGGACAAAGTCAGGGCTTTGGCATCCAGAAAGTTAGGTTCAGATTTTGCAGATGAGGGAACTCAGGTTCACGGACAAGGGGAAATGACTTTCCCAGGCAAACCAGAAGCATCAAAACCAAATTTTAGGGGAGCAGTTTTTGTGTGTGATATTTTGAGGGTGGGTGGGAAAGCTTCCAAGTTGTATCGTGGAAAAAATTAGAACTTTGGGATTTCTATTTTTCTCTTTTTTGGAAATTAAGTAATTTATTTGAAAGGCAGAGTTACAGAGAGAGAAAGAGAGACAAAGATTTTCCATGCACTGGTTCACTCCTCAAATGGCCACAACGGCCAGGGCTGGGTCAGACTGAAACCAGGCACCTGAACTCCATTCAGATCTCCCAAGTGGGTGGCAGGGTCCTAAGTACTTGGGCCATCCTCTGCTGCTCCCCCAGGTGCATTAGCAGGGAGCTGGATTGGAAATAGAGCAGGCAGGACTTGAATGGGTGTTCATGTGGGATGCCAGCACCACAGGGAGTGGCTTAACCCGCTGCACCATGATGCTGGCCCCATCTGTTTTAATTTTCATTTCTTTTAGGGGGCAGAGAGAGAGAGAGAGAGAGCTCTCATCTGCTGGCTCACTCCCCAAATGACCACAGTGGCCAAGCTGGGAGCCAGGAACTCAATCCAGGTCTCCCATGTGGGTGGCAGGGATCCAACTACTTGAGCCATCAATGCTGCCTCCCAGGATCTGCGCTAGCAGGAAGCTGCAGTCAGAAGCCAGAGTTTGGAATCTAATGCAAGCAGGCCGACATGGGCCCCGGGCATCAACCTCAGGCTAATGAGCAGCCCCTGTGGAACTTCTGGGCCAAGCCTGTGTGTTTTGGTGATTTCTGCACTTAGGACATCTGAAGGTTTTCCTCTCCCCTGGACCCTGTCTAGCACCCAGATCCAAGTGCACCCCCACATCTGTTCCTTCCTTGCAGGGGCAGAGCTGACAAGGGGTGTAAGGGGGCACCCGGGACAGGCCTGCCGTTGAGAGCTACAGGCTCAGCTCTGGGCTCTGCCCTGGCTTGCTGGGCCTCAGTTTCCCCAGATGAGCACTGAGCTTCACCTTGACCTTCCCTGGCCACCCCTCCCAAGAGGCCACTCCCAGAACAGCTGTCACTCTCTCATTTCTGTTTTATTTTCTTCTCAGCGCTTATTACCCTCTGAAATTATCTTGTTTTTTGTTTACTTCCTGTCTAGACGGTGGTCTACTGTCTACTCTGCGTGAGCAAGGACTTGGCAAGTTTGGGAGAAGCCGCAGTAACCTCGGCAGAGCTTGACACACAGTGGTGATGACCAAACAGCTGTAGAATAAGTGAAGGCAAGCAGAGATGAGAGACCTCTCCAAGGCAAGTCCTGGAGCCCCGTGTGAACTGCTCGGTTCTGCTCGCTCGCTCTCTCTCTCTCTCTCTCTCTCCCCCTCTCAGACATGCTGGGCCTAGCCAAAGGCCTTCATGGTGGGGTGTTCTGGCCCCAAAAGTCCAGCCTGTTTCCTGGGTCCGGGCTGGTGCACCCACACCAGCCAGGGTCTTTACTGACGCCTTGTGGTGATGGGCACACATTGCAGGGGCCTGGAGGATTCGCAGGCGGAGCTGCCCAGCCCAGAGGGGGCCTTGCTTCCCTCCCTTCCAACGGGCATTTGTTGCTGGGGACTGTGATGACCACAAAAAAGAAGCAGGTGTGTTTCTCACCCTCCAGGAACTGAGGTCATCCTGGCGAAGGGGAGGGGTGAGGGGGCTAGGAGAGGAGCTAAGGGGGAGTCTGGCAGGAGTGAGGGGGAGGTAAGGGCAGACCCCACCCCAGTTTTAGCAGGCAGGGCGGCCTGGGTGGCAGGCTCAGGCTCATCTGCCCAGGGAGTGTTACCAGCCGTCTTCCCCACTTCCTTCGGGAAATCTGCCAGTCTCCACCCATTTTAGAGGGTGTTGGGAAGAGAGAGAGGAAAGAGAGAAAGAGAGAAAGAGAGAAAGAGAGACAGAGAAACAGAGAGACAGAGAGAGAGTCTAGTGCCAAGAAAAG
The DNA here is from genome assembly GCF_051225735.1 of Oryctolagus cuniculus. Lineage (NCBI taxonomy): Eukaryota > Metazoa > Chordata > Mammalia > Lagomorpha > Leporidae > Oryctolagus > Oryctolagus cuniculus. The sequence goes on from NC_142873.1 coordinate 132,863,771, forward strand.
CCATTTGGGACAAAAACAAAAACATTTAATGAAAATTTTAAAAATCCCTTGTCATGTACAATGTGAATCTTCCACCCCATCGTCTCCAGTGAGATTCACCTCTCTAGCTGTGCCAGGTCTTGTGATTTTGCTGTGAAACAAACCCCAAATCTTGGTGGCCTGTAAAACCATGATTAGTTCACACTCGGTGGCCTATAAAACTACAACTGTTGCCCTTCAGCTGGCACTGGCCGGGCCGGGCCAGACGCCGAAATCCAGCCTGGTGCAGGGCTGCGGGTTGGACCCAGGAGAAGGCAGCAACAGCTACCTGGGCCTTTGCATGGCTGCAGGAGGAAGCGACGAGGCCTGGGAGAACTTGGCAGGACTTGGCGTGCCTCTTCTGGCCTGTGTGCAACAAGCGCACTGTCTCTCCCCCCCACCCCCCGCCCCGTCACATTCCATCGCCCAAAGTAGATCCCAGGGGCCAGGCGAGAGTCACTGGGGTGGTGGAGTGGCTGCCGTGGTGCCCCACCCAGATGCCCCTTCTGGGCCTACGAAGCCATTCCCCAGCAGCTGGAAGTCTGCCGCTGGCTTACGACAGGCTCTCTGGCTGGAGATGGCCCTTGCACGTGGGAAACCTCTGCATCCAAAGCCACGGCCAAGGCCTACACCCTTCCCTCCGACACAGCCCCTCTGGGCTGCCTCAGCTCCGTGGCACCACGGCAGCACCAGTGCCTCGCCGCTGACATCGCCCGGTGCCCAGTCCTGCCTGCTGCTTTCCTGTGGATGAGTCTCCCAAGCACACCGCCCCAGACCTTCTGCATACCGCTGTCTGTCGAATCAGTTTCCAGAACCCCACTGTAAGACAAGGGCAGCCATGACGAGGGTGAGAAGGAAGACTGGGACAAAGAATACAATCTACTGCAAGAGGTAAATCACAAGGCACCATGCAGGGTGTGGCCTTTAGCCTAGGTGAAGATGCCCGTCCCAGGTTGGAGTCCCCGCTTCCTGCGGACACAGACTCTGGGGGACAGCAGTGAGGGCTCAGCTAGCTGAGTTTCTGCTGCTCACATGGCAGACCTGCACTGGGCTCCCAGCTCCTGGCTTTGGCCTGACCCAGCCCTGGAGCCAGCCATCTGGGAGTGAACCTGTGGATGGAAGCTTGTCTGTCTGTCTGTCTGTCTCTCTGCCTTTCAAATAAATAAATAAATAAATATTGTGAAGTGCGTAAGAGAGACAGACGTGACTTATTTTGGCTACAGCAAAATGCTGGGCACATGCTCAGTGTGAGAATTGAGGCCACCTCTGAGAGGTCCCCATTTTTTATTACATTGATGATATTTCATATAGTAGGTTTCCAAAGAGGTTATGTTATCGCAAAGGTCCTGATGCTTTAAAAAAATTAGTTTCCAAGCCACTGGGTTCCATGATGACTACACAGCTGTACACCTCTGCCCAGATGGGATGGGGAGAGCCCCAGACTGATTCTTGGCCCCTGTCCCAGGTCATGATCAAACCCCCACCCCAGGTGCTATGGGACAAATTGTGTGTATAGTGACTCTCAAACGCGAGTACCTCAAAGTGTGACTTACTTGGGGGTAGGGACCTTAAAGAGATCATTATGCTTTCTCCATTTGTACGGGGGTAACACACAGTGTTAAATATGCAAGGTCTTCTCTATGTGGGTGTGGCCTCAGAAACTAAGAAAGGGTTCTCTTAGGAGAGAAAAAAAAAAAAAAGAGGTAATTGAGTTAAAACGAGGCTGCTAGGCTGGGCTCTATCTACCATGACTGGTGTCCCAGAGAAGCAGCAGATGTGTGCGCACAGCGCACAGTTCAGTAACAGCCCTGGGAGGTAACCCCCACAAGCCAAAGACAGAGGCCCCACAATGAAACCAAGGCTGCTAAGACTTTGGTCTCGAATTTCCAGCCTCCAGAACCAGGAGGAAATGCATGTGTGTGTGTGAGCCACCCGGTCTGCGGCATCTCCAGTGGCAGCCCCAGTGACTAAGGCACCAGTGCAGCGGCTGCCGCAGCCCTGTTGTACACAAGAGGTAGATGGAAGGGAAGATACGCCTTTAACACTCAGAGGGAAAGCAACTCAAACTGTCAAATGGACATGAAATAAATTGTCTGAATCGTGAAACACAGAGCCTGGGTTTTCTTGGATCTGCAAAAGTGTGAAAACCGCGGCGTGTTCAGAACACCCGTCCAAGTGAGCTGACGCCAGGCAGCATCGTAGGTGCCAGCTGCTTGGCACAGCTTCTGAGCCTGGGCCCCCACAGCCCTGCAGCTCCTGCTCCTGCCCTCCTGCCACAGGAGGAAGCCCCGTCAAGTCTACCGGAGGAAGAGCCGCTGATCCTGCCCGTGGACCAACCAGGGTGCTGCCAGCCCACAGCAAACGCCAGATACGTGAGTAAGGCTGGCTGAGACCACGAAACCCAGTCACGATGCCAGATGATTGCAACCACAGAAGTGATCCCAGATGAGCTCAGCAGAATTGCTCAGCCGAGTTCTGCCCAAGTTGCTGATCCACAGAATTAACAGTGCATAAAATGGTGGTTGTTTTAAGCCATTAAGTTTAGGGTGAGTGTTCGCATGGCGATAGACAAACGACACACCAAGCTAAATCGTATTTGCTCTCCAGGCCATATTTGATGATAGTTTGGGGGCTTCATAGCCACCTGCAGGCCCTCTTGGCTGAGTCAGACAAACATCGAAGATTAACTGTGGCTTGTGCATCATCTGTCTGCCCCAGGGGCTGGATGACCTCGGGACCGGAACTTGCTCTCCTGTGTCTGTTCATCTTGTGTTTGTGCTGAGCCAGGGTCTGGCATACAGCAGGTGCTCCACAGACTCTACCTCAGCTAGCGAAATGCCATGGGACTCATTCAGGTTACCACATCCCCTGCAGTTTCTTACTGCAGCGGTCTCCTAACTGTCTCCCCACTTGCTCGTTCAAATAAATCCATCTTTCAGCCTAGGAAGAAAATTTTCTGAAATGTAAAGCAGTCCCGATGTGGCCCTGATCAAAATCCTGCACTGATAAGGGTGGCCATTGTTGCACCACTTGGAGTACCTGAATCCCAGCACAGAGCTCCGGTTGTAATCCTCGCCCCTTGGCTTCCAATCCAACTTCTTGCTGATAAGCCCGAGAGGCAGCAGAAGATGGTCCACATACTTGGATTCCTGACACCCACGTGGGTGACCTGGATGAAGTTCCTGGCTCCTGGCTTCAACCTGGCCCAGCCCTGGCTGTTGCAGGCATTTGGGGAGTGAACCAGTGGAGGGAGGCTGGTTCGTGGGCTCTCTCTCCTTTCCTTCCTCCCTCCCTCCCTCTCCCTCTCCCTCTCCCTCTCCCTCTCCCTCTCCCTCTCCCTCTCCCTCTCCCTCTCCCTCTTTCTGTCACTTGGCTCTGCAAGTAGATAAATATAAAAAGAAATTGTTCACTGACTCACCACTGCCCTCACAGTGAATCCTCGCTCTCTGGACAGATTTATGAGACCCTGCAAACCTTGACCAGTAATTCTGAAGTCTCCCCTTGGACCACTCTCTCCCTTGTCTTCCAGACGCAGGGTTTTCTTTCCATTCCTTTTGTGTACCAGGCTCTCTGGTGCCTCTGCACCTTTACACGTGCTATGCCCTCTAGCCGGAACATTCAGCACCTCAGTCTCCATGCCTGGCTAAATCCTACCCAAACGTTAGTATGTCTGCCTGCACCTTTTGTCTGGCTTGAGAGGTGATAAGAAGTATGGGTCCCACATTGACCTATGGGCAGAAGCTAACGGTTTGGCTGGAGGGTCGGAGACACAGAGAGCACAGCACTGGAAAACTGGCAAAGGAAAGCACAGAGATGTATTTGGATGGACTTTGAGAAATGGCCCAGGATGTGAAGACATCTGTATTCCAATTAAAACTTCACGCTGGCGCCGCGGCTCACTAGGCTAATCCTCTGCCTGCGGCGCCAGCACCCCGGGTT